>NC_041749.1:104512443-104813128 GCF_004115215.2 Ornithorhynchus anatinus
CCACCCTCGCCTCCGACATTCTATCAGCACATCATAATCATGGCATTTGTTAAGTGCTTACTATGTGTCAGTACACTGTGCTGAGCACTGGGGTAGAGAGAAGATAATTAGATCAGCCACTGTGCCTGTCCCATGTGGGGCTCACAACCTGGCTGCTAATCCCGGCCCCGCCACTTGCCTGCTCTGTGACCTTGGGCAAGTCACAACTCCTCTGGGCTTCAGTTTCCTCATCTGTAAAAAGGAGATTTGATACCTGTTTACCCCACCCCCGTACTTAGACTGTGAGCCCCATGTGTGGACAGGGACCGCGTCTGATCTCATTGGCGGGCATCTACCCCATCACTTAGTTCAGTGCTTTACGTATTATAACCAATTAAATACCATAATCACTATTATTACCATTAATAACAACTATCTTCCCCCCACTTTACAGATGGGAAAAAATGAAGCCAAGAGCAGTTAAGGGACTTGCTCACAGTCCCAAAACAGCCAGTTCTGATCCCATTCCTACAATGATTTTATTGGACTCCTGGGAATGATCCCGATAATATTAGAACCATTTAAAAAAGAAAAAAAAGAAAAAAGAAGGAAAGAAAAAGAAAATCACAAGCTTGACTGGCTGGAAACCTTGGAGTCAGGATTGTACTCCCAGCTACCACAAAACTTGATCAGGTCAACTGGGTTATATCTACGCTCTTCCAAAAATTATCATGTGGAAAATACCCATTATCATTTACATACACTCTGCCCTGGAGATCTGGGAATTCTTTGGAAATACTATTTTTCAGGTAAGAATGATTCAAGGCAGCCTGCATGTCGAATAAGATCTATGTAAAGTGTTGCCTTGAAGGAAAAATAAATCTGAACCCCCTTGGGTGGATGACGTCTCCGAATCCACATCGCCTTGAAAAGCAGTACTGTGGAGAGTAAGGTTCACACACAGATTGGGACGTGAGCTTGTCAGCCCCACTTTGAATTGCCAAAAGCAGCAGTCACTTACCGTAACCCAAGTTCTCCGGAGCCGTGTGGATATGCCAGATGATCACTCTGGTAGCCGCTCCCGGATACCCCCGGACTCGTCCTTGTAAAGCTCAAGGGGACGCCTCTCTAGATAGCAGGCAGCCTGGCCAGAAACAGGTCAGGCTCTGCCCCTCCCATGTTCCCAGGGAGGCAGGGCCCCTTCTCCCCTCCAGTTTCCCGACAGAGCCAGAGCCCTGCCGAAGAGAGCACAAAGAGAAAAAAGGCACCGCCCTCAAAAGAGGGGAGGAGGGCGGGGGTGATCATCTGGCTTGTTCACACTCTTTCAGAGAACTCAGGTTATGGTCAATAACCTTTGCTTCCCCAAAGCAGAATCAGGGACATGCCAGATGATCACTTTTGGCGATTCCATAGCTGGTTCCAGTTAGACTGTCAGCTCCCCAGGGGCAGGGATCATGGCTTCTACTTCTATTGCACGCTCCCAAGCGTTTAGTCCACACCAGTGCCCTGTACCCTGGAGGTGTTCAATAAATGCCACAGATTGGTCAGTCCCAGAGAGGTGGTGGGACTGACACTACTGAAGCAGGCGCTGCGAGAGAGACCGACCAAAATGTCAAAATGTCCCCTACAGGCCACATTCAAATAGTGGCTGATGAACTGAATGGAGACTCCTATGGAGACACTGATCAGGGCTGTTATGGTGACTGCCCAATCCCTGATGGGGGTGGGTGGAGACCCCATTCGTTACAAAGACAAGCACGGTAAATGAGCCATTTCATCATATCCTCTTTGGGGGCCTCCAGCCAACAGCTTAACTAGTCTTGCTAGTCGTGTTCCAGGCAAATCCCTACAGCTAAATGGCTAGCGAAGAATGGCAGATATTGCCTGCACTCGACCGGTTTCTGACTTTCGTCTTCCGGGGAAGAGGCTCTGGTTCAACATGTGGGGGAAACCCTGGTGGCCTTCCAGAGTGCTGTCCCCAGGGGCAATGAAGCCAGAAGCTTGACTTGGGAGGAAAAACAAACCAACAGATGCTTAGGCTTTGCCGCCACTCGCTCGGGACACGAGACGCCGAATGTAAACACAGGAAAACCCCTTTATGGAAAAAGATCCCCCAAGACCAATAAGAAGCAGAGAGGGTGGCTGACCCGGCCTAGGCAGACAGTTACCTAGGGAATTCCCCTCCCCATCTACCTTACGGGATGGGGGTGGATCAAAGAGGACAGCACTCCAAAGCTTTCAGGCAATGGAAACCCTCTCGGTCATGCCAGTGGGTGGGTAGGGGGAGAGTCTAACACCCTCCACCAGCCCAGGTTGATAGCTTACCTGAAGGGCGTCTCCAAGGTCTTCACAGCACAGGAGGGAAACTGGAAGGGAGAAAAAATCCCTCCTTCCTGGGAACCCGGGAGGGGCAGAGCTCAACCTCTTTCTGGACAGGCTGCCTGCTAGTTAGGGAATCGTCCCCTTGAGCTGTACAAGGAGGTGTCCGGGATTGGGGGGCCAGGGGGGTGGGGGGGAAATCTGGGAGCGGCTACCAGAGTGATCATCTGGTGTGTCTGTTACCCACCATTAGAGGGGTCTCTGACTCAGGCTCCTCATATGTAAAGCGGGGCTGATATTACTAGTCTTCTACTTTCCAGAGATTGTTAGGAGCAAAAAAAAAAGGACTAAAAAGGTCTATAAAGCCGGGTACTCCATGGAACTAGAGGCTACGTAAAGTCAGTGATTATAGTCATTACTTATGACAAGCCAATACTTCACGAACCCTTTTGTACCCCATCTGAATCTTCTTGGTCCCTAGAGGAAAGAAGGCAATATACTCAGTTCTCCTACAACACAGAGGATGTAAACGCCACGTTAGGGAAAAGCCGTTGGTAATACTCAACAGTCTGATGCAATGGGGACAGCCACATTGGCACTAGCGGTTTCTTCCGACCCCGTGGCACTCTGCCGGACAAACGTTCCCTAACTCCAAACCAGGGGCCTAACCAAACTGTGGGGCCAAAACCCTCTGTATGGCAGAACTGAGCGTACAGGTCAGTATTCCTATAATAGGTGTTTTCACTATGGATTTTCAACAGGAGGCTATCGGGAAGTTGGGAAACGTTCTTCCGACTACACCCATCAACCTGGACAAAGCGGAAAGTGGAGGAAGAAACGGATGCACGCATAAGGCACTGGACGCAGTGTCTCAAAACTCAAGTTTTCCTTATCGTGGGATCGGTCAAGAAAATAACTCCAGGGTTGCAGGAGAATGGAGTGTATTCCCTTCTATCTGGTAGCATTTCTGCACTTAGGAGTGATGGGAATGTTTTTTGAAGTGTCTGCTATGGAATCTGACCCGGTCGGAGCTCTCTGTCCAACTGTCGGCTTCTTCTAAAGAACTTGCATACAAACACTGCTGCCCTCTGATTCCTATGACCAAAGAAGCAGCGTGGCTGTTGGACGGAACAAAAACAGTGCTGCAAAGAACTCAATGTTCTTGCCCTGCCTTGCTTAGCCAACCGTTTCCAGGTTACACGCTTTGGCAGCCAAGTATTGGTCCCGATCTTCTTTAAAGCCATCTATATTCATTACCGGCAGGTGCATGTGTATGTTATCATCCCCCTCATCCAAAAAAGTTCTCTTGGATTTCTGAGGTAACAGTGTGGTAGATTAAAACTACCTTAAATTAGATTAGTAGCCTATAGCAAATTGACATTAAATTATAGCACCTCACCTGAAACTGATGTACTGCAGGAAATAATTGGTTGCAGATGGTGTTTCTGTACTCAGATGACCAGCGCTCTGAATATCAGCCGTTTCATTACTTTCACTTCCCAACTGAAAAACAGAAATCCAAATTGTATGTGCATAATGAATGATATGCCACCAAGAACTCTAGTTTGCCAGAACTCCGAGAAACAAATTTCCTAAGTAAGTTAATAATGTTGGTATTTGTTAAGCGCTTACTATGTGCAGAGCACTGTTCTAAGCGCCGGGGTAGATACAGGGGAATTAGGTTGTCCCAAGTGAGGCTCACAGTCTTAATCCCCATTTTACAAATGAGGTAACTGAGGCACAGAGAAGTCAAGTGACTTGCCTGAGGTCACACAGCTGACAAGTGGCAGAGCTGGGATTCGAACCCATGACCTATGACTCCAAAGCCCGTGCTCTTTCCACTGAGCCAGTTGTTGGTTTGGAGTCTAGCCAATTCTATACTATATACATTAATCACTACATTAATTACAAATGGATAAAAAGGTAAACAGAGAAACAGCTTCTAAAATCCTTAGAGGTCTGGGCTTCTCATAACAAAGCAGCAAAATCAAACGGAGACTCTCAAATGCAATAACAGCAATCTAACTTCAAATGGTGCATACCTCCAAGGAGATTGAAGCCCTAGAGTAGTGTCTCATTTGGATAATTCAGCAAATCCTCACAAAGACTCTGTGAGGGAAGGAGCAGAGACTGAAATTTAGTCATCGAGTGGCTTAGCCAGCAACAGCTCTGGCTTCTGGATTCCTCGTCTACTTTCTATTTTCAATGATATTTATTAAGTTTTTACTTTTTGCAGAGCACTGAGTTAAGTGCTTGGAAGAGTACAATGACAGAGTTGGTAAACACGATCCTTACTCACAAAGCTCTTGATAGACCTGATTTCTGCCCATAAAGTAGCTTACGGGCCAGAGGGAGAGACAGACATTGAAAAATAAATTACAGTTAGGAGAAATGGCAGGCTATAAGGATAGCCATCAGACCAGATTGCCGCTAACAGCAACATCAAAAAACCCCAAACCACCTAGCCCCAGGCAAATTCGACGATATTCAGGACAAATTATTGTGATTCGTGTAAAAACATCTGATGCGTTTATTAGCTTGCTTCTGGGACTTATTTTTGTGAAAAATGGAATTCCTGGCAAATTTCATCATCACCTCCCAAGCTTTCAAGGCTGGCCCCACCGGCAATAGAGCTTGTTGGTAAAAGGGATGTCAGTCACACAGAATTTTTTCAGCTACCGGGGAGAGGTAGATGCTATCTTTCATAAAATCATGCCCATATAGAAAAAACAATTTTTCTACTGACAGTGAATCCTCTGCCATCACTGATTTCTTCTCTCACAGCTGGAAAATTAAACAGCTGCTGACTAACACTACTAAACTTTCTGATACGAGTCAGTTCACCCTGAAGAGGGAGTGCTGTTTGACATAAGGATAAGGTACCAATGCAGGAATGACTTGCCATGGTACGAAGCATTAAACCATGATCCTCTTCCCATCTTTTCATATAAAAGGGGATAGACATACAAGAAAGTAAATCCCAAAGATTTTTTCTTCATTACTACTCTTTAAAGAACATCTCAATACTCACACTACGTTCAGTGATATTTACTATTAACAGAGTATGTCCAAAGGCACAGCATGGATACTGAAAGCCAGTTAAAGCCAGCTGCCACTTTGGCTGAAGTAATTCTGCAGAAGAGAACTCAGAGCACACCAAAGCATGCCTCACACTTAAAGCTAGCTTCATCCATCAGACTTTACCAACCACTCATTAATTAATTCAATCTATTTATTGAGCGCTTACTGTGTGCGAGCGCTTGAGAAAGGTGTGGCAATGGGCTGATCAGATGCTTCAGGACTGCCATATCCAGTTTAGGCCCAAGATATCTCTCTTTAAAAAAAGATGATCACACCCAAAAACGTATCTCCCTTTCTTGATCTTGGAGTGGGGGGGTAATGTCATTTCATCAGTTCAACAGCTCACACCGGTTTTAGTGCTCTATTTAGATACCTGAATTCCATCCCTCAAATTTTGCTCAAATATATAATATATATTTTGGGCATTTTATTCATTACTTCTCCCCCTGCCCCCCTCTGGCCACCTCGCAATTTTATCCTTTGAAGTATTGCTAGACTCACTTTTCTTGGACTTTTTTTTTTTATGGTAATTGTTAAGCGCTTGTAATGTGCTAGGCACTGTAGTAAGTGCTGGGAAAAATACAAGTTAATCTGATTGGATGCAGTCCATGTCCCACATGGGGCTCACAGTCCTAATCCCCATTTTACAGATGAGGGAGCTGAGGCACAGAAGTTAAGTGACTCGCCCAAGGTCACACAGCAGACAAGTGGTGGAACCAGGATTAGAACCCAGGTTCTTGTGACTGAGGCCCAGGCTCTATCCACTAGGCCCCACTGCTTTGTCCTAAAAAGAGAAGCAAAACTTAATCTTAGGTGAAAAAGATCAACGATTTAAAAAAATCCTTTTATTTAAACTGCATGTCTTCTTTTTAACCTTCTTGCATCATTCAGGCCTGCTGAAATAGGTCACTTTGCGGCCCCCTTGTCCTTAACTGGAACGACCAGAAGGAGATACTCGCCACGGGACTGCTTGCCATGACATTTCCAACTCATTTTGAAAGTTGAATTTAGGTGTTTTGAAGCTAACTGTGGGGCTCTCACCCCAGTATACAGCACTTTCTGTCCTTCGACAAAGCAGCTGGGTTGGAAAGCCCAGTCCCATCCAGTCTTAAGAGTCAGGGTCGCAGGTCCCTATTCCAAGTGATGGAGTAGTCCCTCACTACTCAGAGACCTTGGTACTAGGCTATCAGTTCCCGGAACTTTGTCATTCTTCACGGGTCTAATCGAAGGATTGACTAGGTGTTAGAAATCAAAATTATGTCTTCATGTTAGCAGGTTAACTATTCTTTGTAGCGAATCATCCTCAATGGTGGAAAATGTATTGGAGAGACTGTCGGAGGGCTGTTGCCGGCTCTTCCCTTCGGTGATGCTGAGGTGCTGTCCATGCTCTTCGGAAGTGCATGGACCAGAGGGAAGACCTTGATTTGGCTACTGAAAGCGGCACCTTGCATCTCAGGTCAGCCTGTCATTTTTATTGAGCGCTTTCTGTGAGCAGAGCACTGTCCTAAGCGTTTGGGAGAGTACAATATACAAACACAGCCTCTGGCCACAATGAGTTTAGAGTCCAGAAGACTGGCTTGGCTTTGGCCCGCTTTTTCAATCAAGTGCGAATTACTCTATGTGATCCTTCCCCCCTCCCCCCCCCCCCCCGCCATCTCCAACGGGGCAATGGATTCTCCTGTGGAAAATGACAGGGGGGAGGGGGGAGCCTCGCACCTATAGAAGATTCAGGGCTGAGAGCCCGGGCGAAGGAATTGATTCAAGTGAAGGTGTTTTTCACGGCTCCACGTGCCCGTTCTCATCATCTGCCCAGTCGCGTCCCCGCTGGGGCACAGAGTGCAACAAGTGAGTAGGCGGGCGGGCACATTGCGGAGGGCACGCAAAGTTCCTTTTGACGTGTAGGACCCTTTTACGGCTGAAGCGACCGCAGCGTAATGCCAACGCTGTGCTGTAGTGCCACGAACCAGCAGCTGCTGCAGTCTTTGCCGCCCACGTTAGCCAGCTATTTTCAGGATTCCTGCTGAGCCTGTCCACTTTGCAGAACACCCTGGGTGGTCCTTCGGTCCAAAACCTTCACCACTGACAGTACAGCTCTAGCAGGCACTCCCCTACTTCTAGCTGTTACACCCCCCCACCGCAGTGAGGTGTGGGTCGGACTTTGGGGGAGACCAATGGAACCAATGGAGTAAAGAAGGGCCGTGTAGTAGGTCCAGTCATATCCAATCTACTTTACACAGCCATATTGGAAGACACAACAAGGGTTCTGGAAGTGAATGTCAAAATATAATCTCAATCCTCTGTTGGGAAACTTTTTCAACCCAACAGGCTGGGAGTGCCACTGAATCATTCCTCCATGCTGACGACTATGTTCTGGAAGCAAGCACCCAAAAATACATGCAGATGACCAAGAACTGCTTCTCAGATCCAGCAAAACACAACGGACTGACCATCAGTCGAACGACTGAGCTATGTTCCAGTCCTTACCCGGCAAGCCCTTTATTCAAGGACCTTCACCTGGGACAGATGTAAGCTGACCCTGAATTCTGCTACCTAGGCAGCAGACCATCCAATGACAATGGGATAGAAGAGGTAGAAAAATCAAATCAAGAAGGTCAGCATGTCTTTTGGACAATGAGAGAATGGGGCATCAACATGGCATCAGGGTTCAGGAGTAAGTAGTGGCATCTTTTCCGATGGCTGTGGGACCTGGACCTACCACATACGCCACATCCAGCATCTAGAACAGTTTCACCAAAGGCACCTACCTATACGCAATAGTGAATGGCAAACAGGAAGACAGAATAACATAAATTGTGGTCTTGGTAAGCAGCCCACCCGCCCATACTGGATGGCTCACTACACTTTTCATTTATCACAACACACCTTCGCTAGGTGCGTAATGTGAAGGGGACCAAGAGTTGGAAACTCAAAGATCTGAAATGTGGCAACCATAAATACGCAGACAGAAGAACAGCTTTAAAAAACACAAAGAAACCAAACTTCAATGTAGCATAACAGCTGGGAGTCGGCAGAAGACGGATCGTCCTGGTGTGTGTGTATATATATATGTATGCATATATATATACCCATCAGTTGGAAATATGGTTACGGTGTTGGAATGGAAGACTTCAGGGAGATCAACGCACCAAGAGGACACAACCAAACCGTGCATGACCCTGTGGAGAGCAAATGCAAAAGCGTGGCATGGAGCAAAACTCCATGGATTACTGAAATTGCCAAAATGCATTATAGAGTTATAGAACATGAAGAGAGAACACAAATGAACTATTTTCAGGTTGGTGCAAGCACATAGACACATCTCTTTGGATTGCCAGATCTTTCTAAAACTCACCTTGTCATTAGAGTCAGAGGGACTTCTCAGTGTGGTATTATTTAGTGATTCAGATGTGGCTGCCCCGGAAGGTTCTGATGATACATTAACACCATTGGTGCCACTACTTGGAACTGTAACAAAAAATTAGAACAGTTTTGAACTCTAGATTGTATGTGGAGGTCCAGTAACAAGAAAAGTGGCAGGTGTCCTCATTTGCTTACTTCAAAACTATGTGTTCAAGGGGTTGAAAACCAAGACAACAACTTTCTTCTAGATTTTCTTTGCACATATCATCCGGAGGCAGTTAAGACTCAAAACTGTTTAGATGACTGATAAAAACCCTCATACATTTAGGATATCCATGAAATGTTCACTCACTGTGTAAACGCTTTCAGGAAAACCCACCATACCTTCAATGCTTTCTATGACCACTGGCACGAGCCAATGAATGAAGTCTTAGTATCAGTTTGAGCAATGCATCACAAACACCCTACTGAGCAACGCAGTTATCGAGTCTGGGTTTATAATGGGAAACAAAAACCTGGTTTCTTGGAGGCTGGGGCGGGGGGAGGGAACGTTTGTAGCTTAAGTAGGCATCACATCTGGGGTGTACGACTGTGAAAACTCTCCACCTTTCAAGGGTTCGTTCATTCAGTCGCATTTACTGAGTGCTTACTGTGTACAAAGTGCTTGGAGGAGCAAAAAATAATAATACACCTACATGTTCCCAACCCATAAAGAACAAGCTTACAGTATAGAGGGAGAGACAATCATTAACACCACCACAGTGTACTCAAGTTTCTCATTTTTACCAAGATTTCTATGTCTTTTTAAACAGAGATGACTAGAAAAGCCGATAAGAGGCTTGGTGGGGTGGGAAGGTAGTTCGTTAACATAGAGCAAACAGTGTGATTTAACGCAAAACAACCCTGTGAAAGACGGCTTGGGGGACACCTATCCCAGCTTTCCTTCTCGGACCGCAAAAACGTTAAAGGGAAATGTCATTTACCTGTCTGTGAGAGCGCCTTTGGCTGTGGGGCTTGTAATACTGCAGGGCGCAGCACACTTCTTTGTTGCTCCTTAGGTTTCTGGCTTGGGAGACCTAAAAATGGAAGCATCCTTTTCCAGAACTCATGGATTTGAGAGGCAGCCACTGCACAACTCGATACTGAAACAAGTCATTTCCTAGGCAACTACTGGACACTTCCCTTATTAACACTCCATTTTATATTCCATTCCGAGCACGCTTCGCTTCAAAGCTATCAGAGCTCATTTACCGAGCTTCCCCGCATGCTTCCTTCCTGACAACTTTCCCAAATCCTTATATGCATTTGGCGGGGGGGCGGGGGGTGTCCTGACTCGGCTCAGCTACCGGCACCAAACTGATTCCGAAGGAATCATACGGGGAAATCCAAAATGTGCTCTATTCACAGTGATTCCAGAGTCAAACTGACCTACTGAAAAAAATCTATTAGTAAACTTCAGAAGTCAACTGGGACAATGGTGCAAATCAATCCACGAGACATCCGAATTTCTACTGCAATTAAAACAAACCTGAGGCCACAGAATCACCTTGGCAAAGCAACAAAACAAGAAACACCCCAAAGAAGCAAAAAAGGGCCACAACTAAGGTGGCAGAAGTTATTTTTCCACACATTTTCACTCTTAGGGTTGGCTTTGTCGTTTCCTAAGAAAACGTTAATCGCAATGATGATCGTGACGAAAATACCTATTTTTGAGCACTTCGCCATCTTTGCTCACAACCGACCAATTTGGGTTGGCACCGTATGGGCACACCCTGGCTTTCAACTACTCTGCAATAAAATCGATGTGGTGATAGAGCCCAGTATGACGACTTACCTCAGCAGATGTCCAGGCACCCCCAACCTAGCTAACACCCTGTAGTGAGTGAAATCCCTCTCCCTCCTCCCGCAGCTTTATGTCTACATATATCTAGCTATCTGTGTGTGTGAGCGTAGCTATATATACACATATATATATTTATATTTTCTAATTTAGCCTTGGAAAGCCCCTGCATCATTCCCCTCTGAAATCAATCTGGCTTTTTTCTAGTTTTATCTTTAATATTAACCTTAGGAGAAGCTGCTCATTCCCTTAACCTGCCCCTTAAAACTTTCTTTTTCCCAGTTTCCCACCCTGCCCAAGGCCACGAAAAGAGCTGGTCTGGCAGGGGAGTAGGAAGGAGAGGAGGCAATGGTGCCCTCCCAGTTGTCCCGCCGTCTGCGTCCAAGCCCAATTAACTCCTTTGGCCTAGGAGGGACTGCAACTGGGCAGTAAGGGGGTGTTGCCACTAAGGTTAAAATTTAAGGTAAAAAAAGAGAAAAAGCTGGACCGGATAAGTTGCGGGGGGCCAGGTGAGCTCAGGGTGTGGGGAGAGAGCAGGACAGCCACTGGGAACAAGGGAAGGCGAGGCAAGGGATATCCTGTAGTCACCTGTAGTACGTGGCTGTTATATCAGGGTTAAGTCTGGAATGGATCTTAATTTCTAATATGTACATCTATGGGAGAACATACCCCATAATATAACCACATCGATTTCATGGAACCAGGGCCCTGGTGTGTCAAAGGGTGTACTTGGCTAGAAAGTCAGGCTTCCATCACAGTTACACTACTCTCATCAAGCAAGCGTTCTCATTCCCTTGACTCATAAAAAGCTGGATCACTCTCACTCAACATAATTTCTCTTTTTCAATATACTTAGGCATTCAACTCAATCGATATTCTTCAAGGTTTCCAGTGCTGTGTTCAAGTCACTAAGACTGTTTGTAAAAGATGAACAATTTCCAAAATGATGTTCACACTGGCTGCGATGCATTCGTTGAAGGCGCTTCTTTGGGAGGCAAGGCCCTAGAAGAGCAACAGTCCTTTACTCCTCTTCTCCTCAGAAAATGGTGAACCTACCAGCACTGGGCGCCTGACCATGGATAAGTGTTGGAGGCTTCAGTCGAAATCCGCTGCTCCTTTCTTCTAAAAGCACAATACAAAACATAAGAAAGTAGATCCTGTAGTTGGATGGTTGAGTCAGGAATTAAAGCTGGGCAGAGATAACAAAACTCTGGGCCCTATGAAAGATGGCCGAGTGGTGCACATTTCCTCTCCGATGCCTTGATGGGATCAGAAATGCTTACAAAAATGTCACAAAACAGTGCGACTCTCCCAACCCCAATGGAGCGCTCCTCTCTGAAATATTATATTCTTCTGCAGCATGATGGACTCAGAATCCGGGAAAATTGGGACGGCAAGAAGTTACACAAAAAGTTGATGGTTCTTGTGAAACGCTGTCCCCACCATGTTAAATTAGGTGATGACGGGGCCAAAAAGGAGACACAAGAACAGTTACTACAACGATTTTCATCGAGACTCCATCAAAATTAAACAGAGGTTGGCGAATCCAGGAGAAGTGAGTAAATGGCAAGATTTAAAAAAAGGAAAAAAAAAAAAGCGAGGAAAAAAAAAAGCACACCTGGATCTCCCAAATGTGGAGCTTGTATTCTTGCAAAACCCCGCGTCAAGGACAACTCATATTGCAGTACTCACCCCGGGGTCTGATGCCCTGTGCGTGCACACGGCCATCATTTCTTCCAACCCTGCATCATGCCGTATCCAGAGAGGCACAGAGCGCCCAAAGAACTAATTCTGCTATCCTTCTCTAATCACAATGTATAATGAAAGCACACGTTCTGGAACAACTGAGCGTGTGCTGAATAAATTTTAGTCATTTACATTCCATTTGGACCAGGGAATGGAAAAGCTAGCCTAGGAAAGGAAATGTGGGCCAGATATGTTGGTTTGTGCACAGCCATCCCACTTCCAGTGGGAAGGCTATAGGTTTAAGGGCGTCAAAGAAGGAACTGAAAAGAACTGGAATTGGGAGCAGTTGGGAAAGAGTTCTAGAAAGCAGGCGTTAAAGTGTTGAGGGAAACTCCCATGATACTCACGCTGTGTCTAACACCATTTCTTCCTACGCCGCATGGCACTATCTAGACTTCCAGCCGGGGTCAAATGAATCCTCTCTAATTCTGCCATTGAGTTCTATCCAAAAACGGGTTCTTGGGGAGCTGGCTATCATTATATATCTAGCAAAGAAAGTGAATCCTTTTGGACAGAAGCACTTTAAAAAAACACATCCCACCTACCCTTAGAATCCATCTATTTAGGCAGTATGCTGAGCTCCTAATTTAAAGCAGGATTCGGGGTCTACAGAATAAGGAAGCAGAAGCATTCTGTCAGGGGAAACAAGGGCTTCACAGGGGCCTTGACTTATTTCTAGATCAGATAGCCAACGGCTGCACCTTCAAGGCAGGCCAAACCCTGACACCTAACAGTAGTTGAAGAAAACCGTGGTGGCCACGCTATTTAAAATAAGACTAGAAATGCTAACTTTCCTCTTAAGGGTGCACTATAAAATTATGGGGGACACACACACACACAAACACACCCTCTCAACCTAATCAGGATCTCAGAACACTAAAAGTGTCTGAATCCAGGACATTATGTGCCTTGGTTTGTGCTGGAGTTACCCATCTGAAACCAAGTTTTTTTGATCCAAAGATACATCAAGGAAGAGCCTAAAACAGAAAGGGACACTATCTTCTTGTTTATTCCATTGGTTCAAAGCAAAATTCTTTTCCCAGCACATGAGCATCAAGAAAAATATGAACAATTGTCTGAAAAAGGACATGGAGTCTTCCGATTTTCATTTGTTTCTTTAAATGACCTAGACCTATTTGCAGAGGGAACAGCATCACTCATACTCCGTTCACCATCTGTGTCTCCTTTTTTTTTTTAAAAAAAAAAAAGAAAGAAAAAATGCCCCCAAATTTCAAATGGAAAAGAAATGTAAAGGGAAGCACCTACATTAAATTCTTATGCAACTCACCTTGGCAAAACAACTTTCCACAGGGATCCAGGTCTTGCTCTTTCAGAGGTAACGAAATGTCAACCAATTAACAATTACGGTTTTGCCAAGCAACTTCAACTAGGGAAGTTGAGTCTCAAATACAATGTGGCTTAAAAGCAAAACATTTAATGTTAACAAGTTATAAGAACCAATTGGGACATTCATAGAATAGGGAGGAAATAGCTTTGGCAATTTTTTTTTTAAATGTAAAATCTACTGACTCTGGGCTTATATAATTCAAACTTCCTTCCTTCTTAGTCTTCTGCAGAAAAAGAAAAGGTCATTCATTACCCAGAGGTTTCCCTTTAATGCAAATAGCCTTCAAAATCATCCTCTCTACCAGACAATTTCACTCCAAGATCCTAAACCAATGTGCACTGAGATACATTAGGAAGTATACAGGCTAGACACTTGAGGAGGGAATAAGAAAGGACTTGACAGTAAGAGCCAAACATATATAAATGCCTTCACTATTTTCAGGAGAATCAATTCAATATCCTGATTTAAGAAATAGCCCCTGATACAATTTGTAAAGCCCTATGTTAAGGAAAATTCATCCTGCAGAACTCACCCATTTTGATATGTGAATGCACACATGTTCTTGTGCACAGTTTCTTGTGACACTGGAGCACTGCCTCCCAACAGGCTCGCCTTGTTGGACGAGTGTTCTCTAATAATTCTCTAGCTAAAATGTGTATTGAAAACACATGCTCTTGGCACAAACGGGTGTATTCAAAAATAGACTTCTCTTGGCTATCAACAGTAAATGCAAAATGTAGAACGGGCTTAATTTTCTGTTCTGATGCTTGCACCTTACACATTCTGCTTTACAAATTCAGGACAAGCTAATGCAGTAGGTCCAGTAAAGAGGCATTTAAATGATGCAATCTACTTACACTGTAAAGCTCAATACATGATGATTGCAAAAAAAAAAATATATATATATTTTTTTTTTAGGGGGGGCGGTGGTGGAAGAGAAGGTCTCCGGTATATATGCTTTTTTTCAAACCAGTTGCTTTTTCCAACTAGGTGGAATTAAAAAGAGCGATGTATTCAGATGGACTGAGCAACAGGAACAAGCAAGGAGTGAATTTTAATATTCTAGAGTTGAAAATTTTGGTTTAGTTTGCAGAGTATCAGAATACTTTCCTTTAATCACAAGCATTTATTTTGAAACTCTGCTCAAAATGTGGTTATTCTAGTCAGTAAGCACACCAGCAAAAACAGTATAGGGCTCTGCCCAAAGTAAGCGCTCAATAAACACCATTGACTATTACAGGAACTGAGTAACACGATCTAAGTGCTTAGAAGAATATAACACAACGGAGTTGATAGACACTTTCCCTGCCCACAAGGAGTTTACAGTTTATAGAGGGGGGCATTAAACACCGATCAGATTCAGGGAGTTAATGTAGAAGGTCTTCGGAGGAAAGTGTAAATGACTTTCGTATCATTTTTCGATGAGGATCGTGAACTGGGAGACATGGACTGTGTAATTCATTTCTGACACTAATTCAGATACATGGGAATTATTCAAGGATATTTGGAAGTAGATGCTCACTGCCAGAGGTCCATCAGGCGATCTGTGGGGCTTCTTTAACGGTAGAATTTCTCAGGTTTAAAAAATAATATTGATTCTTTTTTCAGAGACTGATTTTAAAAATATTCATATGCATACGTTCTTCACGTGCATATCTCTGGCTGTCACTTTTACATTTTAGAAAATTAAGATGGGGAACCAATCTGGCAGAAGTGTTTGAATCCTCAAGGAAATGGTTTGGAGAAATATTCAATAAACGGACGAAAATGAACTGTAGAAGAAGGATTTGGTGGATTATAATTTTACAGTTATCGACTGCCACTGTTTGATCAGTTACTGATTGAAATGGGCAAACAGATTAGGAAGCTCACCTGGTTCTGAGTCAGAATTGCCTGCAGATAGCTCGCAGAGGGTCGATGGCATAAAAACATTTTTTTTTGTTACTGTCATCAGGATGGTTGGGGGTGGGGAGAGGTAAGAAGCAGGAGGAAAAAAAAGAGCATGAGTGAGAGAACAGAGACAGACACACGTGATTATTTCCTTCAGTCTGCAGTGTTAATTTTTATAATATACAAATGTGTGAATGATATTAAGAAGATTCTCCATCACACACACTGTATTTAGACTACTACTACTAATAATGATATTTAAGCACTTACTATGTGTCAAACACTGTTCTAAGCACTAAGGAAGATACAAGATAATCAGGTCAGACGTGGTCCCTGTCCCACACAGGACTCAGCAGTGTGGCCTAGTGGATATAGCAAGGGCCTGGAAGTCAGTAGGACCTGGGTTCTAATCCTGGCTCCGCCACTTGTCTGCTGTGTGACCTTGGGCAAGTCACTTCACTTCTCTGTGCCTCAGTTCCCTCATCTGTAAAATGGGGATTACGACTGAGCCCCACGTGGGACACGGACTGTGTCCAACCTGATGATTTTGCATCTACCCCAGTGCTTAGAACAGTGCCTGGCATATAGTAAGCCCTTAACAAAATACCATAAAAAAAAAAATAAGTAGGAAGGAGAAAAGATACCGAATCCCCATTTTACAATGGGGCAACTGAGGCACCGAAAAAGTTAAGTGACAAAGTTAAATGATGTTAAAGGTCACAGCATGCACGTGGCGGAGGTGGAATTAGAACCCAGGTCCTCTCAGGCCTGTGCTCTATCCACTATGCCCCGCTGCTCCTATAATACTGCATACAGTACCTATGATAAAATCATTTCAGTGTGGTGTCTCACTCCTGCAGGGTTATATCTTTAGGACTACTGTTCAATTTGATTTTACATCTTGCATCCAATTTATCCATAAAGTGCATCCTTGAGGACTCTTGATTCTTATCTTGCTTCTACTTCCTGCTCACCTTTGCTCATTCCAGCAGTCCAACTGGGTGGGCAGAGAAAGGGAGAAGATGAAGATGAAACTCATACCATACTCGCTTTTCTATCTGTTAGTAGCCTGATGCGGAAGGAGGTCAAAACCACTGGCTAAAATGAGCAGTTCTGTAGGCTGCGTTAATTCCTGCCATTCTCACTAACCACTGGGCCCGGACAATCGGGAATTAACTGGCAGCAGAGCGGCCTAGTGGAAAGAGCACAGGTCTGAGAGTCAGAAGATCTGGGTGCTAATCCTGGCTCTGCCACCTGTAGGCTGTGTGACCTCGGGCAAGTCACTTGACTTCTCTGTGCCTTAGTTTCCACATCTGTAAAAATGGGGATTAAATCCTAGTCCCTCTTACCTAGACTGTGAGCCCCATGTGGTACAGGGATTGTGTTCAAACTGACAATCTGGTATCTACCCCAGTGCTTGGAACTGTGCTTGGCACATAGTGAGCACTTAACAAATAGCATAATTATTCTTATTTTGCAACTGCCAATATTTCAAGAGAAGTACCCATATAATAAAAATAAAGTCCTCTGAAGTAAAGCCTACCAAAAGATTTCTGGCGACTACAGATGCTCCATCACTGACCTGACTCTCTATGTGTGTCTTTCTCTTCTCTGCTACACACTTATGGGAAAAAGTGATGAAAGTCAATAACGGGTGGGTGAGAAGGAATAAAGGTGGTGGATGGGAAGGGGGTTTCGAGGCACGACAAAATTTGCAGGGTAACAATGATGAAATTTTAGCATGAAAACAACCAAGGTACGGTTTAAGAAAGCACATGCAACTATACATCTGTGGCCCTCCAACTGCTGGAAACTTCTCTGTAAAATGACTAAGATTCTGTTTGTTTCTCAATAAGGGAAAAGAGACCCCCCTCATGAAAAGCTCCACGTTGAGCCGGTAACAGGAGATGGATAACAGTAATGCAGTCAAACAGAATGAAAACAAGAAGAAACTCAGAAAGGAGCAGTGGTTTGATTTGGTGGGGGAGGGAGGGTGTTTGGTTTTTGTTTTTTTATCTAATGTACCTGAAAAGAAGGGCCTTAAACCAAGCCTCGAATCAATGGCATTTATGGAGTGTTGACTGTGTGCAGAGGACTGTACTAAACACTGGGGAGACTACAGTAGATGTGGTACATGGCAACCACCAGAGAATTCTGGTGGACAGCTTCAGGATGATACAAGATCCCTGAACTGAAATGGTCTGGAGCTCCGACTGATTCAGAAAGACTCCAGATAGAGTCAAAACAACCCTGCCAAACTCTGTCCTGAAAGAACATAGGAGGAACGAGTTTATCAGTAGCAGTGCCCGCAAGGTCTGAGCTAATTTAGAGCAGCTTAAGCTCTTCAAGGGAAAGGCAGTTTTTATTTTTTGGTCATGCTCATTTGATCTAGCTAGGACCACCTATGAGAAACAGTGTGGTCTAGTGGAAAGAGCACAGTCCTCAGAGTCAGAAGAACCTGGGTCCTAATCCCGGCTCTTCTGCTTGTCTGCTGTGTGATCTTGGACAAGTCAGGTCACTTCTCTGTGCCTCAGTTACCTCATCTGTAAAATGGGGATTAAGACTGCGCGCCCCAGTGGGTCAGGGACTGTGTCCAACTCGATTAGCTTCTATCTACCCCAGCCCTTAGTACAGTGCCTGGCACCTAGGAAGCGCTTAAATACCACATAAAAATCCAACAAGTCTCATCCTGTCCATTCTTAAACATTGAGCAGCATAAAGAAATTCTACACCACCCACACCCCGAATGCACCGATAATCTCTCTGAAGCCATGGAATGGGGGCCATGTGCCCAGGCTAATATATGACCTGATTAAAGTAACGCAACTTTAAGATCAAAATGCTCTCATCTCCAACAGACACTCGCCAGTTTGGGGTTTTTTTTTAAATAGTATTTGTTAAGCACTCAGTACGTGCCAGGCACTGTACTAAGTGCTGGGGTAGATACAAGACAGGTTGGACACAGTCCATGTCCCACATAGGGCTCACGGTCAATCCCCATTTTACGGATGCGGTAACTGAGGCACAGAGAAGTCAAAGTGACTTGCCCGAGGTCACGTAGCAGACAAGTAGAGGAGCCGGGATTAGAACCCGGGTCCTTCTGACTCCCTTGCCCATGTTCCATCCACTAGACCACGCTGTTTCCAGTTATGAGGGACAACTTGACTGTTTTCCCCCTAGAGTCCTCCACTGTGAAATTCCTGCACGATAACTCTGCCACCTGTTCTAGCAGATGCAATATTAACATGGTTCGGAAAGAGCTACAACTTTGCTGCTTGATAGAAATGGTTCTTGGATTTATTTGGCCAGATGCGGAGAGGCACAGAAGAAAAACACACTTGAATTACTTAAAGCAATGAAGTTATTAGACAACTTTCACCTGGATATGAAGGAGGAAACTGGGTTAACGATGAAGTCCTTTCACGCTTTACAGGAGGACAGTAATTTCCATCTTCGTGGTCAGAATCTGCAATGGATAATTAATGAGAGGAAAAAAGTTAGGTTGTTTTCCTTTTACTTCCTTTCTCAAGAACCAACAGTATGTAGGGTCTAGATAATAATAATGTAATTATAATAAAAATAAATATTGGCATTTGTTAAGTGATTACTATGTGCCAAGCACTGTACTAAGTGCTGGGGCAGAGGCAAGATAATCACATAGTATTTCCTCACCTCCAGCTTCAGGACTTGAACCATCAGCTGACCTCTGAAAAAAGAATAAATCACAGAGAGTAAGAAATAGTCGCACTGACACAATATTAAATTATTTCATTTAATGGAGTTCCAAAAATTGATACTACTAAGACACATCCTTGAGGTGCATTACTACTAAGGAACATTACATCAACTTCTCCAGTTCTTAAACGAAAATACAACTCCTCTTTCACATCAACGGATGATCATTTGGGTAGTGACAGAAGGAGAAAGCCGGCTGAGGCTAGACCATCAGGGGGTGAAGGTTTTTGACCGAAAATCAGGTAGGATAGACGGGCTCAGCAGGCATCCTGAAACCGGCCGGTTAATGTCGATGGCCAAGATCCCCGCAGCCTCCAAAGCGGACGGCTTGGCAATCACCTACTGGTATATGGTGCCACAACCCTGGCACTAAACTGGAGTCACTTTACCCCCTGCTCACTTGCCAACTTCACTGCCCCGCTGGGAACGTGACTGGCAGGGACAACAGAATGTGAGTGGCCATCGGCACGGGAATCAGTTCCTTCAGGTAGGTGCTCAGCCCTGATGTCTCAGTGACTGGAGATTCCATCGCCGGCGAGCAGCCGTGAGTTAATGAAACTACCCAAAGATGACTACTGTGCCCTGGGGAAAAGTAGCCCAAAAGTATAACGCAAAAATAATTCAAGACTACGCTTGGCTCCCAGCACTGTGCTCTTTTCACTAGGCCAAGCTGCTTTTCTTATCGCAATAGTCTTCTCACTGGTCTCCTTGCCTCTAACCTCTCCCCTCTCCATTCTACACTATGTAACTCAGTTCGCACCTCTCCTCTCCTCAAAGCCCACCACTGGCTTCCAGGATCTCTTTGCTTCTAGACTGGAAGCTCGTTATGGGCAGGGAATGTTGTCTATCTCTCCACCACACTGCCCCTCCTTACCTACCTGCTCTTCACCCACTATTCCTCAACCGCTGTCTTCGTTTCCTCAAACCAACCTTCTAGCTGTACCTCACTCACGATTCTCCCACCTTCCCCCTTCCCTCGCTCAGTGTAGGCCCAGCATCAGACAGACCACAGCTCTCCTCTCGTTAAAGTATCTCCTAAAATCTCACTTCCTCCAAGCTTTGCCTGATTGATTGCCCGCTCCCTGAGTCACATCATCCCTTCAGTCAACTCTAGAACTTGGGAACTTATTTACACCCTCCTTTAAAAAAAAATGGTATTTTTTAAGTGCTTACTATGTGCCACACACTGTACTAAATGCTGGGGTAGATACAAACTAATCAGGTTGGACACAGTCCATGTCCCAAGTGGGGTTCGCTCTCAATTCCCATTTTACTTGTCTGCTGTGTGACCCTGGGCAAGTCACTTCACTTCTCTGTGCCTCAGTTACCTCATCTGTAAAATGGGGACTGAGACTGTGAGCCCCATGTAGACAGAAACTGTGTCCAAAGAAATGTGTCTGTATCCACCCCAGCGCTTAGTACGGTGCCTGGCACATAGTACGCACTTAAATACCACAGTTATTATTTTTCCGATATCTGTTGCCGGATTGGACTTTCCAAGCGCTTCGGACAGTGCTCTGCATACTGTAAGTGCTCAATAAATACGACTGGATGAATGAATGAGATGACTGAGGTACAGAGAAGTGAAGTGACTTGCCCAAGGTCACCCAGCAGACAAGTGGCAGAGACTGGGAGGAGACCCCGGTCCAGGCTCTATCCACTAGGCAACCTTGCTTCTTCTTAGCAAACCACATATGTATCTGCTCAAAACACTTACTATGACCACTCTAATTGTTATTACTTGTATGTCTGTCTCTTCCTGTTGGACTGCAAGCTTCTTGTGGACAGCAATCACGTCATATTGTTATTTTGTACTTCCCAAGGGCACCACACCAAGTTGAGGCTCATGAAATGTCACTACTACATTTCTGTACCTAGCTTCAAGCCCAGAAAATTTTTATCAGAGAGAAGTACAAAATAAGAACCTGCTTGTACCACCATGCATTGCTCCTGTACCTTATGCCCAAATAATAATTGTGGCATTTGCTTTATGGTATTAAGTGCTTACTATGTGTCAAGCACTTTTCTAAGCGCTGGGGCAGGTGCAAGTCAGTCAGGTGGGGGCACAGTCCATGTCCCACATGGGGCTCACAGTCCAAGTTGGAGGGAGGACCAGTTATTCAATCCCCATTTTACAGATGAGGCAACTGAAGCCCTAAGAAGCTAAGTGACTTGCCCCAAATTTCCCAGCGGGCATTGGGTGGAGCCGAGAGTAGAATCCGGGCCCTCTTAACCCACCGACCCTCACTCTTCCTAATAGGCCACGCTGCTTCTCTGTTGAACACTTCCTCTGTGCCAATCGTTGTGCTAAGCACTGGAGTAGACACAAAATCATCAGATCGGACACAGTTCTTATCCCACATAGGACACACGGTTCTAAGGACGTGGGGCTACGTCTTGCACATTCAAAAGTCAACCTGCTTATGCTAGGGAACAGAGAGACCTACTGTCATTGCAAAGTAACCCTGGCCCACCAGTTTAAGTCAAGAAATGGAGAATATCCTGAGGGGAAATCACCAAGAACTAAGGCAAATGAGATAAAAGGGAAATGTCTTTACTGCTAGACTTGACTTCAGAATTTTCAGCCTGTAAATTTATCAGGAATTAGTCCAGAGAGTGGAATCTCGCCTCAGTAACACGTTTCTAACACTGTGAAAAACAACTTGTAAGTAAAGCTTAAAAACCAAGCACTCCAAATCGATAAACCAATGTGGCCATCATCTTTAAGAGAGTTCAATAGAAAAATAATTTCCCCCCGAGATATTAAGCTTCTAAACAGAAAGCAGGATGTTTATCTTTCAGCAGATAGCGCTGGCTGAGTATTATCACTTCTTCCAAACTTTAAGTGAGAAACTACCCTTTATAACCTTCCTCCAGAATGGTCTCACTTCAGTGTTCATTTCCTAACATGGAACCTACAAAACTCATCATATGAATATTCTGTCCTGCCTAGCTCCAAAACTGTTCACCAAGACAAATTAAAAAAAAAAAAAAGGAAGTTCAGCTAGGCAAAGATGAATGGAAAATTCCACCCCACATTAATTAGACCCCAGAAAAGACGGTATTACATTCAATGTTCTCCTTCTGTTTGTTTCTGTTCAATGATGCTCAACTGACCCACTGGATCCATTTCCAAAAGCGCAAGAAAACCTGGCATCCCCATTGCTAGCAACAATTCCACTATAGCCACTGAAGAGGAACACTGTGTTCCCTCAGGCCTAGCACAAGATTAAAGCACCTAATGGAATTTGAAATATTAGGCAATTTTCTAATTAATGCATTTTACTTCCCTGGGCCGACAATCAGTACAAAGAACCTTCAGCTGTGCCACTTTCTTTCCAAATGTTTCTATGTTCTGGGAGGCTGTATGTTAGGGTTGAAGTACAAACATATCCGTAAACTCCCACGAGGGTACAACCCGTCTTGTGTGATGGCTTACCCCACGCATATGCTCAACTGGTCCAACGTTCCACTGGAGCCTGGAACAGCTCCACCTATTGATTTTGGACAAGTCACTTAACTTACTCTGTGCCAAGCACTGGGGTAGATACAGCATAATCAGGTTGGGCACAGTCGCTGTCCCCCAGGGAGCTCACATTCTAAGTAGGAGGGGAAATTCTATTTATTTATATTGATGCCTGTTTACTTGTTTTGATGTCTGTCTCTCCCCTTCTAGACTGTAAGCCCAGTGTGGGCAGGGATTGTCTCTTTTTATTGCTGAACTGTACTCTCCAAGCGCTTAGTACAGTGCTCTGCACACAGTAGGCGCTCTGTAAATATGATCGAATGAAAGAGGTACTGAATCCCATTTTACAGATGAGGAAACTGAGGCACAGGAGTTGTCCTCTGAGTCCCAGGCCCATGTTCTTCCCACTAGACCACAATCCTCCTCCTTCCATCTCCCCACCGGGGCTAAGATTAAGCAATCAACAACATTTGGATTTAGAGGAAGCTCTGCCAAGAGTCTGTGGTAAATTTGCAAGGTGTGGAAGAAACCCCCGAGCAGGAAACAAAGGAATTGTTGAATGGGGGAGGCAAGCTAATTTAGACATGGATGTGGCAAATTCTGATGAGCTAATTGCCCCTCATTCGGAGTCCAACAAGGACAATCCAATGCCCGACTACAAGATGCTGAAACAAATGAAGTAATTCTAGTTTCTCCACTACCACCTACATTTGGGGATTAAAAAGCTGTGCATAAATTGTCTTGAAAGCAGGTGAACTTGGTGCTCAGAGGTACCCTGCAGAAACCAAGCAGGCTGTTCAACCTAACTTGGACAAATTCTTCACCAATGTGGAAAAAGCACAATAGTCAGCAGCCTCCTGCAAAGACCCTTAATATTACAACTTTTCGTGCATTTAAAATGATGTTGCTATGCTTTGAGTTACTTGAATAGAGATACTATATAATCGTTTAGTGACACTTATCATTACAGAATGTAGAACATAAAGGAATTTCCTTTTTCTTTTCCAGGTGCCTGGAAACAACCCTAATTTCCAAACAAACCCCAGGAAGAACTCAACACTCACAATTCAACCACATTTTCAAGGAACACGATCCAGTTGTATTGCAGAGTAGGCCCATATAACCACGACTGAAATTATGCAGTGCCTACATTCCATCAACCAGAAGGCTGTCAAAACTTGGGACCTTCAGTGAAATGAGGAAAGAAAACAGGAAAGAAATTTCCTCCAGTTCCCAAAGGGAAAGGCTTTGTTACAAGCAGAAGGATCCTGTGATAATTATTACAGATGGCTAGATAAATTCTGAGTGTCATTTTTAAAGGAGAAGTGTATCATACCTACAGTCCTTTTTCATTATTTGCAGAAAGCTCAATTATATCAATCACTCTTGAAATTAATCCACCCTTTCCTCTCCATCCAAACAGCTACAACGTTAGTTAATCCAAGCACTTATCCTAACCCGCTTTGATTACTGTATCAGCCTCCTTGCTGACCTCCCCGCCTCCTGTCTCTCCCCTCTCCAGTCCATACTTGACTCTGATGCCTGCATCATTTTTCTACAAAGACGTTTAGGCCACGTTTCCCCACTCCTCAAGGACCTCCAGTGGTTGACCACCCACTTCGGCATCAAAAGGAAACTTCTCACTATTGGCTTTAAAGCAGTCTATCGCCTTGCCCCCTCCTATCTCATCTCACTACTCTCCAACTACAACCCAGCCGGCACACTTTGCTCCTCTAATGCTAACCTTCTCACTGTACTTTGATCTCGTCTATTGCCCATGTCCTGCCTCTGGCCTGGAACGCCCACATCTTGCCTCTGGCCTGGACTGTCCTCCCTCCTCATATCCGACAATTACAATTACTTCAAAGCCTTACTGAAGGCGCATCTCCTCCAAGAAGCCTTCCTTGACTAAGCCCTCCTTTCTTCTTCTTCCACTCCCTTCTGCATCGCCCTGACTTGCTCCCTTTATTCGTCCCCCCTCTCCGCCCCACAGCACTTATGTACATATCTGTAATTTTATTTATTTATATTGTCTGTCTCCCCTCTAGCCTGTAAGATCTGTGTGAGCAGGGAATGTGCCTCTTATACTGTTACACTGTACTCTCCCAAGTGCTTAGTACAGTGCTCTGCACACAGTAAGCACTCAGTAACCATGCTTAACTGCTCACTTTCACAGAGTGTCCAGGAAATAAACCAGGTGAGAAATATCACTTTGAGGAAAAAGAAAAACAAAGAAGAAAAAACCCACCACACACCATACATACAACCCTCAAAAAACTCAGAATTCACTGATTCATTGTAATAGTCGCCAAAAAGTCCAGTTCCTTCTTTAACAAGATCGGGCGAGTTTTGCTGTGACAAAATGCAAAAATTTCCTATAAACCTTTGTGACAGGTTTATAGTATTAATAACCTTCTGAAGTTCACAGCTTAAAGCTCATACCAAGCAAAGCATATGGGGAAATTCACCCAGAGTGTGCTAAAACTGTTCCCCCAATTCAACAGAGAAGCACAGAGGAAAATGAGCATCTCAACAATTGTTCGACCAAGAGTCTTTAAGACAGCCAAAGGAGTGGTTATTGGTCACTTCAAAGGTCAATTCAGCTAGTGCAAGGATTGGCCCAATATAGAGAGGTTTGAAGAAATTCTGAATGGTTCTTCCTTCTTCCCTCTATTTCCTTTAAAAACCAAATAAAAAAATCTCAGGGGGGTGAGGACAGAAATCTCAAATCTTTCCACCAAGTAGGTTTAAAATCAGGGTCGTTTCAATTCGATCACTCAAATGAATGGGTCCTGTGAAATTAGTCATACTATCAGCACCTAATATGCATATGGGGAAAATCAGGACATTTTCCCAAATGTTTGGTTTAGGAATATGACCATATTGCTATTGGAAGAATCTTTTAATGGCCATGTTAACATGCTTCAGAATTATAATCTTGAATAGAATGAATCGCAGAAAGTAGAGAGATTGTTTTCAATTTAATCAATGATATTTTTGAACACCTATTAAGTGCTAGGCTCTGTACAACAGAAACAAGCCCACGTGCTCCCTCTCTCAAGAAACATACAGTTTAATGGGGGGGATAAAAATTGTTAACCAAGTGGAAGCAGAGGAAAAATACAGACAGCAGGAGACAAGACAAACACGTCAGGATGAAACAGCTAAACCAATAATTGATTTTACAGTTAGGCACAAAATATACAAGTGAATGCACAAATATATACATGTGTACACACTGTGTTTTATTTTGTATGATAGACTTAAAAGGTCTCTCTGGAGAATACAGGGAACACCTGACGGTTGGCTTTGAGAGTCTCCTCCAGCTGTCCCCACTTCTTTTATCAGCTCTCTTTACCCATTACTCCCCAGTTTGCTTTCTTCACTCCTCCCAAGCTCACCTTCTATCTTGCTCTAGACTGTAAGATCCTCGTGAGCAGGAAGTGTGTTTATAGACTCTACTGTACTGCATGCTCCCAGGCACTTAGTACAGTGCTCTGCACACAGAAAGAGATCAAATGCGATTGATGGATTGATTTTCCCATCTCTCCCCCCTCACTCATGCGGTTCCCCCATCCTGGAACTCCCTCTCTCCCTGAAACCCACCAGACCACCATTTTCCCCCCCTTCAAAACCCTCCTAAAATTCCATCTTCTTTGGGATTTTGCCAAATAATTCATGCTGTCCTCGTCACACCAACCCAGCAGCCACCTGTAACCCTTATGTATACTACTTTATTCCTGTCATCAGCATTTTATGTATACTTGAATATTTTCATTTAGATTTTTCACTTGTATATTCAATTTTTTATGGTTTTTTTAAGCATTTACTATGTGCCAGGCACTAAGCACGGGGGTAGGTACAAGCTAATCGGGTTGGACACAGTCCATGTTCCACATGGGGCTCACAGTCTTAATCCCCATTTCACAGATGAGAGAAGAGAGGCACAGAGAAGTCTTGCCCAAGGTCAGACAGCAGATAAATGGCAGAGCTGGGATGAGAACCCAAGGCCCTTGACTTCCAGGGCCATGCTCTACCCACTAGGTCATGTTGCTTCTCACTTACTTATTCTCGTTCACCCCGACAGACTTGAACTACTTCCTTTTACATTCTCCTATGCACACTATTTGTAAATAATTTTTGTCTGCCTCCCCTCTTAAGAATGTGAGTGAGCTATTTGAGGGGAGGGAACATGTATCAGCTCTTTCACAAGGTACTTTCCCAAGGGCTTAAATCAGGGCTCTAAACTGTAAGCTTGTTATGGGCAGGGAATGTACCCATCAGCTCTGTTGTATTGTACTTTACCAAGCGGTTAGTACAGTGCTCTGCACACAGTAAGCGCTCAATAAATCCCACTGTTTGCTCCGCACATAGTAAGTGCTCATTTGACACCAATGATTAATGTGCCCTATTTCTGATGCATTCTGTAGATGCTCTATATCCCCATTTGAGAGGATGAATTGTTCCCTGCTGAAGATAGCAGGACTTTGGAATTATTAGTACACCTATATCCTGGTTAACATTTTGAACTGGTTCCACAAAAACATGGAGCTAACAACAACAAAGCTTTTCAGAGGACCAACATAAAATGCACTAATAAGCTCCTAAGGTCCAAAAAACTGAACAAAACAATACGAATGTTTCTTTATCAAAAAAAAAGTACCTTGTGCTAACATACTCTAAAAGAACAGAGGACAGCTTTCCACATTTACATGCCAAGAGTCTCAGGTTAAAAAAAAATAATCATCATCGAGCAAAACAATGAGCAGACATGCCAGGGTTGAAGGGGTGCAGCAGTGAGCAAGAAATGGCAGGAGCTAGTGAACCCCCGCGCACCACCCAGAGGGCTGAGGTAATGGCTTAATGTGGTGGGGTAATAAGTGAGAAGGATACTATTTGGCCACCTTTGTATAGAGGTCTGCCATGATCTTGGCAGGGACACTCGAATGGGCTTTCCTCCCTACTCTAGCCAAGTCGGTCCAAATACTTCAAAGGGCGGAAAAGGGACCCACCGAAGCCAAGGTAAACACTTGCAGCGGTATCATAGTCAGAGAGTCAGATCCTTGTAACAGAGTTGTCCTTCAGTTTCAAGAGGACACAGCCACTGGTGAGGCCTGATCCCTGAACCTGGGTAGTGTTGAAAGACCCCTAGCACACTGTGTCCAGGATAATACACTAGGGCACCATTATTGGCCCTGAGCCACTGGAGAGAGCAGAGCTCAGCTACCAAGGAAGCCTAGATGACCTAGGAAACATAAACCCCATCCACAGCAGGGGGGGTGGGTGCGGGCACGAGACCAGCATGATCCAGAGGCCCTTGAACACCGGGAGCTCTCGGGTCTGTCCAATGCCCGGCCCAGTCACCCTGGAAGACACTTTCGAGCCACTATCTAGGCCTTCCCAATTTGATTCACGCAAACAAAAGAAAGAATGAATTGCATAGAGCATAGAGTTTACAGGTTGCTTTCAATCAATCGGGGAACGTGTTTCCCAATTCTGTTATCGGTACTTTCCCAAGGGCCGCGGCAGACAGGCGGCGAGCACGACAGAGTCCACAGCAATGCATGAGGCCCTAATAATGCTTCTGAATAACGGGCAACTTGTTCAATCAAGGCTCTAGGCTTGGAACCCACGTGATACGGGCATCAAGACTCATATCGACATTGGCTCAGTTCGGCACTCAAAACAAAATACTTTCCGATTTGCTCCCTCTTCTGCCTTTGTCAGTGTGCCATCTCGGACTACCGTCAGAACTCTGGGTTGCCCGTGGCCACCGCCGTGATGGCTGAACTGAGCCGTAAAGACCCCAAAAACCCCACTCCTCTAACCCTATCGCTCTTATGTTCATCACTGTCTTTGTCTTGTGGGTGGCTTCTGTATTTTTCCTTCATCCTTCCTTGTGCTGTCTCCAGCCCTCTCTATCCGCTTTCTTAGATGGCGCGTCCACTGGAGGCCAGGGACGGTGTCAAATTCTCACCCGGGTAGTTTTTTTCCTAGTGCTTAGTACCGAGTTTGGCACACAGTAGGTGCTTAAATGTTATTACTACCATTTCAACAGCCTGGGCTTATCTGCACAGAAGATTTCAATCTTGACTTTTCACTTGTCGCTGACATGTGGGCAGGAGTGTATCTGTGGAGTACTGACCACGATGGTATCGATCCGAGTCCACCCTTCTTGGTGCCACAGGAAAGAATTAAAAGAACAAGACACGACTCTTGCCCTCGGGAAACTTACAGTCTAACTGGGGAGGAAAAAGAACCACCAACACACAAGTAATACGATTAAATGTGCCCCGGGGGGGCGGGGAGAACATGCTGCCACTTCCCTTACCAATCTTTGTCCAGCCTCCGTTACGACACCTGACGTCCACTGTCAGCAGGTGCCAAATAATTTTAGGTTTCAAATATCTTTTGGCTCCCCCTATTTGTCCCACCCCCTTCACTCCCAGCTGGCGCCTTCTACTCCTCCGTGAGAGTGACCGGCCCCAGTGGGGAGTATGAGCAGCTACCCAGAGAGGTCAGGTGTCCGACTTTATTCTGCAACAATTTCCACAGAAGATGCTCCTCTTCATATAGGGAGCATACTTTCAACTGTCCGGCTCGACCTCTGGCTTGGAGGAGCCAGAAAAACCCCAAAACACAGGCATCTAAAAATACTTCTCACAGCAAAGGTCAGCTGGTGGGTTTTTGAGGGGATTTTTTGGTTTCTTTTGGGGACTGGGGAAGAAGAGTTGGCTTGAGTGCATCACCGCGCCTGCTGCTCAGGGTGGCCTGCCCAAGTCAAGAGGTTGCTGGCCTCTGCCGTGGAGGTGGCTAGAAAGCTTTCCTTCCGGCATGCCATTATACCTACCACTCGGGCAGCACATTTTCCCCCAGACATCCCAGGCCTACTCATCACCTTGGAGGCAGTGTGGCCTAGTGGAAAGAGCATCGTTCCTCATCTGTCAAAGGGGGATAAAAGCATCTGTTCTCCCTCCCTCTTAGTCCCTGTCCCCCGGGGAGGGGGCGCTCATAATGTACAGTCTGATTAGCTTGTGTCCACCCCAGCGCTCAGCACAGTGGTCGGCACATAAAAGCACTTAATACCGTCACTACTTTCATTATCATCGTTGTAACCCAGGTCCCGTGCTCTTTCCACGCTTCTGGTCTATCCCCTCTATCTCAACTATATGTATTTGTTCTGAATACATTAGAAATGCCCAGATTTATTTGGGGGGGAGGGTGGGGGGAGAGAAGAGAGGGGTTGTTCTCTACAATTCTGAGTGGAGAGTTCTTCCTTACTCTGCTACCAGTCCATCACTGAAATTATCTCGGGACTAAAGACATCGTGGCCTCGAAGCCACTAAGGAGGTGGAGTACTGGGGAGATATGGACTTACCCTTGCCAGTTCCTGATGGATAGGAGTAGCCCGGGCTTCAGGAGTGGGAAGCGGAGAAGCGCTGGTGGAGGCAATAGCGGGAGCAGAAAGCTCTAAGGCATGCGCACTAGCTGATTCTGTATGACCCATACCATGGTGGGGAGACTCAGCCTCTCCCTGAGGGTCCTCTCCCGAATCCGACATGCCTTTTTGCTCTGCGGAGGACTGGGAGCAAAAAAGACAATTTTCCTTCAATGAACATCTACAACACGGTGGAGCTTGTTACCACCACCAGGATTGCTCAATCTTTATACAAAACTGCTTCTTCTGACATCTACTGAGGGAAACTGCTTCATGCAGCGAAGTCAACAAGAACATAGAACAAGATTAAAACCAGACAACAACAACATCCCCAACAACAACAACAAAAAAAACCACCCCCCTCATCCAATTAGTCCTTGAAGATAGTGGCGAAAACAAATATGCACCTGCTACCATTATGCGGCTCTTTAGTTTTGGCTTTGTACCAGGTTTAAGGCACTACTTTGAATGGCAAGCTTCCTGATTCCACTGGGAGGAAAAGGGAATCCAGATGGCAAGGGTGGTGGTTATACAACTCCTGGAGAAGAGTAAAACGGGGGGTGGGGGGGAGGAGAACATGTTTAATCTAGGGGTTACGCCCCATACTGGAATATTTCCATTCCACTTGGGATCAGACCAACCTGTTTTCCACCCATGGAAACATGGAGGGGCCAGAGCAACCTTGGATGAAAAAAGGACGTGTCTACTCTTGGATTTTCAGACCATTATGTTACCGCTAATTTTCTTTGGGGCTAATGTGTTATACAGCTTCATTATCAGGAAGAGAAAGAACAGGATGGAAAACCCGTGAGGCCATTCAGGAGAGCAACGGGGGGCGGTGAACGGGTTCGAGAATCCTTTCGCAGTCACCGATTTGGGGAAGCACTATCACCGTTGGGCCTTCTACTTTCTCTATTTTGGCTGGCTGGTCCAATATGTTCAAATAAGGGCCTCTCTCGCTCGATTCAGTTTGGTTTATGGCAACTGAAGTCTGGAGCCCGTAACCACGACTGAAGATTTGTGAAGAAGACTGGTAGAGCACAGCAGACCAATCCAATACTGGTATTCAGAATGTGCTGGGTTGCAATCCCTTCTGACCACCTCCCCGACCCAGCCTAGGTTGAGGCAGCAGAAAAACTTCAACTCTACAGGCGTGGATCACACGGGCTGCGGCTTGCCCGCTCCCTTCCCATGGCGGGAGGGGGAGCCGGGGCAAGCAGCCGTGTGCGCGGGCTGAGACTGTCATGACTCGGAGTAGGACTGGCACTTTGAGTGTGTCTGGGGGCACCGAGCTCTGGTTTACGTCATGGCTCTCGCTTGCAAAGGCTGTACGTGTTTCGGGGCAGGGACACCACCGCATCATCTGCTGAGGTGGCGGGCACATATACGACTGAAAACCACCAATCTAAGCCCCGGAGGCCTACCTTTTCATTTTGCAGGTCGACCTCCGGCTACGGAAAACTGAAGAATCGAATGTACTTTAGATTAGACCATGCCAGGGTACACAGTTGCTTAAATAGAGGTGGAGCTTCAACGGGACCTCTCCCTGGTAAAATCAGCAAGGCCTAGTGAAAAGAGCCCGGGCCTGGACGTCAGAGAACTTGGGTTCTAATCCCAGCTCTATCATTTGTCAGAACCTTGGCCTCAGCAAGGCCTTGAGTTTCACTGGCCTTGCATTACCTCATCTGTGAAATGGAGATTCAATACCCATTCTCCTTCTTAGACTGAGAGCCCCAGGTGGGGCCGGGTCCGCGTCCGACCTGACGCTCTTGTATCTACCCCCGGTGCCTGGTACGGTGCTTGGTACATAGTAATAATAATAATAATAATAATAATGTTGGTATTTGTTAAGCGCTTACTATGTGCCAAGCACTGTTCTAAGCGCTGGGGTAGATACAAGGTGATCAGGTTGTCCCACGTAGGGCTCACAGTCTTCATCCCCATTTTACAGATGAGGTAACTGAGGCACAGAGAAGTTAAGTCACTTGCCCAAGGTCACACAGCTGACAAGCGGCGAAGCCGGTATTAGAACCCATGACCTCTGACTCCCAAGCCTGGGCTCTTTCCACACAGCTGACAAGCGGCGAAGCCGGTATTAGAACCCATGACCTCTGACTCCCAAGCCTGGGCTCTTTCCACACAGCTGACAAGCGGCGAAGCCGGTATTAGAACCCATGACCTCTGACTCCCAAGCCTGGGCTCTTTCCACTAAGCCATGCTGCTTCAAAACAAACCCCAAAGTCACAAACAGAACCATAGAGCCCCACAGCCTGAAAAATCTTCAGCTCAGCCTGGCCTTCCTTACTCTGGTCCAAGTCAGACCCCACTTCCAGGGAGTGGAGAAATAGGAGAGCACAGATGCTGTCGCATGCACCTGTGCGGTGCCCTGGCCCCTGAATTGGGCAGGGATTGTCTCTATCTGTTGCCGAATTGTACATTCCAAGCGCTTAGTACAGTGCTCTGCACATAGTAAGCGCTCAACAAATACTACTGAATGAATGAATGCGGTCTCCCAGGGGTGCAGAACTAACAGTACAGCCAGTCATCCCACAGCCACTACTCCACGGTCCCCTCGGACCTGAAGTGAGGGAGTGCAGCCTAGTGTCGACCTGGTCCCACTGTTGCCTAAATGTACATCGCCTTGATTCTATTTAGTTGCCATTGTTTTTACGAGATGTTCTTCCCCTTGACTCTATTTACTGCCATTGTTCTTGTCTGTCCGTCTCCCCCGATTAGACTTTAAGCCCGTCAAACGGCAGGGACTGTCTCTATCTGTTGCCGACTTGTTCATTCCAAGCGCTTAGTACAGTGCTCTGCACATAGTAAGCGCTCAATAAATACTATTGAATGAATGAATGAATGAATGAATAGCCAGGCCCAGAGGTCCTGCAGGCTCACAGGAAGAAGTTGGGAGGCTTCCAAGATCTCTTAAGAGAGATACGCTGACCTGACTTCCCCACGCATTTTCTCTCATAGCACTGAATGGTTTCCTTCATCTAAAAATGACTTTACTGTTTTGAAGGACCCAGTACCAGGTTTCTTCATTCCATAGGTGGTTCTATTTCTGTGGTCCTGAATGATCCCTACAGGGGCCATGAATAGTCTTTTACATAAGAAAAACCTTATATGATTGTAGGAAGCAAGGGAATGATGATAAATAAAATACATGTTGGTCACCGGGAATAGATGTTCTCTTAAAAACGGTGGCACACCAGATCAAGGAAGGTGGGGAGAGCTCTGTTGACTTTTCTCCCAACAGAGAAGCAGCAACCAACCACCTCTGTGGCTGGCTTGGTTACTAAAAAGCCATTCTTGCCTTGACTTGGTCCTGACCCTTGCCTTTTTGAGAAGCAATGTGGCCTAGTGGAAGGAACACAGGTCTGGGAGTCAGGGAACCTGGAGTTCTAAACCCAGTTCTGCCACTTGCCTGCTGCGTGACCTTAAGCATGCCACTAAACTTCTCTATGCCTCCATTTCCTCATCTATAAAATGGGGATTAAGACTGTGAGTCCCACGTGGGACAGGGACTGTGCCCAACTGGATTATCCTGTATCTACACCAATGCTTAGAACAATGCCTGGCCCACAGTAAGTGCTTAGCACCATTTAAAAAAAAAAAAATTCCCCTTCTCCCTCCCTCAGACTGTGACGGGGACGTTGGACGGGGACTGTGTCCGATCAGATTGTGTTGGCATCTACCCCAGTGCTTAGTACAGTGCTTAGGACATAGTAAGCACTTAAATAACAGGATTATCATTATTATTGTCTGTGGCTTCTCCCCTGTGTCTAAGCCAATCTTCCTCAATATTTTTGATATCAATCGAATTTACTGAACGCTTACTGGGTGCAGAGCGTGAACTAAGAGCGTGGGAGAGCACAATATAACAGAGTTGGGTAGACACGTTCCCTGCCCGCAATGATCTTACAGTCTAAAGGGGAGAGAGACGTTAATAAAATTAAATAAGTGCTATAGGGCCGAGGGAGGGGTGAACAAATGGAGCAAATCCAAGTGCAAGGGCAACGCAGAAGAGGAAATGAAGACTTAGGCAGGGAAGGACCACTGGAGATGTGCTTTCAGTAGGGCTTTGAAGGTGGGGAGAATAAATTATCTGTTGGATATAAAGAGGGAGGGCATTCCAGGCCAGAGGTAGGATGTGAGCGACAGGTCCACATTGATATCTGCCCAAATCAACAAATCCCAAGAAGATAAAGCAGAGGTTGGTGGGAACAGGAAGAGTAGTGGATCCTGTGCTCTCCTACGAGCTGCAGTAAGTAGGTGGGAGGGTAAGTGGCACAGGAAAATTTGGATCTAACAGGTTGCTTACTATTGTTATTTTTGTAGTTAAGTGCTTACTATGGGTCAAGCACTGTTCTAAGAGCTCACCAATAAACAACTTGGAATACAGGTGGAGAAACTTGTATTTCTCCAAATATAGGTTGCCATCCAAATGAGAAGCAGCGTGGCTCAGTGGAAAGAGCCTGGGCTTCGGAGTCAGAGGTCATGGGTTCAACTCCCGGCTCTGCCACTTGTCAGCTGACTGTGGGCAAGTCACTTCACTTCTCTGTGCCTCAGTTCCCTCATCTGTAAAATGGGGATTAAGACTGTGAGCCCCACGTGGGACGACCTGATTACCCTGTATCTCCCCCAGCGCTTAGAACAGTGCTCTGCACATAGTAAGCACTTAACAAATACCAATATTATTATTATGAGGAAAATGAACAGATTTAGTATCAGCTACTGGCTTTCCCAAGTGGGGAGGAGGGGAGATTCTAAAATCTCCCAGGGGGCACCTTCCTCAGACTTCTAATAGTGATTCTGCTATTTATTAAGCACTTAATTTGGGCCAAGGGCTGTCCTAAGCACTAGGGTAGATGCAATACCTTTAGACTGTGACAAAGTCACACAGGGCTCAAAGGTTAATGGGGAGGAATAACCAGTATTTAGCCCCCATTTTAAAGATAGGGAAACTGAGGCACAAAGGAGTTAAATAACTTGGCTTAAGTCATCCAGCAAGCAAGTGTGGTGGAGGCAGGGATCAAACCTAGGTTGCCTAACCCCCAGGGTCCTGTGTATTCTTTCCACTAGGCCATCTGCTTCCCCAAAAGGCAAAAACTCCCAGATGGAAGGTATTCCTGGGGCTAGGCCTGCCAGGTAGAAGGCTTCAAGTGGTTAGCAGAACTTTGGACTCCTGCTTGGGGACACAGTTCTACCCACTCCCAAAGTCCAATTCTATTTCTAGCCCTTTGGAAAAGAGGGGGCAGGGGGGTGAGTCCAAGCTGTTTCCCTCATCTGAGTGGACAAACAGGCTATTCTTGGGAACCGTTCCTACGGGAACCAGAAGAGGGTTCTTATGCTGCTGGATCCGCTTTAGATTAAGGAGGAATCTTGAAATTAATAATAATTATGGTATTTGTTAAGCTCTTACTATGCGCCAGGGACATATGGAAACCTGGACCAAATGTTGCTTCTGCAACATACAGAGTAGCTAGACTGTAAGCTCATTGTGGGCAGGGAATGTGTCTGCCGACTCTCCCATACTGCGCTCTCCCAAGTGCTTAGTATAGTGCTCTGCACACAGTAAGTACTCAATAAATATCATTGATTTTTTTTTTATATGGCATTTGTTAAGCACTGACTACATGCCAGGCTCTGAACTAAGCACTGCGGTAGCTACACGTTAAACACAGTCTTAATCCCCATTTTACAGATGAGGGACCTGAGGCCCAGAAGCTAAGTGACCTGCCCAAGGTCACACAGTGGACAAGTGGTGGAACCTAGGTCCTTCTGACTCCCAAGCTCGTACTCGATCCACGAGGCCACGCTGCTTATCCCCCTTTAGGGAGGTCTGACACAAAGAAAAAAAATTTCAATCAATGGTATGTATTGAGCACTTCCTGTGTGCAGAGCGCCTGTACTAAGTGCTTGGAAGAATACAATACAGTTTGTAGACACAATCCCTTCCATCAAGGAGTTTACAGCCTATCGGGGGAGAGAGAGACAATAAAATAAATGACCGTGGAAATGGGAGAATCTAGGGACACGTATATAAGGCATGAGGTGAACATCAAATGCTTGAGGGGTACACATCCAAGGACAGAGGAGACAAAGAAGGGAGGGTGACTACGGGAAGTGAGGGCGTAGTCAGGAGGAGTTGCAATTTTGGGAGGCTTCTGAAGGTGGGGAAGAGTCTGTCGGTTATGACGGGAGGGGAGGGAGTACGTGGGCAAGAGGTCGACAGCAAGACCGACAAGATCATGGTCTGGTGAGTGAGGCTGGTATTAGAGGAGGAAAGTGTGAGAACTGGGTTATAGTAGGATATCAGTAAGGTAAGGTAGGAGGGGGAGAACTCAGTGCTTTAATACCGACAGTAAGGAGTTTCTGTTTGATGTGGAGGTAGATGGGCAACCCCTGGAGGTTCCTGAGGAGTGGGAAATGTGGACTGAACGATTTTTGCAGAAAAATGATCCAGGCTGCAGAGTGAAGTATGGACTGGAGAGGGTAGAGACAGGAGACAGGGAAGTCAGCAAGGAGGCGGATGCAGTATTTGAGGTTGGACATGATAAGTACTTGGATCAGCACAGTAGCAGTTTGGATGGAGAGGAAGAGGCACATTCTGGAAATGTTGGGATGGTAGAACCAACAGAATTTCAAGACAAATTGAACATGCAGGTTGAACGGGAGAGGAGCTGAGGATAAGGTTACGGGTTGATGAGACAGAAAGGATGGTGGTGCTACCTACAGCGATGCAAAAGTCAGGGGGAGGAGAGGGCTTGGACACGTTAAGTTTTGAGGAGTTGCTGGAACAGCCAGGTAGAGATGTCCTGAAGGCAGGAGAAAATTTGAGACTGTAGAAGAGGAGAGGGCAGGGCCGGAGAGGTAGATGTGGAAATCAACACCATAGAGGTGGGAGGGAATGAGTTCTCCAAGGTGCAGATAGAGAAAAGAGGGGGAACCAGAAATGAGCCTTGGAGGACTCCCACAGTAAGAGGGTGGAAGGCAGAGGAGCCCGCAAGAGACTGAGGAGAAGCAACCACACAGATAGGAAGCGAACCAGGAAAGGACAGTGTCAGTGAAGCCACAGCTGGATAATGTTTCCACGAGATGGGGGTGGTCCAGTGATGAAGGCACCCAAAGGCCAAGGAGGATTAGGATGGAGTAAGGGCTACTGGATTTGGCAAGAAGGGGCTAACTGGTGACCTCGGAAAGGGAGGGCCGTTTCGGGGGGAGCGGGGCGCAAAAGCCAGATTGCAGGGGGTCAAGGAGAGAATTAAAGGGAAGGAAGTGGAGGCAGCAGATATAAACAACCCGCTCAAGGAGTTGGGAAAGGATTGGTGAGGCGAGAAATGGGGCAAAAACCTAGGCTTCTCTTTCAGAGTGAAGACGATGCATTTGGAATGCCCCGTGTTTCAAATGGTATGGAAACTAGCCCTCTCCCTCTCCTATGTGGGAGCCAAGTACCTGCTTCCACATTGACCTGGCCAACCAAGAAAGTGGCCAGTAATTTTAGACCCATGCCCGCAAAAAGCACAACGCCTCACGAAGACTTCGGGAATGGAGAGAAAAGCCTAATGTGCCATAATGGATCAGTCCAATCGTCCATCCAAAATGGAGAATTTCAATTTAGGCAAGGACAACAAAGGATGTTTGAAAAAACACCGTGCCGACTGCTCTCCTTGGCATCTTGGCTCCGTACTCTTGAAGCACTTAATATTCACCCTCAGCCCCACACCACTTGTGTCAATACCCATAATTTATTTTAATGTCTGCTAACTGTAGACTGTAAACTCCTTGTGGGCAGGGAACGTGTCTACCCACTCTGTTGCACTGCACTCTCCCAAGTACCTAGTACAGTGCCCTGCACACGGCAAGCACTCGATAAGTACAACTGATTGACCTATGGTTAGAAATATACCTTCTAAACAACCCAACTTTCCCCTCAGTCTATTGCAATCTTCTCATCCACACAGTTTTCCAATAAACTTTTGAATCTATTGATATTCTCTGCTTGCACATCTTCCATATATTTACTACCGCTTCGTGTGAAAAATGTTGTCGGTTTGAAGTTACCATCCCCTATCGGGATCGATTCCTGCCCTCTTACTGAAGGCACATCTCCTCCAAGAGGCCTTCCCTAAGCCCTCATTTCTTCTTCTCCCACTCCCTTCTGTGTCACCCTTGCACTTAGATTTGCTCCCTTTATTCACCCCTCCCTCAGCCCCACAGCACTTACGGATCTGTAATTTATTTCTATTAATGTCTGTCTGCCACTCTAGCCCATAAGCTCCTTGTGGCACGGAACGTGTCTGCCTACTCTGTTATAGTGCTACACTGTACTCTCCCAAGTGCTCAGAACAGTGCTCTGCTCACAGAAAGTGCTCAATAAATGCAACCGATTGATCGATTCTTACCTTTAGGTTGGGGGACTAGGTGAATAAGTTCCATTAGAGTGTAAGCTCCTCGAAGGCTGGAACCAGTGCATTTACTTCTACCGTAAGGTCCGAAGCGCCTAGTACTGTGCTCTGCACACAGGTGCTCAGTAAATGCTATTGATGAAGTTCCTCCCGTCAAAACCGCCCTCCCCTCCCCGCCCCATGATTTTTGGACACATTACGCACATTCCCTCTTCTCCAAGCCTTTGCCTTTAGAGGCCAAAGGGTCCATTCTGTCCTCGTGTGGAAGCTTCCCCAACAACCGATGTCTCGGGTGTCTTTATCTTCCCTTCTCTGGCACTATTCTGTCTTTAAAATCTGGAGACCCAAACTGCACAGGATATTCCAGGTGCAGACATGCCATTTCATAGTGTCAAAACTATGACTTTTGCTTTTTCTTTCTCTTCCCGATGATGCTCGGCATTTTATTGGCTTTTGGGGGGCACTGCCTCAAATGAAACCGACGGTTTGGGAGAACAGTCAACAATGACTCCAGAGTTTCTTTCCTGAGTTATGACCGATTCCTCACAGCCTTTCATTATGTAGTGGAGGTGTGGATTAATTTTCCCTAGAGGGATTACTTGGCACTTGCTCATATTTATACTCACTAGTCACTTTTTTTTTTTGCCAAGTCGCTTAGGGCGTTCCGCAAATTTGAATATTTCAATGTTTACGCCCTCTTCAATGATGTGTTCCTAGGTCTCATCTGATTATCTTGTCTCCGTCCCAGAATTTAGCACCGTGCTTAAACCATAGTAGTTATTATATTATTATAATTCATTCAGTCATTAAATGGCATTTAGTGAGCGTCTACCGTATGCAGAGCACTGGGGAAAAGAGGACACTAGAGGATAAAAAAAAAAGTGTGACTCCTGGCCCTCACTGGGGTCCCAATCAAATGGGGGGGCCTGGGAGGCTGCCGAAGGGTGAATGAGGAAAAATTTAAAAGACAAAACCAAGACAATCCAAGACACTTAGGGAAAACAATAAATGCAGCAGGAGTTCCAGAACCTTTGGCTAAAGGAGGAGTTTTCTGGCTCCCCGACGCTTACGCGGAGCTCTCTGAAGCCCAATCACGAACAGCCACTGCCAGCCCCACAGTCTCCCACTGTCACTTCATCACTTCTATGCCGTCGAAACACTTGACTACCCAAAGCTGCTCATGGGCAACCTCGTCGGGACCTTTCTGGTCTGTCGCTTCTAGTCTGTCTCCTCCACACCTCCTTCGGGGCAGGGCTCGGTCCACCAATTCTATTGTCCTCTCCCAGGAGTTTAGTACAGCGCTCTGCATGCAGCAGATGCTCAAATACTATTGGTTGCCTGGAATAGCCGAAGCAACACCCTCATTGCTGCCCCATCAGCTTCTCCCTGCCATAACAGACCATGGATGAGCAACTTAATCAGCTCCAAGCAGCCAGGACCCCGCTATCGCCTTTTCCATCCAAAAATGTGACCATGCCAGCCCTTTCCTCTATTTCCTATCTTTTAGCCAGATCTCTAGCCTCGGACAAACATTCCCTCCAATTCCATGAGGTTACAGCCTTTGAAAGGCCATCTACAAATAAAGGAATACCTCAGTAGTACTCCAGATTACTCCATTTGTGGTAGATGAGCATATATTGCCCCACATTATTCGGAATTAAAATCTAGAAAATTCATACTGCATTAATACATACTTTACTGGAGTTCACACTGAAGAAAACATCAAGCTCAGATCTACCAATATATTTCAAAGTTTACCCATTTCTACAGAATAGTCAGTCAGTCAATCATACTTATCGAGCACTTACTGTGTGCACAGCAGAGTATTAAGGGCTTGCGAGGGTACGATAACAATATAACAGACATATTCCCTGCCCAAAACGAGCTTACAATTTAAAGTACAAAGAGAACCATGTTCAGAGAAAAGCCCAGAGATTCTTTCCCCAGCCCAGGGAACTCAAATTTTCAGCTGCCCTTATAAGAAAGTCAAAATGGGAGGAAGCTCAAAAACATTCAGTATGGCTAAAATCAAAGGATTATAATAAAGCTCTATCTGCACCCTTTAGTTATGGGGCAGGTTTATCATCACCCACATAATTGCCCCTCACTTTCAATCAGTGGTAATTATCGAGCGCTTACTGAGTGCTAAGGGCTTGGAAGAGTACAAGGCAACAGAGTTGGCAGACATGATCTCTGTACACAAGGAGCTCACAGTCTAGAGGGGGAGACAGACATTAAAATAAATAACAGATATGTTAGTACGTGCTGTGGGGTGAATATCAATTGCTGGAACTGTGGAAGATCCCCCTCTAGGCTATAAGCTCCTCAGGGGCAAGGAACATGCCTACCAACTCTATTGTAGTGCATCCTCCCAAGTGAATGTTCGGTAAATACAAATCGCTGATTAAAGGGTGCGGAGCTAAGTGCACAGACGATGCAGAAGGGAGAGAGCGTGGGGGAAAAGAGGGCTTGAAAGACCTCTTGGAGATGTGATTTTAATAAAGTGGGGAGAGTGGTGGTCTGGCGAATATGGAGGGGGAGGGAGTTCCAGGCCAGAGGGAGGGCGTGGGAAAGGGGTTAGTGGCGAGATAGATGAGATTGGGGCACAGTGAGAAAGCTGGCGCTAGGGAAGCAAAGTGTGGGATTGAGTGAATTAGATTAATACAAAATATATTTTTAATAGTAAATGCTGTGTTACCGAAGGTATTTACAATCTCTCAACGGGAGAGGGTTTGCATCCCAAGCACCCTGTATCAAATAAAGTAACTCAAAGGGTTTGCCTAGACTAGGCAACAGAAAATCCCAGCAGGAGGGCCAGAGAGTGGCTCATAAAGCTACCCTAGTGGGAACCAGCAGCTAAACACTTAAGTGTGGCTTAGTGGAGAGAGTAAGGGCTTCGGAGTCAGAGGATGAGAATTCTAATCCCAGCTTCGCCACTCGTCTGTGTGACCTTGGGCAAGCCACTTAAACTTCTGTGTCTCACCTCACCTGTAAAATGGGGATTAAGACTGTGAGCCCCACGTGGGACAAACTGATTAACTCGTGTCTACTCCAGTGCTTAGCACATAGTAAGCGCTTAACACACACCATTATTATTATTATTATTATTCCTATCAGCCACTGCACTTTGCAATTATTTCAAATAGGCACGTTCACAATGCTCACAGCTTTTCTCTCCTCTTTGGCTAGAGGGGGTACAGCAGACTGCATCTCAGAAGCCATGACTGTGGAAGTGGTGAAACGGCAGCAGCCCCATCACAACCACAGCTCCCGGGGGAGCCTGATAAGTACTTGGGGCCACTCCTCCATCCCCGATTGCCATGGCAACGATTTTCGATTGTTGACGCCTGGCACGGAATATGCAAATTACATGCACTAATCATGAACAGCGTGACATATATAACTGTAAACTCCTAACTCTCCTGCCTCTTTACTTTCGCTCATACAGGTGCCCAGGGTAGGAACTTCTCTTCCCAAATCTGACAGACCACAATCCTCCCCTTATTCAAAGCTCTCCTGAAAATGCTCTTCCTCCAGTGATCCTTCCCTGATTAATTTCCAGCATTCCAAAGCCATATAAATCCATCAGTCATCTCTAACGTGTGTGTGTGTGTATGTACATACACTCATTCTCGGCACTTAAGATCAATGGTATTTATTGAGCACTTAATGTGTGCAGAGCACTGTTTTAAGCACTTGGGAGAGTGTGCTACAGAAGAACTGGCAGACATGATCCCTGCCCACAAGGAACTTACGGATTGTTCAGTTCTATAGTCAATTATTTATTTTGCTTACTGTTTGTAATCCCCATTAGAGGCTAAGTTCCTTGTGGGCAGGGAATGTATCACTTCTTTGATTTGGGATTGTCGGGCACTTAGTACAGTGTGCTGGACCCAGAGGGCTTTACTACTACTAAAGAACAAACGACCCCCGCTCCACTATAGACTGTGAGCCCGTTATTGGGCAGGGATTGTCTCTATCTGTTGCCGAACTGTACATTCCAAGGGCTTAGTACAGTGCTCTGCACATAGTAAATGCTCAATAAATACTATTGAATGACTGTTGCTGGTAAAATAAGCTGACAAACAGACTTCTCACAGATTAAAAAAAGATGTGAATGACATTTTAAGTGTAGTCGTCAGCAACAAGGTATCATTCAGGGGCAAGAGAAGACAGCCCAACTAGCCAGGCCTGACAGTGCGTGGGGGGGGTGGGGGGGGGGGAATAAGGGACACTTTCCGAGAAGGACCACTGGAGGCAAATAACCTGTGTTATCAATACCTACTTCCACCTTCATTTGGGAGTAGTTTAAAAGGAGCTCACTTTTGACTACACATTTGCAGGAACTTCAAATTGCAGATCTTTTGTTGTGCAAACATATTTGGAGACAAATGGGTAATGACAGGTATTTAAGAGGAGAGACAAAACTGGAAAATATCACCCCGAAAAATCTATGGCACACCAAGTCCTCCTAAAATGTGGGGGTTGCGTTCTTGCAAGAACCCCACGTTAAGAAAAATCTGCACTGTAATCACCTGTTCTGCACCCATGGTCTTATTCAACACTACGGGGCCCTGTGTACTAGCAGGCTGAAGGTGGCAGCTGACAGTTTGCTAATGCCCCAATAACGTCCTAGCCAAAAGAACAAGTGAAAACGTGTGAGTACAGAACTGAGATTAAGTGCAATACAAAGGTTTTCCAACCTTCAACCGTTTCTGTATCAAGGGATTTCGATGACAAAAAGGTTTACGTTCGTGAGGGAATCCCTTTATTTGTGGAAAAAAAAAAGATATCCCTGAATGATTATTCACTGAGCAAAATTCCTCTCAATCCTTATTTTCCCATTTACTTCAATTACCAACAGAGAGGCAGGTTCCTAGACAGTCCAAACTCCTCCCATGGCAACTCGACTCTCCACCCCCCCACCTCGACCCCCCTCTCCAAGCACTCTACCATGCTTAACCATCTCAGCAGGAGCTTTCTTGCAAAAGGAGACCCTCCTGCCCCCTTGGGTTTTTTTTCCTCCTCTGATTGTTAAAAATCATCCTACATATCTAAGTTGCTTCCCCATGGATGGTCTCCCCCAAGCTACACAATATAGGGTTGGAGGAAGGCAGCCGGGTGGCCAGGTATGAAGAAGAAGATGGGACTCTTCTGTTGAAAACAACAAATTAGCCTCACTCCTGAGATTTCGGGGCCGAGAAACCATGGGGAGGAACTGACGCGAGTGATAGCGGGTGAAACCGGCCCACTAGCAGCCTCTTGGCCCTGCCCCTTGTGTTCCTTCTGGGGCACGGACTGCAGCAACCTTGCCGAGAGCATCCGAAGGATTTTGCCAGGCAGGGCCAAGTTTACGGCCGGAGTGACTGGAGCCCATAGCTGATGGTGGGTGGCAGCGCCTGGAACCAGCAGGCTAGAAGCAGCGTGGCCTAATGGATAGAGCACGGGCCTGGGAACCAGAAGGACCTGGGTTCCAATCCAGACTCCGCCCCTCGCCTGCTGTGACCTTGGGTGAGGCACTTCGCTTCTCTGGGCCTCAGTTACTTCATCTGTAAAATGGGGTTGAAGACCGGGAGCCCCATTTGGGACTTGGATGGTGTCCAACCTGATTAGTTTGCATCTACCCCAGCGCTTAGAACAGTGCCTGGCCCATAGTAAGCGCTTAATACCATAAAAAAATAGAAAATGTTGCCTTGGTGGCCGCGTTCCAGGTCAGCAGGCTCTCTTTCAGGATTCCTGCTGGGCCAGTCCACCTCCCGACCGCCCAACCATGGCTCTTGGGTCAGAAACCTCCCCTACTGAGAGCAGAGTCCCAGCAAGCAATACCCTATGCGCCGAGCCAAGACTACAACTCTCTAGGCCATAGGCTCGTTATGGGGAGGCAACGTTGTCTGCTAATCCTGTTGCACTGTACCCTCCCAAGTGCTTAGTACAGTGCTCTGCACATAATAAGCGCTATATAAATACCACTGACAGAACCCAGACCCACTGGTTCCCAGGGCCGTGTGTGTGCTTGCCACTGGGCCAAAAAGCCCTAAGTTGAGCTGTTGTAGAATGAGGAATATCCACCCCTGTTTAAAAGCACTAACAGGCTGGCCGAATAAACCAATGAAATCCCCAAAGTTGTCAATATCAAAATACTATTTCGCATATGCATCAGCTGTTTCTTCTTCCACCACCACACCCCTAGTCCCCAAAGAAAATGGGCCAGGAAAAAGAAAAAAACCCCAAAACACTGCTTCTTAAGCTTGGTCCCCACCTTTCCAAGGCAAAGGTGTCGGTCATCTCCCAGAACGCTTTCCATGAACACTCAGCAAAACCCCCAGCGATAATGCATGTTGGAAATTCTTAATCAAAAATGGGAACAGTGCCTTGACTGTGAAAATAGATAAAACAAACGGACTGCGGTCATCCAGAGAATTTTTACACTAGCAACAATGAGAAGGAGCCTGTTCCAAACTTCGCAAAATACAGAGTTGGTTGCAACCCAAAAACCTCCAGTGAAGGCTACAAACTACATTTTTCCCCTCTATCATCGGCTGCAACCCAAAAAACTCCAGCGAAGGCTACACACTACATTTTCCCCTTTATCCTCATGTCTTCCGACCTTCTGTTTCTATTTTGTTTAAAATTAGAAACCTCTCTTCTCCCACAATAAGCCAGCCTGCTGCCTTCTTTTTCAGCCCATAATAATTTGCAGCCTCCTTCATTGTTAGCTGCTGAGATTCGAGCCCTAATCATCTTTCTAGCTTCCTCAATTCTGGAGCAGCAACAACCTATATATATATGGTTCTCCTCAAAACTTGGATCTTAAGCCCAGGCTAGCAAAGCAAAGAGCACATATAAGATAGAATATCCTGGTTCCTTACCTTCTGTCCTTTATCCTTCTGAAATACAAAGACTGGTGGGGAAATGGCCGACTTTTCTGCAAAAAAAAAAAAAATACAAAAAAAAACAGAAAAAAACGTAATTTTCGACTATTAAACACAGTTTAATCCTTTTTTAAAAAAAAAAAAGTTCTAAAATAGCAAAGGAAAACAAATCCATTAGAATGCAAAAACAATCAATTAGTGTACTTCCTCCTGCCAGATGTTTTCAATACAGTCCCAGCTCCACTGTCTGCATCACCTGACAAGCCTGGACACTAGACTCTGAGGATAATTGACTTTTCCAAATTGCTCCAGAGGACTCCAGGTCCCTTGAGAGCATCCCCTCGACCACCTGCCTGCTGTTCCAATATCAATCCTGCCAGCACACTGGAATCTAAGTCCCTCAGTCCTTCAGAAAATTCAGCAGGATGGAGGGCGCAAGGTGGGGTCAAAGAGTTCTGGTTGCCAATGACCATGAGATGCCTGTCGAGCTGTTCCAAGAAGAGCAAGGGCAGATTGAGCTGGAAGCTCTTCTTGCCTAGATTGTTCTGTCCCCTTGACGGGGCCCACCCTGACTACATCTACCTTGGAGAAAGAACATCTGGAGAAGCCTCTAGGCATCTAGCCTAATTCTTTTTTTTTTAAATGGTATTTGTGAAGCACTTCCTATACGTCAAACACTGTTCCGAGCTCTGGGATGGATACAAGTTAATTAGGTTGGCCACAGTTCCTGTCCCGCACCAGGCTCATAATCTAAGTGGGAAGGAGATCAGGAGAACTGAGGCCAAGAGAAGTTAAGTGACTTGTCCAAGGTCACACAGCAAGCAATTGGCGAAGCCTGGATTAGAACCCAGGGCTTCTGACTTCCAGACCCGGGCTCTCTCCGCTAGGCCATGGTGCTTCTGAGAACTGAGACTTTTCACCGGACCCATAGGACCACATGGCCTACAGCATGGGCGAGAGATCAGGGCTCGCCCAGGCTTGGCTATCACTCGCCTGAGACACGACCTGGGAAACCTGGAATCTGTCACGCAGTCTTGGGCCAGAGGACTGGAGTAAATGTCTACTCAAGGGCCCTTTCAGCTCCTTAGCCGCATTTCTGGATAGACCAAGCCCAGATATGGACATTTCTACTGCGCCTGGAATTTTTTTCTCCTCAAATGAAAATACCAAGGGAGTGACTCAGCAGGCTCCCTCTCCTCAGTACAAGTCTCTCCCTAGTAGTCCAACTCGAGTAGAAAGATGCATTCATTCTTTCAGGCCACTAGGGTACTACTATTCAATGTAACGGACAGGGTGTCCTTGTCTTAGAACTGAATTCTGGCAAGTGGCGCTTCCAACGATTCCAAATTAACCCCCTGACTTGGCTTTTTGACATCAGGTCCGACTTTAGGACAGAGGCCTCCTTTATGGCACATATTCTGCTTACCACCTAGAGTAGTACAGTGCTTCCGGGAAGGTAAAAGGGATGAGTCCACCAGTCCGGGTGACCGTGCCAGGCTGGTACGTGCGTGTGCGTACGTGTACACACACACACACACACGCACTCATGTATCCAGATCTATAGATTGAAATACGTGCAATCCAAACCCCTCCCCACCCTCCCACCCCAGCCGCTTCCATTTTCCACCTTTTAAATCCCCTCCCCAGTCTCCCCAGAAATTAGTCTCCATTCACTAGCTCCCGGGCACTTCCCTTCACCCTCCTTCGACCGGCCCCCACTTAAGTGCTACACTTTTGGGTTTGGGGTGTGCAGCTGGGACTCCCCCGCACCCGAGCCCTTCGCAGCCATGGGGCCAGGTCAGATCGACTAGGACGAAGGAGGAGGCCTGGGAGTAAACAGGCACTGCTCACCCCAACTTCCCTACTTACAGCCAGCGGGGACCGGGCCAACGTGGCAGTCACCTGATGGGCAGCAAACGTTCCCACCCTGGTCACCCCAGCCCCCAATGGTTGTGGCGGTCCTAAAGAGATGGGGGAAAGAAGGGGGAGGGGGGATGGAACACTGTGGGTTTCCTAGAAAATTTTCACTTTTGTGGATAAACCACCCAGCACCAACTCCCACCCCAACTCTCGAGCTCTCCCTTTGATGGGGCTTTCGGTCACCATGTCTGTTTCCCTTCGGGCCCAGGAGAACCTTACTTCTTCCCTCCTTCCCCATTTTTAACCTCCAGGGGGAGTTTCCACTTGAGATTTTTGGGTCTTTGTGGCTGGATTGCCCCAATACCCAGGCCTAGCTCAAATGCTGCAAACCCCCTAAATCTTGGTCAATCAATCGCAATTATATCGCCCTTGCTGTGTGCAGGGCTCTGTATGAAGCATCTGGTAGAGTATGATGCAATACAGTTGGTAGACACAGTCTCTGCCCAAAAGAAACTTACAGTCTAGAGGGGGTGACAGACATTAAAACAGATTACAGAGAGGGCAAATGGGAGAGAATTAAGGATATGTACGTAAGTACCATCTGGGTGAATACTGAGAGCTTAAGGGGTACAGATCCAAGTACACGGGCAATGCAGATGGAGATTGGGCAAACGGGAAAAATGAGGGCATCATCAGGGAAGGCCTCTCAGAGGAGATGTGATTTTAGGAAGGTCTTGAAGATAGGGCGAGCAGTGGACTGTCAGATACGAAAGGGGAGGGAGTTCCAGAAGGAGGACGTGGGCAAGGGGTCGGCGAAGACAGTCAAGATCGAAGTAGTGAGTAGATTGGCATTAGAGGAGCAAAGTGCGTGGAATGGGTTGCAATGGAAGATCAGTGAAGTAAGGTGGAAGAGGAAAGCTGATTGAGTGCCTTAAAACAGATGGTAAGGAGTCTCTGGGGCGGAGGTGGATGAGCAGCAATCACCGGAGGTTTTTAAGGCTTCGGGAGATATGGACTAAACGCCTCTTTAGGAAAATAATCCAAGCAACAGAGTGAAGTATGGACTGGGGAGGGGATAGACAGGAGGCCAGTGAGGAGGCAAATGCAACAGTCAAGGTGGGCTAGAATAAGTGCTTGGCTCAACCTGGTAGCAGTTTGGATGGAGAGGAGAAAGCAAAGGTAGAATCAAATGGATTTGATGACACTTAATATATGGGCTGTGTGAGTGATGGGTCAAGGACAATGCCAAGGTTTTGGGCTTGTGAGACAGGGAGGATGGTGGTGTTGTCCACGGCGACAGGAAACTCACGGGGAGGACAGCGTTTTGGGTGGGGAGATGAGTTGTGTTTTGAACATGTTAGGTTTGAGGTGCTGTTGGGACACCAAAGTAGGAATATACTGAAGGCAGGAGGAATTGTGAGACTGCAGAGAAGGAGAGGGGTTGGGGCTGGAGAAGTAGATTTAGTAATCTTCCTCGAAGAGACAGCAGTTGAAGTTGATGGCAGTTGAATGACTTCTCCATGGGAGTGGGTGCAGATGGAGAATAGAAGGGGACTCAGAACTGAGCCTTGAGGGACTCCTATAGTTAGGGGATGGGAGGCACAGAAGTTGATTTATGTACTTGCACATAGAACTGTTTATCCTGTTGTGCCCTAAAACTATTAGGGACCATGACTGCTGATACCTCTTCTCCTTTTGAGAAACAGCCTGGCCTAGGGGAAAGAGCCCAGGCCTGGGAGTCAGAGGACCTGGGTTCTAATCCCAGATCTGCCACTTGTCTGCTGTGTGACCTCAGGTAAGTCATGACTGTAAAATAATAATACCTTTTCTCCCTCCTTCTTTGACCGTGTGGGACAGGAACTGTGTCTGACCTTATTAACTGGTACCTATCCCCACGCCTAGAAAATGTTGGACACAGAGTAAGTGCTTACAAATACCACAATCATTACATATCCCTCACGTTTCCTCTCCTTTCAACTCCACCTATCAATGGTTTTTATTGCGCACTCGCTGTGTGCGGAGCACTGTACTAAGCGCTTAGGAGAGTACAATACAACAGAATCGGTAGACACGATCCTTGCCCTGAAGGAGTTTATAATCGACTGGAAGAGACAGACATTACAGTAAATGACCAAGGGAGTGGCAGAATATAAAGAGATGTACATAAATACTGATGAGGTAGGGTGAATATCAAAGTGCTGAGGGGATAGATGCAAGTGAACAGGTGAGGCAGAAAGGAAGGAAACTAGGGTGTTTAGTACAGTGCTCTGCACACAGTAAGTGCTCAATAAATACAACAATAAATGGAGAGATGAAAGGTTAGTCAGGAAAGACTTCTTGGAGGAGATATGATTTTAGGAGGGCTCTTATGATGGAGAGTGTGGTGGTCTGTCCGATATGAAAGGGAAGGGAGGGCGTGAGCAAGGGGTCGACAGCCAGAGAGACAAGACAAGACACGAAGTAGACTGGTGTTAAGAGGAACACTGTGTGGGCTGGGTTGTAGTAGGAGATGAGCGAGGTTAGGTAGGAGAGAGAAAACCAACTGAAAACCTTAAAGCTGAAGATAAGGAGTTTCTGCTTGATGCAGAGACAAATGGGCAACCACTTGAGGCTACTGAGAAGTGGGTAGACATGCGCAGAAAGATGTTTGAAGGAATAATGATCCAGGCAGCTGAGTGTAGCATGGACGGGAGAGACAGGAGGCAGGTAGGACAGAAGGGAGGCCGATGCAGTAGTCAAGGCAGTATTCATTCATTCAATCGTATTTATTGAGCGCTTACCATGTGCAGAGCACTGTACTAAGCACGTGAATGCTCGGACCAGTGTGGTAGCAGTCTGGATGGCGAGGAAGGGGTGGATTCTAGAGACACTGTCAAAGTAGACCCTATATGATTTGGTGAATGACTGGATGTGTGGGTTCAGGGAGAGAGAGATAGATGAATCGAGGGCAACAACAAGGTTGTGGGCTTGGGAGGTGGGGAGGATGATGGTGTTACTTACAGTGATGGGAAAGATATGGGGAGGAGAGGGTTTGGGTGGGATGATGAGGACAGGTTAAGTTTGAGGTGCTGCTAGGAAATCCAAGTAGAAATGTCCCGAAGGCAGGAGGAAATGCAAATCCACAGGAGAGAAAGATCTGCAAATCATACCCGTAGAAATGGTAATTAAAGCCATGTGAGTGGATGAGTTCTCCAAGGCAGTGGGTATAACTGTATAACAGAAGAGGACCCAGAATTGAGCCTTAAAGGGGCCCCACAGTTAAGGAGTGGGGGGGTGGGGGGAATCCCTCATCACGAGTTTGTGCTTGATGCACAGAGGGACAGGCAACATTGGAGGTTTTTGAGGAGTGGGTGGGGAGACATATGTGGAAGGTTTTAGAAAAATGACACACGTGACAGAATGAAGTAAGGAGTAGAGAGGATGGAGTGAGAGGTCTGCAAGTAGGTTGATGGAGCAGTCAAGACAGGATATGGCAAGTGCTTGGAGGAGTGTGATAGCAGTTTCCTTCCCAGCCACCTTCCAAAAGATCTCCTGCTCCCTTTAGAAAAGTACCACCTCCACCTACGCATCTGACCTCACGCCTCAATGCATGTACATTATCCCCACAGAAGTTGTGTACTTATCTCTAATTTATTTATATTAATGTCTGTCTCCCCCTGTAAGCTCGTTGAGGGCACGGACTGTATCTGTTTATTATTGTACTGTACTCTCCCAAGTGCTTAGTACAGTGGTCTGCACACAGTAAGCGCTCAATAAATACGATTGACTGACCTTATTAAAATACTTATGCCCGCCCCTCTTCCCTCTGACCACTGTCTTTTTAACAGCTCCTTCTCCACTGGCTTTTCCCCCACTGCTTTCCCATGATCTGAGGGCTTCCTCCAGTTATTCATTCATTCGATCGTATTCATTGAGCACTTACTGTGTGCAGAGCACTGTACTAAGCATTTGGAAAGTACAATACAGCAATAAAGAGAAACAATTCCTGCCCACAACGGGCTTACAGTCTAGAGGGGGAGAGAGAAAGACATCAGTACAAGTAAACCGGCATCAATATAAATAAGTAGAATTATATATACATAGAGACATAAGTGCTGTGGGTTGAGAAAGGGGGGAAAGAGCAAAGGGAGTGAGTCGAGGTGACTTAGAAGGGAGGGGGAGCTGAGGAAAAGGGGGCTTAGTCTGGGAAGGCCTCTTGGAGGAGATGCAGGGCTTTGCTGGGGGAGGTGAGGGGGGAGAGAAAATCGTTTGGCAGATTTGAGGAGGGAGGGTGTTCCAGGCCAGAGGTAGGACGTGGGTCAGGGGCTGGCAGCGAGACAGGCAAGATCGAGGTGCAGTGAGAAGGTCGGCACCATAGGAGCGGAGTGTGCGGGCTGGGATGTAGAAGGAGAGAAGGGAGGTGAGGTAGGAAGGGGCAAGGTGAGTTATTGCCCTATCTCCCTCCAAACTCCTTGAAGGAGTTGCCTATACCAGTTGCCTCTCCTCGACTCTCTCCAATCTGGTTTCCAGCCCCTTCATACCACAGACATTGCCCTCTCAAAGGTCACCAACGAGCTCCTTCTTGCCAAATCCAACAGCCTCTACTCCACCCTCATCCCTCCTCGACCTCTCAGCTGCCTTCCCCTGGAAACATTATCCAACCTCGGTTTCACTGACACTGTCTTCTCCTGGTTCTCCTCCTATCTCTCTGGTCACTCATTCTCAGTCTCTTTCAGGGGCTCCTCTTCCTAACTGTAGGGGTCCCTCAAGGCTCAATTCTGGGTCCCCTTCTATTCTCCAGCTACACTCACCCCCTTGGAGAACTCATCGACTTCCACGGCTTCAATTACCACCTCTGTATGGAACGCTTCCCAAATGTACCTCGATCTCGCCTATCTCGCAGATGACCTCCCCTCTTACCCACATCCTGCCTCTGGCCTGGAACTCCTCCCCTCTTCATATGCAACAGACGTTTACTCTCCCCATCTGCAAAGTCTTATTAAAATCACATCTCCTCCAAGAGCCCCCCTCCCCCACTCCCACCCAGCCCTCATCTTTTCTTCCTCTCCCTTCTGTGTCACCCTTGCACTCGGATTTGCACCCTTTCTTCACCACTCCCTCAGTCCCGCTGCGCTTGTGTATGTCGCCATTATTTATATTAATGTAGACTGTACATTAGACTGTAAGCTCCTGGGGGCAGGGAATGTCTACCAACTCTGTAATACTGTACTCTCCCAAGAGCTTAATACAGTGCTCTGTACAAACTACGTGCTCAATAAATATGACTGATTGATCTGCTTACCACCTGCTGGACCAAGAGGTGTTTTCTTATGTTTGTTTTGAAACTGTGATATGCAAGCTTCAGTAGGTGCTCCCTCACTCTCCTGCTGGGGGTTATGGAGAACAACCAACCCATGGTTATCCTGTCCACACCCTTCACAATTTTGAACACTTTAATCATGTCAGGTCTCGGGAATCACTGTTCCTGAGAACACAGTAGAGCTGCAGGGAGGAGGGGAATCAAGATACCCAAGGGAATTCAAAGCTTCTGCATGATAACTGAGAAAAATTAGGATTCTCAGGCTGGAAAGACAAACACTGAGAGTGGATGTGACTGAACACCAAAATAATTATGGTACTCATTATTAAAGCCTACAAAATCATGAAGGAATTGTTGTCAGTACATCCCTAACCACTATGTTGGATGTCAAGGAGGGCAGCCATTCCACAGCTCCCCAGAACATCCTGTTGCTGCTATTCACAGGTGAATGAATTCTAGGCTGGATGGACAATTGGTCTGACAGTACTAGAATTGTACATGGTCTTAACGGCCACAATTTATCTAGTGAATTGATGGTAAATCCCCTCCCAATGCCTCCCCAAATTTAATTCAATTGGTTTTCATACATAAAATTCCCTTCTGAAAAAGTGCTAAAATAATGACTTCAAAATGTATTGCCACTACTCACACTGGGGAAATAAATATAGTTCCAAAAAGAATGCAGGTTTTGGTTTTTGGGGGGCAAAAATTGCCATGAGGCTTCTTGACTGAAATCAATTTCATTCGAACCAAATTCATCCTACTTGACTGATTTGTAGCAATACTTCATTTTTAGTAGTGATTATGACTAATTTATAAACTAACAGTAACTAATTTGTAGCATCACAATCACCAAATTGTGAGCTCCTTGAGGGCAGGGATTGTTTCTGACTCTCTGTACTCTCTAGTACTTAGTAATGCTCTGCACACAGTCTGTGCTCAATAATCTCGACCAACTGCTTGATATCATGCGTTACCTTTGCCTTCCCCAACTAGATTGCAAACTCTTGGTAATTTCCCACAGCACCTAATATAATGCTCGGTGCACAGTGGGCAATCACTTTCTTTCGTCTGACTAGGACCTCCTGCCCCTAAAACACCCCCACACAACCCACTCATTTTTCCCTTGAGAACAGAGGTCTTATCACCTGGGTTGTGCTTACATTCTCTGCAAACCTGAGTCATAACCCGCCCTGCCAATATACCACGTCACGAGAAAAGCAAAAAATGTGGCCATCTTCTAACTCTTTGTACTTTCCCAAGACCTTAGTACACTGCTCCGTACCCAGTAGGCATTCAAAAAAATACTAATTGATATGTAGTCTAATGGGGTAGGTAACGAAGGCATTACTTCCAAAATAAGTTTTTGAACCCAGTTAAAAATCTGAATGTAACCTGTCCAGAGCACTCTCTTAGCTCTAAGGCATTGGTCCAAAATACTTCCTCCTGAAAAAACACTATTTTCATCAGATAACTCCTGAGGTGACCATTTGTAAAGCAGAATACATTGTAATTCAATAAGTAAGAGAGCAAATAATGGGTTTCTTGGGTTCACCATGTGAGTAGGCAAATTTTATAGCCTTTGGCCGCAAGCAACCCAACTGCGAAATCGGGTTTAAAAAAGTCAAACCACGCCAACGATAAATGTATTAAATGATTTAAAAAGACATTGAGGTCAGCACCTTGGTACTATTCCTTAGAGAGACTCACATTTTACATCCGAAGTTAAAACCTGAACATGTACTCCTGTTCACTAGGCAGGCCTTACTAGCTTTGGAAGTGCAAGAGTTAATTTTTCCTTTGACACAAATCTCCTTAGCCCCACAAATAAGCTGGACTGATTGAGTGCCTCTGTGTAACTTTGGCAGTGTAAGCAGGCACAATCCAGTGGTGGGTGGAAGACTCATGTTTACACCCTTGGAAAGGAACAAGTAAGGCTACATGGTTGACTTCAGGGACCTAGAAGTGTACAATCGACTACTGTAGTTGAGCAGCCTGCTAGCTGCCCTAGGAGCTCAACATCTGCAAACAGATCTGAAGTCAACTCCAGGCAGCAGCAAGAGACTCGGGATTAGAGTGTGTGAGTGAAGAAGAGATGAAATGAACAAGTGCATCGGTTGTGGGCCGGGGAAGAATCCCAGGGCTCAAAACTGCCTTAACACAAACAGAAGCTCGTTAAATGATGAAAATTTTCAAGTTTGGGGTGCCGTGAATGCAGGTGATTGGGCAGTCGATGGTCTTTATTGAGAGCTTCCTGGGTGCCCAGCACTGTGCGAGGCACTTGGGAAAGTGCACTGCAAAAGAGTTGGGAGACACAACCCCTACCCACAAGGAGCTTACAGTCCATGGGGGAAGACAGACATTCATATAAAAGTGCTGTGGGGATAGGATGAGTATCACAGTGCTTAAGGGGTACAAGGTAATCAAGTTGTCCCACGTGGGGCTCACAGTCTTAATCCCCATTTTACAGATGAGGTAACTGAGGCACAGAGAAGTTAAGTGGCTTGCCCAAGGTCACACAACAGACAAGTGGCAGGGCCGGGATTAGAACCCACATCCTCTGACTCCCAAGTCCGTGCTCTTTCCACTGAGTCACACTGATTCTAGGCCTTTTGGAGGAGACTTGATTTTAGGAGGGCTTTGAAGGTGGGAATATGAGGCAGGAGGGAGTTTCAGGCCTGGCAGTGGATGTGGGCCAGGGTTCAGTGGTGGGATGGATGAGATTAAGATAGAGATAGGAGGTTAGTGTCCTCCACCTCTCCCTTCCCCTTCCCACAGCACTGTACTCGTCCGCTCAATCGTCCGCTCAACTGTATATATTTCCATTACCCTATTTATTTTGTTAATGAATTGTATATCGCCTTGATTCTATTTAGTTGCCATTGTTTTTACGAGATGTTCTTCCCCTCGACTCTATTTATTGCCATTGTTCTTGTCTGTCCATCTCCCCCGATTAGACTGTAAGCCCATCAAACGGCAGGGACTGTCTCTATCTGTTGCCGACCTGTTCATCCCAAGCGCTTAATACAGTGCTCTGCACATAGTAAGCGCTCAATAAATACTACTGAATGTAATGTTGGTATTTGGTATTTGTTAAGCGCTTAGTATGTGCCGAGCACTGTTCTAAGCACTGGGGTAGACACAGGAGAATCAGGATGTCCCACGTGGGGCTCACAGTTTTAATCCCCATTTTACAGATGAGGTAACTGAGGCACAGAGAAGTTAAGTGACTTGCCCACAGTCACACAGCTGACAAGTGGCAGAGCTGGGATTCGAACTCATGACCTCTGACTCCAAAGCCCGTGCTCTTTCCACTGAGCCACGCTGCTTCTCATGAATGAATGAAGAGGAGTGGAGAGTGTGGATTGGGTTGCAGGAGATCAGTGAGGTAAGGTAAGAGGGAGAGAGCTGATCGAGTGCCATAAAGCCGAGAGTGAGGAGTTTCTGTTCAATGGGATGGTGGATGGATGCCTGGCACATAGTAAGCGCTTAAATACCATAATTATTATAGCCACTGAAAGGTTTTGAGGACTGAGGAAATAGGAACTGAACAATATTTCAGAAAAAGGCTCTGGGCAGCAAAGTGAAGTATGAACTAGAGAGGGGAGAGACAGGAGGCAAGAAGGTCAGCAAGGAGGCTAAAGCAGTAGTCAAGGTGGGAAATAAGTGCTTGGATCACTACAGTAGCAGTTTGGATGGAGAGGAAAGGCCAGATTCTGCAGATGCTGTGAAGACACATCCAACAGGATTTCATGACAGATCAATCAATTACTGTGTGCACAGCACTGTACTAAATGCTTGGGAGAACAGAGTTGGTAAGCACGGTCCCTGCTCACATTGAACTTACAGTCTAGAGGGGGAGACAGATATTCATATCACTTCTAATATATAATTTATACATATGTGCCTAAGTGCTGTGGGGTTGGGGTGGATACCACATGCCCGAAGGTCACAGATCCAACAGATGAAGCAGAAGGGAGAGGGAGCTGAGGAAAAGAGGGCTTAATCAGGGAAGACCTCTCAGACGAGATGTGATCTTAAAGTTTTGAGGGTGGAGAGCGACAGACTGGCATATAGGGAGGAGGAGGGAGTTCCAGGCCACAGGGAGGAAGTGGGAAAGGGGAGCCTGGGGCAAAGTGTGTGGGCTGGGCTGTAGTAGGATATCAGTGAGGTGAAGTAGGATGGGGAGAGCTGATTGAGGAGTTTAATGCAGAGGTGGATGGGCAAACACTGGAGGTTCCTGAGGAGTGGGGAAAAACAGGAACTAAACTTTTTTTTTTCTTAGAAAAATGATCCGGGCAACAGAGTGAAGTATGGACTGGAGAGGGGAGAGACAGGATACAGGGAGGCCAGCTGGGAGACTGATGCAATATTCAAGGCGGGATAGTGATCGACGTAGTAGCAGTTTGGATGGAGAGGAAAGGGCAGATTTTAGCGACATTGTGAACGTAGAACCAACGGGATACGGGTGACAGATTGAATACGTGGGTTGAATGAGAGGAGTCAAGTACGACACCAAGGTTAGGGGCTTGTGAGAAAAGGAGGGCAGTGGTATTGTCTATAGTGATGGAAATGACAGGGGGAGGGGAGGGTTTGGGTGGGAAGATAAGGAGCTCTGTTTTGAACATGTTGAGTCTGAGGTGTAAGCGGGATACCCAAGTAGAGCTATCCTGAAGGCAGGATGAAATGTGACACTGAAGAGAAAGGGAGGGGTCGGGGCTGGAGAGGTAGATTTAGGAATCATCCACATAGAGAAGGTAGTTGAAGCTGGGGGAGCAAATGACATCTCCAAGGGAGTAGGTCTTGATGGAGAATTGAAGGGTCCCTAGAACTGAGCCTTGAGGGACACCCCCACGGGTGGGGGGGCGCAGAGGAGGGGCCTGCAAAAGAGACTGAGGAGTGACCAGAGAGATAAGAGAACTAGGAGAGGACAGTGTCAGTGAAGTCAAGGTTGGATAATGTTTCCAGGAGAAGGGGGTGATCCACAGCACTGAAGGCAGCAGAACAGGAGGAGGATTAGGTTGGAGTACAGGCCATTGGATTTAGCAAGAAAGAGGTCAGCGGTGACTTTAGAGCGGGCAGCTCCAAGAAGTGAAGGGCGCGGAAGTCAGAATGGAAGGGGTCAAGGAGAAAATTGGAGGGAATGGGTGCAAACAACTTGTTCAAAGAGTTTGGAGAGGAACAGTAGGAAGGAGATGGGGTGATAACAGGAGGGTGCCATGGGGTGGGGGGGGCAAGGGGATTTTTAGGATGGGGGACACACGAGCCTGTTTAAAAGCAGTGGAGAAGGAGCCATTGTGAAGTGAATGTTGAAGACGGTGGTTAGGGAGGGAGCAAGTATTTCGATAAGGAGGGATGGGGACAGAGGTGCGGGTGGAATGGGCAAAATCTGAGAGTAGGGAGATTTAGGGATACTGCTGGGATGGGAGAGTTAAAGAGGGGGCAGGAGGAGGGGAGATTTTAAGGAGACCACATCTGATGGCTCTGATTTTATCAACCACATAGGTAGCCAGATCTTTGGGGCAAGAGACTTTGGGGGGGGGGGGTGGAGAGAGAGAAGCAGGGGGTTTGAGGAGGAAGTTAAATGTCTGGAAGAGCTGTTGCAGGCAATGGGCTTGTGAGCCAATAAGCATGGAGAAACAGCATTGCTGGACAGAGAAGGCAGAGTTAAAGCCAGTGAGGATGAATCTGAAATGGATGAGGTCAGCCTGACGTTTGGATTTCCACCAGCAGCTCTCCACAGGAGCAGAGGAAGCGTATTGTGAAAGTGTTCCAGGGCTGCAGATTAGTGGTATGAGATCAGAGGAGGGGCAGGCAAGCAAAGGAATCGAGTTCAGTGGAGAAGGCAGTGTTGAGGGCATTGATTTACATGTCAAGAGAAGAGAGGTTGAGCATGGAGACTAAGTGAGGCACGATGACTTTAAATTGGAGAGCGTCAAAAAATTGGAGGTTTCTATGGGGGAACAGGATGGATTTGCAGGGAGGGGCTGTGTGGGAAAAAATGCAGGTCATGATGTTGTGGGTGGAGTAAGGAATTTCAGAGTTGGTGTGGTTAGAGCTCGTACAGTAAGTAGAACTGATGAGATCGAGTGTGTGGCCAAGTTGGTGAATGGGTGAGGTGGCAGGGAACAGGTCAGTGGAGTTGAGAGGAAGCAGGCAGCAAAAAGGTCGTTGGGTACATTCACAAGGATGTTGAAGTCCCAGAGAAAGAGAGAAGGAAAGTGAGAAAAGGACTGAAATGGTTCAGAAAGTTGGAGGTGGGGTCTGGGAGGCAGTAAATAGAAGGCCAAGTAATAGGAATGGGTGGTAGAAGCAGGCAATGTGGGTTTTAAAGGAAGGGAGAGAGAGAGGGTGGGAGATTGTCCAAAAGCTCCACTGGGGTGCAAGCAAGAAGGAAGCTCAGTCCTCCCCCTTTTCCAGTAAGTCTGAGGGAATGTGGGGGGATGATGAAGCTCCCTCGGGAGAGACAGCGTCGTCTGGGAAAGCCAAGTTTCGGTGATGGCATGGAGGGGCAGTAATTGGGTCAGGAACAGGTTAAGGATGAAGGGGTGCTTTCCCCATGATGGAGCAGGGGGGCGTTCCACAGACTGCATTTGGCTGAGGCTAGGGTGTGGGCACAGTTTGGAGTGGGGAGGGGGTGGGATGGGAGTGAGCTGACGGGGGCCCATGCAGGGGGGAGGGGGATATGGGGCTAAATTCAGCAAAAACAAGTCAACTCCCGCAGTGGCAGTCCCCAGCGTATGCACCGGGGGGAGGTCCCTTAAGCAAGCACCCAACTCCCTGTCCAGGTCCACCAGATCAGTCATCCCGTTCTTTAAATCACAGCTTGGGGCCTATTTCCTTCAGGAAGCGTCCCCCCCAACTAACCCAGAATAATAAATCACCCCCTCCTCCACCACGTCATTCTTGTCATTACACATATTTAAAAACTTATCTTAATTTTAAGTTTGTCTCATATTCTGTACTAGCTGGAAAGCCCCCTTTAGGGCAAAAATCATTTCTATTCTTTAACATGCACCCAATGGCCACCCCATGCACCCCCTGGAGATGTGCTAGGGCGAGGGTGCGCAATGGCACTGGGTACAAGGGTGAGTGGCAGGAAGCTTGAAAGAACTAAAAGGGACAGAGACGATGAAAACTCAGGTCAGCGTAGCTTGGTGGACAGAGCACAGGCCTGGAAGTCAGAAGGACCTGGGTCCTAACCTTGGCTCTGCCACATTTCTACTGTGTGACTTTGGGCAAGTCACTTAACTTCTCTGGGCCTCAGTTCCCTCAGCTGTGAAATGGGGATTAAGAGTGAGCCCTACCTGATTAACTTATATCTTCCCCAGCACTTAGAACAAGTGCTTGGCATATAGTAAGTGCTTAACAAGTACCATAATTATTATACAGCATTTATCGAGCAGCTATTGCATGCAGAAAACTGGACTATGCACTTGAGAGAATCCAGAGATCCCTGCCCTCGGGGAGTTCATACAGCCTAGCAGGGGAGAAAGATACTTAAATTCCTGATAAGGCACCCACCCTCCAGCAGAATCTCATAGTTTTGAAGGAAGCCAGGTGGAGAGAGTAATTTAAAACTCAGGGCTAGGAATCAGGAGATCTGGGTTTCAGTTTACAAGGATTGCAGTTTGGCAAGGGCCGAATGATTTCATCTCTCTGACAGATTCTCATTTGCAAATTGATTAGAGTATTTCCATTTATCTCCTGAAACAAGCGTAAAGTTGTCTGAATTAAATAGACAACTAAGACAGACTAGAGAGTGACAGGCCCAAGGCTAGTTCTGATCAAAGTTTGGAAGGGGGAAAAAAAGAAGAAAAGAAAAAACCCCAAACCACTTTCTTACATATAAACATTGTTTTTAAATGGACAACTTAAATGAGAGAGCTTCTATGGACACTCAGATTATGAAGAATCTGATTTTAAAGGGTGGAGTAGGTGTTTTGCAAGACTCTTAGAGAGCTCTAGTAGCTTTAAATAGCCAAATGACGCCCTTAAAACTTTTAGAGAACCTCAATCAGGTCCTGCACTGAGCACTCTTAGCTTTGAAAAGGTTTCAGCTCGGCCCTATCTCAGCTGAAACGTGGAACCTACCTGAGGCTCTTTGAAAACCTTAAAATACCGTTCCGGCTCCCAGAGAATCGCAGATGGGCCTCAAAATGGGTCCCCACACGTTCTCTGGGCGATTGGCGGTGTTCTCGCTCCAGCACCCCCGGACAGTGCCACCGTCCCATCCCCAAAGGTCGGGAAAAAGGAGGCACCCGGGGCAAGTGGGCCTGGTGCATCACATGTTTTTTCCAAGCCTGCAGAACTATTAACTTGGCACCACAACAACATCAAGGCTTAAGCTGAAATGAACGCCTCCTCTTTAATCCTCCAGCCAACTCTCAATTATCTACAGTAATAGCTACCAGGGATAGCCTTGACAATTGAAATCCACAGATAACTCCCCAAACCTCATTTCGAATCACAAATTCCGGCCTCCTCCCCAACTAAACCTGTTAAGAGCCATCTTTCGGCAGTCCACCAGAGGGTGGGGTGCAATTGGGCAACAAAATGGCCAAAAGAAAGGGAGGTGGGAATCCAGACTAGGCAATCTGTCCCTGAATAATTCAGGTGATTATTCTGACGGTAACCTTACCGCCCCGCTTCAACCCAAACGATAAGTTAGAAAAGCTGGAAGGAATTGCTCGCTTGCTTGCCTGCAGGAAGCACTCCATTTTGTTCCACTCAAATACAGCTGAGCAGGCAGAACAAGGGAACAGCATAAGGCTTGGGGGGCCCAGCAACCCATCATCTGGCAGCACTGATAGCTACCACAGAAGAGAGTCACTCTGAAGATGCCTGGTGAAACAATGAATAAAACTTTGACTAAAGCAACTCAAGGAAAGCAGCGTGGCCTAGTGGATGGAGCCGGGCCCTGGGAGCCGGGAGCCAGGTTCTCAGCCTGGCTCTGCCACTTGTCTGCCCTGTGACCTTAGGCAAGTCACTTCACTTCTCTGGGCCTCAGTTCCCTCGTCTGTAAAATGGGGATTAAGACTGTGAGCAGCCCCATGTGAAACAGGGACTGTGTCCAACCTGACTAGCTTATGCCTACCCCAGCGCTTAGTACAGTGCCCGGCACCAAGTAAGGGCTTAAATACAAAAAAAAAAAGAGGGAACAAGCTACAAATGGCACAAACCATAAAGTCTTTACATACATAAAAATCAATTAGCTAAATCAGAGGGGAAAACACATTTGAAAGCATTGGGAAAAGGCTAGGATTCTCTTTTTCCCTATAACTTTTTCTCTAAATTACAAAAATAGATTTTCCCCACTTCACAAAACTGGAAAGATAATTAGTCGTATTTCTTGAGTACTTGCTGTGTGCTGGAGGACTGTGTCTGTATAATTCAACTGAGTGCCAAGGCACTGACATTTTCAGCTGGATGGGTGGTCTGACTTCACAGTCCAAATGGCTGATTCAATCATGAACTCAAGTCCCACATTTTGCTACCTTAGAAACTATTACATTGGGATGCCTAATTAGTTGACATCATGGCTTGGCCCTCTGCCAATCTTCTAGGTAGAAAATAGTTAAGGCAGTAAGGTTGTCCCCTACAAATTACCAGAGCTCAAAAAATGTTGCCTTAATTTGGCAAATTGCTAGCATCGTATCAAACAGTAGTATTTATCAAGTGCCTACACTGTGCAGAGCACTGTATTAAACACAAAAGAGATAGTATACATGGTCTCTGGCCTCAAGGAGTTTACGTTCTAGCCAAGAAGACGGACACTAAAAGAAGTTACAGGGAGGGGGAAGCAACAGAGTTTAAAGATCTGTTCCCAAGTGCTACGATAGGGTGGTGGAAAGACTGAGTATCCAAGTGCTTAGTGGGTACGGACTCAAATGCATCGGTGACAGAGAAGGGAGGGAAAATTGGATGGGGAGATGAGATATTAGCCAGGGTGGGCTTCCTGGAGGAAAGAAGGAAGCCCTCCAGGATTTCAGGAAGACTTTGAGGATAGGGAGAGTGATGGTCTGTTGGATATGAAGGGGGAGAGTGTTGCAAGAAGGAGAGAGAGCTGTGGGCAGGGAATGTGTCTGTTTATTGTGGTATTGTAGGCTCCCAAGTGCTTAATACAGTGCTTTGCATGCAGTAAGCGCTCAATAAATACGACTGAATGAATGATGAATGAAGGAGGTGACTGTAAGAGAGAGGAGAGCAAAGCACAGTGAGTTGAGGGGCATTAGAGGAGCAAAGTGTGTGGGTTACATTGTAGTGGGAAAGGAGTGAGTAGTGAGTGGGAGGAATGAGACGGATGACTGCATTAAGGCCGATGGTGGTCAGGAGTTTCTACTTGATGCGAAGAACGGGTCGTTGAAGGTTTCTGAGGAGCGGGGAGACGTGCAGAAAGATGTTTTGGACAAAATGTTACAGGCAGCAGAGTGAGGCATGTAATGAAGAGGGGAGAGGCTTGAGGCAGAGAGTCTGTGAGGAGGCTGACATGCTAATCGAGCCAGGACGTGACAAGTGCCGAAACCGGGGCAGTGGCAGATGGAAGGGGGTGGATTCTTGAAATATTGTTACAATCAGAAGATACGGGTTCTGGAAATTACTATGCTAATTTGGCTGCCCTGAAAAGTTCATCAAAACTCTGATGCTACTTCTTGATGATGTGGCTGGTTGGGTCAGAGTCGAGGGAGCCCTGTCTGATCCATTCCCCATCGCCAGTGGAGTAAAACAAGGTTGTGTAGTGGGGCCTGGTCCTGTTCAATTTACTCTAAGCAGCCATCCTTCGGCAATGAGAGACCAGAATGTAGGTGTTAGAACACGCTCTCATATCTCTGGGAAACCCTCCCAGCTCAACAGATTTCAGTATCATCCAGAGTCCTAGAGACAGTCTTTTAAGAATTATTGTATTCAGATGACTACACTCCAGAGGCCCAGACCCAAGACGACATGCAATATGACTGAAAAACACTTCAATCAGCCGGACGCTACAGGCTAGTAAGTCTAAAGAAGACGAAGGCGATGTTCCAAGGATCACAAGGGAAGCCAGGATGCAAGCCAAAGTTCAAGTTGGCAACACAGAGCTAAAACCTGTGACAGAACTCTGTTACCTAGGCAGCACCCCGACCAACAACACGAACACGCCGCCACACAAGGAAGTAGACAACTGAATCATGAAGGGAGACTGACAAACAGCATGGTATCAAGCTCCAGGCCAAACTACAGGTCCACAAAGCTGAGCCGTAGTGTTGTCCAGCCTTCTCTACAGCTGGGAGACCTGGACCACACACAAGTGCCACATCCGGCTCTTTGAGGAGTTCCTTCAGCGTTACTTAGAGGCTATAATCAAAATCAAATGGCGAGCCAAGATCACAAACAACGATGGTCTGGAACATAGTCTTCTAACATCGAAGCCGTGCTCACCTTAACCCGGCTGCACTGGTTGAGACACGTGAAGAGAATGAGTGACAAGGGAATACCCAAACAACTGCTGTACAGAGAGCTGAAATTGGGAAATCAAAAGGAGGGCAGAGGAAACCTTTTTAGGACAAAGTTAAACAAAGCCTCAAGCAATGCTGAAAACTGGGAGTCAGTTACAGAGGAGAGACCACCATGATGCACCACTATCAAGAAGGGAGCAGCTCCCTACAAGAGAAATCTTAATAAGGAATATGAGACAAAGAGGCAAGAGAGGTACAATCAATCTACACGATTTACTAAACTCTTAAAGCAGAGCACTGTATTAAGTGCTTCAGAGAGTTCAATAAAGTACATATGATCCCCATCTACAGGGAATTTACAATCTAGTGGGGGGGGGGGAGAAGAGTAGTGGAGAGACAGACAAAACAAATTACAGGGAGGCAACTGAGCATAAAGATATATACATAAGTGCTGGGGGGGGGGTAAATGAGAAATCAGACAAGGAAGGCTTCCCGGGGAGGTGATTCAAATAGGGCTTTGAAGATAGGCAGAAATGGTGGGTCTGCCGGATGTGAAGTGGTATGGAATTACACACAAGGAAGGCATGAGCAGAGAGTTGGCAATCAGTCACAAGCGGGAGGCACAGTATATAAATTGGTATTGAGGAGCCAAGTGTGAATTGTAGCAGGAGAGGTGTGAGGATAAGTAGACGAGATCTGGACATGGATGGGTGGCGGTCAATCAGTGCTATTTACTGAAAGCAGAGCACTGTACTAAGTCCTTGGGAGAGCACAACAGAGTAGGTAGACATGATCCCTGCCCCTTAAAGAGTTTATGATTGAGCAGGGGAGACACACTATAATCAATTACAAGCAAGGGAAGCACCTGGGGAATAAAGGTAAGTATGTAAGTACCACGGGGGTGGGCTGAGTACCTAAGTGCTTAGTGGGTACTGTGAGCCCCGTGTGGGACAGAGATTGTGCCCAATCCGATTAGCTTGTATCTACCCTGGTGCCTAGAACAGTGCTTGACGCACAGTAGGTGCTTAACAAATGCCATCACCATTATATTATAGACTCACGTGCACAGGTGAAGTGGCATGGAGGGAAAATAGGGTGAGGAGATGAAAAATTATTCAGGGAAGGCTTCTTGAAAATGTGATTTTAGTAGGGCTCTGAAGATGGAGAAGAGTGGTTCTTTGAGATACGCAGGGGGAGGGAGTCCAGGCAAGAGGGAGAGTGTGAGGAAGGGTCAACAATCAGAGGTGAAAGCAAGCAAGAAAGCAAGTAGACTGGATTTAGGAATGAAGTGTGTGAGTTGGGGTGTGGTGGTAGAGCCCAAGCTGATTGAGTACCTCAATAATTAGAGGTTTTTGAGGAGTGGGAAGACATGGCCAGAATATTTTTGTAGAGGGGGAGGGGGAAATCAGAGGCAAGAGTATGGACTGGGGAGGGGAAATACTAGAGAGGGGAAATCAGCAAGGAGGCTGAGGCAGTAGCGAAGCCAGGATCTGACATGTGCCTGGACCAGCATGGTGGCCCTTTGAAAGGAACGGAAGATAAAGATTCTGGAGATGTGGTAAAGACAGAACCGAAAGTATCTAGTACAGACTGGATGTGGGGGTTCAGAGGGAGAAGTCAAGGATAATGCCATGGTTGCGAGCTCGAGAGCTAGGGGAGGATGCCGGTGTGGTTGACTGTGATGAGAAAGTTAAATGGAGGAGAGGAGAGGATTGGGAGGGAGGATGAGGAGTCTGGTTTTGGACATGTTGAGCTTGAGGTGGCATGGGGACAGACAGCCACAGAGCAATATCCAGGTTAAGAATTCTATCATTCATTCATTCAACCATATTTACCGAGCGCTGATTGTGCACAGAGCACTGTACTAAGCAATTGGGAGAATACAATATAACGATAAACAGACAACTTCTCTGACCACAATGAGCTTATCATCTGAGAAATTGGGAAGGAGCAGAGATATGTTTCAAATTATCCTCTTTTCCTTTCTAAAACTCTGTACATGGTGCAAAATTTGAAGTTGCTATGAATAATAATAACAATAATGAGGGCTGGGGCATTTGTTAAGCACTTACTATGTGTCAAACACTGTCCTGAGCACTGGGGTAGATACAAAACAATATCAGACAGTCCCAGTCCCACATGGAGCTCACAGTCTAAGGGGGAGGGAGAATGCCATTTTAAAGATGAGGAACCTCAGGCACAGAGAAGTTAAATCATTTGCCTAAGGTCACAGAAGGCAAGTGGTGGAGCCAGGATTAGAACCCAGATCCTCTGACTCGCCAGCCTGGGCTCTTTCCACTAAACTATGCTGCTTCCCTTTCAGTTTCTTGCTCCAGTTCCTGAGATGGAGGGGCCAGTGAAATGACCAAAAGGGGATTGGTAGAAGGGTAGGAACCTTTGACTGAAGAAAGGGCTGCCTGTTCAAGGGGAACACCTTGTTAGTAACCTTCTCACCGTGCCTCGTTCTCACCTGTCCCGCCGTTGATCCCTGGCCCACGTCCTATCCCTGGCCTGGAATGCCCTCCCTCCTCAAATCCGCCAACACACTTCTCCCCTTCAGAGCCCTACTGAAGGCTCACCTCCTCCAGGAGGCCTTCCCTGACTAAACCCCCCTTTTCCTCGGCTCCCTCTCCCCGACTCCCTCCCTTTGCTCTACCCCCATCCCCATAGCACTTGTGTATACATGTTCATAACTATAATCCTGTTTGATGCTACTGATGCTTGTTTACTTGTTTTGATATCTGCCTCCCTGCTTCTAGACTGTGAGCCCGCTGTGGGCAGGGACTGTCTTTGTTGCTGAATTGTACTTTCCAAGCACTTAGTACAATGCTCTGCACACAGTGAGCGCTCAATAAATATGACTGAATGAATAAACCCTACATCTTCCTAACAACAAGGGCCACTAGATTGCAAATAAATAACCCACCTCTGGCAACTGTCTACCAAATTTGAGTGCTCCTTGTGGGCAGGGAATGTGCCTACCAACTCTGTTATCTGTACTCTACTAAGTGCTTAATACAGTGCTCTGCACACAGTAAGAGCTCCATAAATACCACTGATTGACTGAGTGACGGGGATCACCACAAATCCCAAAGCTCAACTGTCTCCCCTCTACCTTCCCCAAATATTCTCACAATGGGAGAGTATGTGGATGTAGGGTGGGGGGAGGAGAATGGGGGAGAAGGACTAGCCCTAACTAAAAGTTGAGGCAAGATGCTACAAACTCCCACCTGTATGTAATAATAATAATGGTATTTGTTAAGCATTTACTATGTGCCAGGCACTGTACTAAACGCTGGGGTGGATACAAGCCAATTGGGTTGGACACAGTTCCTGTCCCACAAAGGGTTCACAGTCTTCATCCCCATTTTACAGATGAGGTAACTGAGGCACACAGTTTGCCCAAGGCCACACAGCAGACAAGTGGCAGAGCTAGGATTAGAACCCATGACCTTCCAACTCCCAGGCCCACGCTCTATCCACTCCGCCATGTTGATCCTCTATGGAGGTCACAGCCTCGCAGTTCCACTCCGCTCACTGAGAATATGGCATACAAAGACTGGGAGAGAATCAAGTTTCTCTGAGATATTCACCTAACCAGTTGTATTTCTCCAAAACTTACTGTGTGCAGAGCACTGTACTAAGCGCTTGGTAGAGTACCATATAAGAGTTGGCAGACTTGTTCACAATCTACAGGGGGTGACAGGTAATATAAATAAATTACAGATGTGTACAAAAGTGCCGTAAGGCTGAGGGAGAGGTGACTAAAGGGCACAAATCCAAGTGCAAGGGCGACACAGAAGGGAGTGAGAGAAGAGGAAATGAGAGCTTAGTCAAGGAAGGCCTCTTGGAGATGTGCTTTTAATAAGGCTTTGAAGGTGGGAAGAGTGATGTCGACAATTCTTCGTGAAATCAGCAGGATTGCCCACTGGAAAGAGCATGGGACAGTCAGGAGATCTGGGTTCTAAATGCAGCTCCGCTACAGGCCTGCCATGTGACCTTGGGTAAGTTACTTGACGGCTCTATGCTTCAGTTTCCTCATCTGTAAAATGGGGGTGAAATACCAGTTCTCCCACCTTCTTAGACTGTGGGCCCCATGTGGCACAGGGTCTGTCAGATCTGATTATCATGTACTTACTCCAGAGCTTAGCACAATAACTGACAGGCTATTAAGAGCTTAATGCCACTGTAATCACTGCTATTAAGTTTAAAATCTGCAGTGAAATCTCAACCCCTCAGAGTCCATTTAACAACTAGGCATTTCTTAGGTTTCTCAATCGGTTTATTGAGCACTTACTGTGTGCAGAGCACTGGACTAAGCACTTGGGATAGTACAATACGACAGAGTTGGTAGTCACGTTCCCTGGCCAGCAGGAGGTTACAGTCCACAGGCAGAGACAGATATTAAAATAGATTAGGGGAAATAGAAGAGTATAAGAATATTTACCTAAGCAAGGTAGGGTTGGAGTTTCAAGGAGCTGAAGGGGTACACAGCCAAGTGCACAGTCAACACAGAGAAGAGGCCGGATAGGGGAAATAACGGGTTTCGTCTGGGAAGGCCTCAACCCAGAGGTTTAATCTAACTCTGTTCAGCTCTGCCCATGTTCAGTGCTATTAACTGCCGCTGTACCTTTCATCGTGATGTCGGGTGATTCAGCTTGATCCAGGCACAGGCCGGTGGAGTAGAGGGGAGCCTCTCGCTGGCCCCCGAAAACCCTCTCCCCTTGTGTCTGGCAGTCCCAGGTGCTCACGAAACAAAAGCCCTCTCTCCCTTTCCTCACTAGAAGAGAGGAGGTACACAAAGGCTCAGGCACCTTTTTTTTTTTTTAAAACCTATTTTGTGCCAACGAGGTGCCCGAGGTAGAAAAGTGGAGTGTGATGAGGCCCGGAAGGAAGAGGGATGATTTGGAGCAGAGGAACTAAGGATCTTTCCATTGTCTTTCCGGGGGAAGGGGGAAGAGGCCTGCCAAGAGCCAGAGGTTATATCACCCTGAGGTAATTCATTATGCAAACCTCAGGACATCCTCCAAAATATGAAATGTAATGGATATCTCTTGGGAGAATGGGGTCAGAGCATATCAGGTGGTATGTCCCAGGCCATAAAACCAGACAACAGAGTCAGAAATAGAATCCAGGAGTCCTGACTCAGTAAATTGCTTACACGACTATATTTAAGGAGACATTAGCATTCTAGGGGAGAACTTCCTCTGGTCAACTGAATGGGGATCTCAAAGCAGAAACAAAAGGAAATTTAGAAATATTACCAAAAACCAAAGTAGTATTCACAATGTCCGAATTCAAAACCGTGTAGAAAAAGAGCATTACATACAATCAAGTTACCTACTCTAGTTGCTCCAGCAGAGATGTAGAGGATTTACTACTGAGAAGGGCTGCTGATCCAAAGCCATAGGAAAGTAAAACACACACAAAGAAGTACTGTGAGGAGGAAGTGGTCCCTAGAAGGAAGGACAGGGTGTTGAGGAGTAGGGTGGGAGGGGGAAACGATTGACAAGGTAACAAGTAAAGGAACCCTGAACAGTTCACGGATGTAGGCAGAAGATCATTTTTAAGAGATACTGAGAATTCAGCAGCTGTAGAATGGAGGAAGAAAATATGGAAGGGCACTGGTGGGGGAAGAAGAAAGCGATGTGAGTAGACAGTGAGTGGGCAGAATACACAGCTGAGACAGGGTTAAAGTAAAAATCCCTTGAGACCACTAGTGCTGTTAAAAAGAGGAAGCTTGAGTGGGAAGTCACTGTGCCCAGGCAGGGAAAGGAGATGGAGGACCCAAAAAAACCCCCAAAAAAGTGAGGAGGAGAAAAGAGGGCTGGGAAGGGAGAAGGCAAGGAAGAAGGTAGCTAACCAAGAGGAAGGGCTCCAAACATCAAGGGAGTGAAACCCCTCCTCTCCACATAGGAATGGACAGAAACTTGCCTTTCCATTTCTCGAAGCTGGAGGAACCTGGGGCTGCCTGCAACCAACAACTGTTTGTCTGGAGCTGTTACGTATCCAAGAGCTGCCTCTTCCAAGTACTATTTAGTGATACTTTTACTGTTGATATTTTCTTAATTTTAAATTTGTTTTCATTACATTTGCACTTTGTTCTTCTGCTGTGTGTGCTGTCGGATGTGGGGCGGGGACCCTGCCTTCTAATTAATTATCCCAGTGTTTAGCTGAGCGCCAAGCAAATTTTAGTATTTAGTATTTATTGAGCGCTTACTATGTGCAGAGCACTGCACTAAGCACTTGGAATGTACAATCCCTGACAAATTGAGCGCTGTATATGGAGCACTGTAGTAAACACTTGGGTGAGTCCAAGTAGACACAATCCCTGCCCACGAGGAGCTTAAAGCCTAGAAGGCAGGAGGGGGAAGAAGGGGAGGTGAGGCAGGGGAACAAGAATGACTTCCCATCAAACCTCAGGTCACTTTATAGGTCCCTGTAAGACTTTACAGGTACTCCCCTGATTTAGCAGTCAATCAATCAAGTACTTACTCTGGGCAGAGCACTTTACTGAGTACAATAGAGCTAGTAGACATAATCCTTGCCCTCGAGTAGTTTCCCCAACCAGTGGGGGAGACAAGACATTGGGCGATTTACAGATAGGGGGAGATGCAGCATGGGCTAAGTGGTAGAAAACGGGGCTGGGAGTCGGAAGGACCTGGATTCTAGCCCCGGTTCGGCCACTTGTCTGCTGTGTGACTCCGGGCCAGTCATTTAACTTCTGTGTGCCTCGGTCACCTCATCTGTAAAATGGGGATTAATACTGTGAGCCTCATGTGGGACACGGACTATGTCCGATCTATCTTGTATCAACCCCAGTGTTTAGTACAGTGCCTGGTACAGAGTAAACGTTTAACGAATACCATAAAGGGTGGGCGGAGGGGGGGGGGATGTAACAGAATATAAAGTGCTGCGGGGGGGGGGGGGGGGGGAGAGTGGGATAAGTGCTAATGGGGCGAGAGCTCAAAGGCATAGGTGACAGTGAGAGGGAGAGGGGAGTTCAGTCAGGGCCGGATTTCTGGAGGAAAGAGGATTTTAGGAGGGTCTCGATGACGGGGAGAGTAGTCATCTTTTGGATATGCAGGGGGAGAGTTTCAGACGGGAGGGAGAGCGGATTGGCATTACAACAGGGTATGCAGGCTGGATTGAACTGGAAGAGCATCAAGGATTGGAGGGGGGGAGCAGTTTGAGGGCCTTAAAGCCAATCGTGGGGGAGCTTCTGCTTGTTGTGGTAGGGCCGGCCGACCAAGGGAGGGTTTTGAAGCAAGGGAAACGGGCGCAGAACAACGTTTTGGAAAAATTTTATGGGCTAGACTGTAAACTACTCGAAGGCCGGGATCGCGTCTACTTTATTGCACTCTCTCAAGCGCCTGGCACGGGGATCTGTAGAGTCAGCGCCCAACACTAACAACTGATTGGGCAGCAGGGTGAAGTCCGGGCTGGAGCGAAGAGAGGGTGGAGGTGGGGAGGTCCGGACGAGCCTGATGCAGCTACGACAACTGCCAGGGCCGGCTTGGATGGAGAGAAGGAGCAGATTCTTACGACACGATTGTTTCCTGATAATGTGTCAATCCAAAACACGATAGGTGGCAAGCCGTTCTCTCATGGAAACAATGTTTCAAATGGGGAAATCCGTGTTACTCCCAGCCGCAAATAATGTAACAGGGAAAGGCACGTTTTAAACCTAGTTCCCGTGGGTCTACCTGCTGTTTTCTGAATTTTTTTTTTAAAGGATGAGAATTGGATTGGGAGGGAGGAGGAGGGTGGGCGGGGGGGAGGGGGGAGACGGAGAAGCGGGGGGAAGGAGAAGGGGCGGTGGCAGGAGGAGGATCGAGTAAGGGCGGGGGTCCTAGGGAGTGGGGAGAGGCGGCGAAGGGCGGGAAATGGCGCGGGGTGCCCGCAATGGGGCCAGAAGGGTGGGCGAGGGGACGAGAGGGGCGGCGGCACCAGGGGCAGACGGCCGGCGGCTCTGTAGCCTGGAAGTCGAATTCCACGCCCTCGCGGGTGCCAGGCGGGAGCTGGCTCCGGGAAAGGCTCTTGCCCCGCAAGCGGCCCGTGGCGGACCGCGCGGGAGGAAGCACAATTGGGGGTGGAAGCGGGAGCCGCTCCCCCCTGCCTAGGCCTCGGCCCCGCTCCGTTCTCCGGGGCCGGTCCCGCTCTCTTTGTCCTGCGGGCGCCTCCGGACTGCGCGTCCCAGGATGAGAAGCGAGGCGGGGGGGGGGGGGTTCACGGGGGAGGGGCCGGGGATGGGGATTTGGGGGGGGGGGCTGGGGCACTTGCTCGCTCCCCCCCGCCCCGAGCGGGACGCTTCCTCAGACTCCCCGTCCTCCAAGGGACCCCTCCACCCTCGTCCCCCTTCCCCAGACCAACCCCGCTACCCCCCCCCCACACACCCATAGCCCCCGGCAGAGCTACTCCTACCTTCGTTCGCCAGGTCCGCCATCTTACTTTCTTAAACCCTCCCACACAAAACCGCGCAAGCTCTTACTCCTCTGCTTTCAGTCGGGCGACTCGCGCGGGCGCACTGACTTCGGCCCCCCCCCCCCCCCCGCCTCCCCGGTTCCGAGCCGACAAGAGCCGAGGCCTCTGCGCCTGCGTAGTGCAGGAGGCTTCGGCTCCGAGCCGAAAGTACCCGAACGGAGGAGCTGGCCTTTACGGAGCGGCCTCCGCCTGCTCCCGCTCCCTCTTCGGGTCCTCTCGCCGATCGCCCATGGGGGAGCCAGCGCCTGCGCATCCCCAGCCCCCGCGGCTTGGCGCTGGGGAGAGGGGTGACCTTTCTCCCCACTTGCCAGCCCCGACGGGGAGGGCCGTCGGATGGGGCTTTGTGGCTGGCGGCAGGACCAGCCGTGGGCCCGTGACGGGAATCTGGCTCCCCCTCTTTGGGGATCGGTCGTTGAAAATCTCAAATGACTTCATCGCTTTGGTCCGAAAATACCCGGATTGAGGAGTAGTTCGTTGTGGGCGAGGAAAGGTGGCCACCGAGTCCGTTGGATTGCCCTCTCCCAAGCGCTCGGAACGTGGTCCGCACACAGTGAGAGCGCCATAAACACCATCGCTCGATTGATGAGAAAGACAGGGCCCTGTTAGAGAAGCAAGGTGGCTCGGTGGAAAGAGCCCGGGCTTGGGAGTCAGAGGTCATAGGTTCGAATCCCGATTCCGCCACTTGTCCACTTGTCAGCTGTGTGACTTTGGGCAAGTCACTTCACTTCTCTGGGCCTCAGTTACCTCATCTATAAAATGGGGATGAAGACAGTGAGCCTCATGTGGGACCACCTGTTGACTCTGTATCTCCCCCTGCGCTTAGAACAGTAGTCTGCACATAGTAAGCACTTAACAAATACCAACATTATTAGAGAAGCAGTGTGGCTCACTGGAAAGAGCACGGGCTTTGGAGTGAGAGGTCATGGGTTCGAACCCTGGCTCTGCCACTTGCCAGCTGTGTGACTTTGGGCAAGTCACTTAACTTATCGGTGCCTCAGTTCCCTCATCCATAAAATGGGGATTAAGACTGTGAGCCCCCCATGGGACAACCTGATTCCCTTGTGTCTACCCCAGCACTTAGAACAGTGCTCGGCACATAGTAAGTGCTTAACAAATACCAACATTATTATTATTATTATTAGGTGGCTTCTTGTGGGCAGGGGTGTGACTACCAACTGAATCGTACTCTCCCAACCTCTCAGGACAGTGCCCTGCACCCCTGTAAGCACTCAGTAAATACCACTGATCGTCGACTGATTTATTTGTGTTGATGTCTGCTCCCCCCCCCCCCCCCCCCCCCCGCAGACTGTGAGGTCGTTGGGGGCAGGGATTGGCACTGTTTATTAGTGTAGTCTAGTTCCCCAAGCACTCGGTACAGGGCTCTGCTCACAGAAAGCGCTTAATAAATACGGTTGAAGGAATGAAGGATTGATCGGAACGCCTGGGATGGGACATTCAATAGCAATGGCCTACTCCTGTTCGGTGAATGTGCCCACATTAGCCTGCAACTGCCCACTCCGTTATCTTCTAACCAAAGAGATAGATATTATTAATATATCGGTGTTCTAAAGAGATGGCTTCTCGCTGAATATATCCAGGTGACCCACTACAGTCGTTTCTGTCACAACTCATCTTTGGACATCTTTCCATCTTTCCATCTTTGGATGGAACGTGGAGGAAGAAAACATTATTCCTCCATTGAGCCTGTCCTGGTATAACGTAACACACACATACACCCCGGCCAGACTGTAAAGTCTGTAGTGGGCAGGGATTGTCCCTCTTTATTGCTGTATTGTACTTTCCAAGCGTTTAGTATAGTGCTCTGTACACAATAAGTGCTCAATAAATATGATTGAGTGATAATAATAATAATAGTATTTGTTAAGTACCTGCTATAGGCCAACCATAGTCCTGAGAGCTGATCTCAATGCAAAGTACCAGTCGCTGCCGGAAATGGGGCTCACAGTCTAAGGGGGAGGGAAACCAGGTATTGAATACCCATTTTACAGAGGAGGAAACTGAGGCACGAGAAATGAACTGACTTGCCTAAGGTCACAGAGCAGGCAAGTGGTAGAGCCGGAATGAGAACCCAGGTCTCCTGACTTCCAGTCCTGTGCTCTTTCCAGGCTGCTTTTCATGATCCAGAAGTTGGCACAAGTAGATTTGGTGTAGGAAGAAATGGTTGTGCGTTGTGTGTGTGTATATGAGGGGGGTGGCGCAGGCCAAAGGGTGATGCTGCTACACACCCCAGCCTCAGCCTTATTCTACCTTACAGTACTTAGTGGGTATGCCACTTTTCAGTAATTGATACCGACAAATAACAAATATGGGTGAGGGTAAAAACATTTTGCTAGTGGTGGATATAACAATATAATAATAATGATGGTATTTGTTAAGAGCTTACTATGTGCCAAGCATTGTTCCAAGCGCTGCAGTTAGCAGGGAAAAATATCAGTCGCAGTGGGATCTTCGAAACATCTACCCGCTAATGCATTAATTCCGATTGAGTCATTGATCCTCGATTAGACTGTGAGCCCATCACTGGGCAGGGATTGTCTCTATCTGTTGCCGAATTGTACATTCCAAGCTCTTAGTACAGTGCTTTGTACATAGTAAGTGCTCAATAAATACTATTGAAATAAAAATACTATTGAAAATATCATGATTTTCCCACAGTAGTAATTCTTCAAAAATACAACCTCTGCATCACAAGAGAACTGGGTATGCCTGTAGCTGGACCACGTTGATTTATTCATTCAAACGTATTTATTCAGCGCTTACTGTGTGCACAGCACTGTACTAAGCACTTGGAACGTACAATTCGGCAACAGATAGAGACAGTCCTTGCCCAACAACGGGCTCACAGTCTAAAAGATGGTCTTTGAATGGTAGTGGGATCTGAAGGATGAATGAATTACAGAATGATTCCTACCACGGCATTGAAATGCTCCTAATGCTCACTAAAATTGCAACCCGTTTATTGAAAAATGGCTTCAAAACCGCCTAGATGATTCAAGGTCAAACTCTTGGAAAGCACAGACGTAGCTGGAAGGAGCTTCATGGCACCATCACAACAGTCTCACCAGAGCAAGGAACCTTATCTGCAAGTTACAAACGTGAACAGCAAATTGTCAACTCTCCAAAAAACTGTTGAACGGACGGCAATTGAAATTATGACCGTGTTTCGTCGACACCTCCCTGATGAGTTCAACGTAAACAATTCAGAGATTGAGAAACTACCCCAGCGCTTAGTACAGTGCCTGGGCACATAGTAAGCGCTTAACAAATACCAGCATCATTATTATTAAAGCAAGCAATGTGTCATCAACATCTTGCGGTTCCTCACGATCCTCACAAAAAGATGCTTAAAGAAGTCTGCATTGTGACATTCAGGCCAAGCTAAGGAACGTGTTTGACTAGTGGTGGAATGCCAAGGCTGAGAAGATCCAGGGCTAGGCAGGCTACTTCTAAGCCAAGGACTTTTACTCATCCCTAAAGAGATGAATAGTCCCATGTACAGCACCACTGAAGAGTGCTGATAGCCTCATCCTTATCATATGCAATGAGGGAATCTTGTGGAATCTTGTAAAAACACTTCAACCATCTTTCAAACATGTCTAACCCCACTGAGGACAATAATAATGAAGGTTTTTATTAAGCGCTTACTATGTGCCAACAATCGTGGCATTTGTTAAGCACTTACTAAATACCAATAATCATGGTATTTTTTTAAGGCACTTACTATGTGCCAAGTGCTGGGGTAGATAAAATATAATCAGATTATGTCTAAGGGGGAGGGAGAATAGCCGTTTCATCCCCATTTTATATGAGGGAACTGAGACTCAGAGAAGTCAAGTGATTTGCCAAGGTCACTCGGCATGCAAGTGATGGATCGGGGATTAGAATCCAGGTCCCTTGACTCCCCACCCCATGCTCTTTTCACTAAGCCAAGCTGCTTCACTTTTTTCTTTTTTAAGGCATTTGTTAACCCCTTGTTATGTGCCAGGCACCGTACTAAGTGCTGCAGTAGATAAATGCTAATCTGGTTGGACATAGTCCAAGTCCCCACAGTGGGCTCCCAGTCTTAATCCTCATTCTGCAGATGTGAGGAGTGAGGAGACTTGCCCGAGGTCACACAGTAGACGAGTGGCAGAGCTGGGATCAGAACCCAGGTCCTTCTGGCTCTCAGGCCCGGCTCTATCCATTAGGCAATGCTGCTTCACTAAGCACTGTGACTTCTAAATACAGTGCTAAGCGCTGGGGTAGATACATGATAATAAGTTTGGACACAGTCCCTGTCTCACGGCCTAAGATCCTACAAAGCATAAAGACATAGCCTTCTTTCCATTTCCAAAGAAGTTACCCCCACAGCCTGAGGTATGAAAAATGGTAATGGTTCATGAGCCAGCGTCAAAACTGCCAAGATCCTCAAGCAAAAAAGAGATGCAAGTTACAAACGTGAACAGCAAATTCACGCTTGGGAGAGTACACTACAACAATAAAGAGACACATTCCCTCCCCACAATGAGCTTACGGTCTAGAGGGGGAGACTGACACTAATATAAATAATTAAATTACAGATAAATAAATTACACATATATTAATAAAATACAGATGTGTATGTAAATTACACTTGGTTTAATTGACTTGGGTGCCAGTACTGTACTAAGCAGTTGAGAGGATATGCCCCAGGATTTCAAAGTTGACACTATCGTCACCATCTTCAAGAAGAAAAAGGTCTGCGGAAACGATTGTTTTATCTCACTGTTCTTCACTGCTGGCAAGATTCAACTCAAAATCCTTCTGGACCGACTACTAAGGAGAACTGTTAAAAACATGTGCTCCTAAAATAGAAATGTGGCTTAACGGTTGAGCGGAAAGAGCAAGGGCCTGGAAGTCAGGAAACCTGGCTTCTAATCCCGGCTCTGCCACTTGCCTGCTTAATGAACTGGGGCAAGTCAGTGAACTTCCCTGTGCTTCAGTTTCCTCATCTGTAAAATGGGGATGAAATACCAGTTCTCCCTCCCCGTTAGTCAGTGAGCCCCATATGGAACAGGGACTGTGTCCCATCGACTTAACTCGTATAATAATGATGGTATTTGTTAAGCACTTACTATGTGCCGAGCACTGTTCTAGATACAAGGTAATGAGGTTGACCCACGTGGGTCTCACAGTATTAATCCCCATTTTACGGATGAGGTAACTGAGGCACAGAGAAGTTAAGTGACTTGCCCGAAGCCACACGGCTGATAAGTGGTGGAGCTGGGATTCTCGGCCCCAGGGCTTGGTTTAGTGCCCTCGGTACAGTGCTTGGCACACAGTAAAGGCTTAACAAATACCACAATGATGATGATTTAAAACCACAACATGGCCCAGAAGATGCCATCTTTGCTGCATCCCAGAAACAGGGTAGAGGCAGGGAACTCTACCCACCCACCTGCCACCCACCTCTCTGGCCTCGCCTCCCCCCCCCCCCCCCCGCCCCTTCCTATCCTCCCCTTCCCCTCTCTCGCTCAGCTCTTTCCCGCTCTCTCCTCTATCTCCTCCCCCCCTCCTCTCTCCCGCCCTAGAACCCCACTTTACCAGCGCTACCCCTCTTCCCCCTCCCCCTACTCTTCCCCCCACCAAACCCCCTCTTCACCCCTCCCCCTTCTCTCTTCCCCACCCTTGCCCCATCCCAGTCCTCTTGTCCCACCGCTACCCCTCATCCCCCTCTCCCCGTCCAGGGCCCCGCCACCTCCTTCCCATCCAAACCCTCCCCTCCCCCCGCCCTTCCCCTCCTCCCCCCCTTGCACCCACAGCTACTTTCAAGTGTGGCCTCTGGAACCCCCGCTCTATTACAGGTAAGCTACCTTTCATCCATGACCTTTTCCTCTCTCGCTCTCTCCTCCTCCTCGCCCTTTCGGAAACATGGCTCTCTCCCGAAGACACGGTCTCCGCCGCTGCTCTCTCCGGCGGAGGCCTCTCCTTCTCCCACTCCCCCAGACTCACCGGTAAGGGAGGAGGCGTCGGCTTCCTCCTCTCGCCCCGTTGCCGCTTCCGCACTATCCCTCCTCCCCCCTCCCTCTCCTTCCCCTCCTTCGAAGCCCATATCGTTCGCCTCTACCACCCCCTCCAGTTACTTGTCGCCGTCATCTACCGCCCTCCCGGTCCCACCTCCGACTTCTTCAACCACCTTGACCCCTTTCTCACCTATCTTCTCTCCTTCTCTCTGCCCACTCTGATCCTTGGAGACTTCAACATCCATATGGATGTACCCGACGACTCCTCTGCCGCCCGCCTGCTATCCCTCCTCGACTCTGCCGACCTCCTCCTCCACCATACCGCGCCCACTCACCGACTCGGTCACACCCTCGATCTCGTCATCTCCTACCGCTGCACTATCTCCTCCCTCACCAACTCTGAAATCCCTCTCTCTGACCATAACCTTCTCACCTGCCTCATCTCTCACACTCCCTCCCCCTGCAAATCTTCGCTACTGCCCCACAGAGACCTCCGCTCTCTCGATCCCATCCGTCTTTCCAATAGCATCTCTCCTCACCTTGCTGCCCTGTCCTCTCTTCCCACTCTGGATGATCAGGTCTCCGCTCTCAACTCCACCCTCTCTACTCATCTCGACTCTCTCGCCCCCCTTTCCCTCCGCCGCTCTCGCTCCACTAACCCACAGCCCTGGATCACCTCCTCCATCCGCCTCCTACGCTCCTATGCTCGAGCTGCTGAGCGCTGCTGGCGAAAGTCCAAGCACCAAGCCGACCTCACACACTTCAAATTTATCCTTTCCTGCCTTAACTCTGCCCTCTCCTCCGCCAGGCAAAGCTTCTTCTCCTCCCTCATCGACACCCATGCCCGTCACCCCCACCGACTGTTCCGGACCTTTAACTCTCTCCTTAGGCCCCCTGTTCTTCCCCCTCCCCCATCTCTCACCCCCAATGATCTGGCCACCTATTTCCTCACGAAAATCAACACGATCAGGTCTGAGCTCCCCAAAGTCACCCCTCCGCCTCTCCCCTCCGCCCCATCAACCCCCTCCCCTACTTTCCCATCCTTCCCTGCAGTATCCTCAGAGGAGATCTCCTCCCTCCTCACAAGTGCCACCCCCTCCACCTGCGCCTCGGACCCCATTCCCTCTCACCTTATTAAAACCATCGCCCCTGCCCTCCTACCTTCCTTAACTTCTATTTTTAACCACTCAATCTCCAAGGGCTCCTTCCCCTCTTCCTTCAAACATGCCCACGTCTCCCCCATCCTAAAAAAACCCGCTCTTGACCCCACTTCCCCCTCCAGTTATCGCCCTATCTCCCTACTACCCTTCCTTTCCAAAATCCTAGAACGAGTCATCTACAATCGATGCTTAGAATTCCTTAACTCCCATTCTCTCCTAGACCCCCTCCAATCTGGCTTCCTCCCCTCCACTCTACCGAGACTGCTCTCTCTAAGGTCACCCATGACCTCCTTCTTGCCAAATCCAATGGCTTCTACTCCATTTTAATCCTCCTTGACCTCTCTGCTGCCTTTGACACTGTCGACCATCCCCTCCTCCTCCATACCTTATCTCACCTTGGCTTCTCGGACTCTGTCCTCTCCTGGTTCTCCTCTTACCTCTCTGGCCGGTCATTCTCGGTCTCCTTCGCTGGAGCCTCCTCCCCCTCCCATCCTTTAACTGTTGGAGTTCCTCAAGGGTCAGTTCTTGGCCCTCTTCTGTTCTCCATTTACACTCACTCCCTCGGTGAACTCATTCGCTCTCACGGCTTTGACTACCATCTCTACGCAGATGACACGCAGATCTACATCTCCGCCCCTGTCCTCTCCCCCTCCCTTCAGGCTCGCATCTCCTCCTGCCTCCAGGACGTCTCCACCTGGATGTCGGCCCGCCACCTAAAACTCAACATGAGTGAGACTGAGCTCCTCATCTTCCCTCCCGAACCCGGTCCTCTCCCAGACTTCTCTATCACCGTGGATGGCACGACCATCCTTCCCGTCTCTCGGGCCCGCAATCTTGGTGTCATCCTTGACTCGTCTCTCTCGTTCACCCCACACATCCTATCCGTTACCAAGACCTGCCGGTTTCACCTCTACAATATCGCCAAGATCCGCCCTTTCCTCTCCACCCAAACAGCTACCTTACTGTTACGGGCTCTCGTTATATCCCGGCTAGACTACTGTGTCAGCCTTCTCTCTGACCTCCCTTCCTCCTCTCTCGCCCCGCTCCAGTCTATTCTTCACTCCGCTGCCCGGCTCATCTTCCTGCAGAAACGATCTGGGCATGTCACTCCCCTTCTTAAACAACTCCAGTGGTTGCCTATCAACCTCCGCTCCAAACAAAAACTCCTCACTCTAGGCTTCAAGGCTCTCCATCACCTTGCCCCTTCCTACCTCTCCTCCCTTCTCTCTTTCTACCGCCCACCCCGCACGCTCCGCTCCTCTGCCGCCCACCTCCTCACCGTCCCTCGGTCTCGCCTATCCCGCCGTCGACCCCTGGGTCACGTCCTCCCGCGGTCCCGGAACGCCCTCCCTCCTCACCTCCGCCAAACTGATTCTCTTTCCCTCTTCAAAACCCTACTTAAAACTCACCTCCTCCAAGAGGCGTTCCCAGACTGAGCTCCTCTTCTCCCTCTACTCCCTCTGCCATCCCCCCTTTACCTCTCCGCAGCTTAACCCTCTTTTTCCCCTTTTCCCTCTGCTCCTCCACCTCTCCCTTCCCATCCCCACAGCACTGTACTCGTCCGCTCAACTGTATATATTTTCGTTACCCTATTTATTTTGTTAATGAATTGTACATCGCCTTGATTCTATTTAGTTGCCATTGTTTTTCGAGATGTTCTTCCCCTTGACTCTATTTATTGCTATTGTTCTTGTCTGTCCGTCTCCCCCGATTAGACTGTAAGCCCGTCAAACGGCAGGGACTGTCTCTATCTGTTGCCGACTTGTTCATCCCAAGCGCTTAGTACAGTGCTCTGCACATAGTAAGCGCTCAATAAATACTATTGAATGAATGAATGAACTTTCCTAAGACGTCCAAACTGTATCTGTACATCGTACGAAGGCATTTGACACCCTTAGTAGACTCCGGGAGCTATCAAGTAAGTTGCTAGTTTGGTAGTAAACCGGTTAACTGAGGGGCAGCGTGGTCCAGTGGATAGGGCATGGTCCTGGGAGTCAGAAGGACCTGGGTTCTAATCCCGGCTCTGCCACATGTCTGCTGTGTGACCTTGGGTGAGTCGCTTAACTTCCCTTTGCCTCAGTTACCTCATCTGTAAAATGGGGATTAAGATTATGAGCTCTATTTGGGTCAGGGACTGCGCCCAACCTGATTGGCTCTTGTGTACCCCAGCGCTTAGTACAGTACTTGGTACATAGTAAACGCTTAACAGATACCATCAAAAAATGTTTGGCAAGATCCTGGATTACTCCTAGGTGCCTTACTATCTCAATAGAATAGCCAGTTATTCAATCATATTCATTGAGCATTTACCGTGCGCAGAGCACTGTACTAAGCAGTTGGGAGAGTACAATCTAAGAGTACAAACAGACACGTTCCCCGCCCACAACAAGCTGAATTGCAGGGGTTCTGTGCCCTGTCTGATCCTTTCCCCATCCCCATCGGAGTAAAGCAGGGCTATGTAGTTGGCCCAGTCCTGTCTGACTTATTCTATGCTGCCTTGCTTGATGACACAGTGAGGAATTTGGAAGCTAATATAATAATATTGGTATTTGTTAAGCGCTTACTAGGTGCCAAGCACTGTTCTAACTGCTGGGGTAAATACAAGGTAATCAGGCTGTCCCACGTAGGGCTCACAGTCTTCATCTCCATTTTCCAGATGAGGTAACTGAGGCACAGAGAAGTGAAGTGACTTGCCCAAGGTCACACAGCTGACAAGTGGCGGAGCCGGGATTAATAATAATAATGTTGGTATTTGTTAAGTGCTTACTATGTGCCGAGCACTGTTCTAAGCGCTGGGGTAGACAGAGGGGAATCAGGTTGTCCCATGTGGGGCTCACAGTCTTAATCCCCATTTTACAGATGAGGTAACTGAGGCACCGAGAAGTGAAGTGACTTGCCTACAGTCACACAGCTGACAAGTGGCAGAGCTGGGATTAGAACTCATGACCTCTGACTTCCAAGCCCGGGCTTTTTCCACCGAGCCACTCTGCTTCCCTATTTGAATATACCTACAAGCTTCGGGAAACCTTTAATTAGTAGCTTGTGTATATAAGCTAAAGTTCTTCAGGAGCCGGTCTGGGCTGATGACAGAGGCATGCTTAATCAATCAGTCAATCAATCTGGCATTTTGGGGGCGCTTACTGTATGCAGAGCACTATACTAAGCACGGTGGGAGAGTAATAATAATAATTGTGATATTTGTTAAGCTCTTACTATGTGCAAGGCACTGTACTAAGTGCTGGGATGAATATAAGCAAATTGAGTTGGACACAGTCCCTGTTCCCCATGTAATTCTCAATACAACAGCATTAGCAGGTGCGCTCCCTGCCCACAACAAGTTTGCAGTCTAGAAGGGAAGACAGAGGTTATTATTAATAATAATAATAATGGTATGTTAAGCACCTACTATGTGCCAAGCACTGTTCTAAGCTCTGGGACAACACAAGGTAATAGAAGGAATGCAAGGTAATCAGATTGTCTCACGTGAGGCTCACAGTCTCAATCCCCATTTTACAGATGAGGTAACTGAGGCACAGAGAAGTTAAGAGACTTGCCCAAGGTCACACAGCAGACGAGTGGCAAAACAGGAATTAGAACCCAAGACCTCTGACTCCCAAGCCCGTGCTCTTGCCTCTAGGCCATGCTGCTCCTCCACCGAATCACTCTAGATGGATGGATGGCATTTCCTTATACTATTGTCTGTGGTCTTTAAGGCATAATGGGCATGATTTCGGTACTGCTGAAAGTACAGTGCATTAAGGTTAAAGACCTTGTCGATTTCCAGAATATTTGAATACTTTTTTTTGGTATTTGTGAAGTGCATACCATGCACCAGGTGCTGTACTAAGCGCTGAGGTAGATACAAGCTAACCGGGTTGGACACAGTCCTTGGCCCACATGGGGCTCACAGTCTTCATCCCCATTTTACAGATGAGATACCTAAGGCCCAGAGAAGTGACGTGACTTCCCCAAGGTCACACAGCAGACAAGTGGCCTACCCAGCAGTAAAACCCAGGTCCTTCTGATTCCCATTCATTCAATCATATTTATTGAGTGCTTACTGTGAGCAGAGCACTGTACTAAGCGCTTGGGAGAGTACAATACAACAATAAACAGACACATTCCCTGCCCACAACGAGCTTATGGTCTAGAGGGGGAGACCGACATTAATATAAGTAAATAAACTACAGACAGATAAATTACACATATATTCATAAATTACAGATGTGTATATGAATTACAGATATCCCTACAGCAATTAGGTGGTATTCCGCTAAAAGTACTGTAGACAGTAGGGATGTTTTACCCCTGTGAGAAGCAGCGTGGCTTAATGGAAAGAGCCCGGGCTTGGGAGTCAGAGGTCGGGGGTTCTAATCCCGGCTCCGCCACTTGTCAGCTGTGTGGCCTTGGGCAAGTCACTTAACTTCTCTGTGCCTCCGTTCCCTCATCTGTAAAATGGGGATGAAGACTGTTAGCCCCATGTGGGACAACCTGATAACCTTGTATCTACCCCAGGGCTTAGAACAGTGCTTGGCACATAGTAAGGGCTTAACAAATGCCAACATTATTATCCTACTCCCAACGAGAGAACTCCAGAACATTGAACCAGATGCTACCGTCTCTTCAAAGACGCTTCTCGGTGATGGCATTTGCCCGAAGCCTGGATCTGGCCAGCATATAAATAAGTAATTTATAATTTAAAGTTACGTACATAAGTGCTGTGGGGTTGAAGGTGGGGCAAATGTCAAATGCCCAAAGGTCACGGATCCAAATGCATAGATGACACAGAAGGGAGAGGGTGTTGAGGAAAAGAGGGCTTAACTGGGGAAGGCCTTTTGGAGGAGATGTGACCTGAATAAGGCTTTGAAGTTGGGGAGAGTAGTGGTCTGGCATATATAGATGGAGAGGGCATCCCAGGCCAGAGGGAGGTCGTAGACAAGGGGTTGGCAGCGAGATGGATGAGGTCAAGCCAGATGGATGATCAGGACCATAAACCACTCCTTCTCCACTGACATTTTAGTCCAGAAAGGGTTAGGATTGGGATTGTGGGGTCTCAGGTTGAGTGTTTTGGAGAAAGACAAGTGGGATTGGTTAGGGCAGCAACTTTTCCTTTATTCCCCAAATATCCAAGGGCTCAGGGCTACTTCTCTAGCCATCGATAACTCCATCTTTGTTTTGTCAGATGAAAAAACATGAGTTTTTTGTTTTTTTTGAGAACTGAGCTAAAATAGCTCAAGTAGACTTAAGAAAATCAGAAACACAGTGAAAATCTTAGGTAGCATGGGGTAAGAGGCAAAGAAAAGTTTGACATGATTTTCTGGGAGGACAGAATTTCTGCCCCGGATCTGCCAACCCAAGTCCCCTCTGCTGCTCTCCCCTGACTGGCCCTGCCACCTTAGGACCCCCTAGGGGGATACTGACCTAGCCGCTAGCTCACAATAGGCAGGTTCATTTGGAGCCTGGAGCCGTAGAGTTCATTCATTCATGCATTCAATCGCATTTATTGAGCGCTTCCTGTGTGCAGAGCACTGTACTAAGCACTTGGAATGTCCAATTCGGCAACAGATAGAGACGATCCCTGCCCAACAACGGGCTCGCAGTCTAAAAGGGGGAGACAGACAGCAAAACAAAACAAGTAGTCAGGCATCAATACCATCAAAAGAAATAGAATCATAGATATATACACATCATTAATAAAATAGAGTAATAAATAATATATACAAATGTACACAAGTGCTGTGGGGAGGGGAAGGGGGTAGAGCAGAGGGAGGGATGGGGGAATGGGAAGGGGAGGAGGGGCAGAGGGAAAGGGAGGGCTCAGTCTGGGAAGGCCTCCTGGAGGAGGTGAGCTCTCGTTGTGGGCAAGGAGCGTGTGTGTGTCTACCAACTCTGTTGCATTGTACAAGAAACATTGTGGCCTAGTGGAAAGAGCATGGGTTAGGGAGTCAGAGGACGTGGGTTTTAATCTCGACTCTGCCACATGTCTGCTGTGTGACCTTGGGCAAATCACTTCACTTCTCTGTGCCTCAGTAACCTCATCTGTAAAAGGGGGATCAAGACTGTGAGCCCCATGTGGGCCAGGGACTGTGTCTAACCTGATTACCTTGTATCCATCCACCCCAGTGCTTAGAACAGCACTTGGCACATAGTAAGCACTTAACAAATGCCACAGTTATTATTACTATTACTCTCCCAAGCGCTTAGTACAGTGCTCTGTACCCATAAAGTGCTCAATAAATATGATTGATTGATTGATTGAAAAGGACGTGGGACTTTCAGGGAGAAAGAAAGTGGGATGGGGCCTGAGAGTAGCAGGCAGGCCTCCAAGAGCTAATTGGGTCATGAAGACACAATGTGCCCTCTTCTTGGCCCTGCTTGTTAAAGCCCTGGAGTGAGCAAGGTGGGGGTCAAGCCCCAAAAGCAGTAGAGGTGGAAATCATGGCTTCACCCCCCAACAGCTGCAAAGCTAGGGGACGACAGCCCCTATTGCTCCCACAGATTTACCATTCCGGAGCCCGCCTTTATCTGTTTTGGAGGGGAGAGTGGGAGAACCTTTAGAACCGGAGAGTGGGAAGCAATGGCTGGCTAGAGGAGTGAGGGAATTTGAACGCTGGGGAAGGCAGGATTCAATTAATCGATGAATATGTCAGTCAATCAATGGTATTTATTGAGCGTGTCCTGTGGGCAGAGCAAATTCAGAGACTGAAGGCTAGGAAGGAAGGAAGGCAGGTGGAAGAAGAAGGGAGCTAGAGATCAGGGAGAGGTCACGGTGGGGCCGAAGAGGAGGCTGGGAGGGGCCTCAGGATAGGAGGCTGTGGTTTGAGACAGGGAGCTGGAGTTGAGGGTGAAGCCACTGCAGATCCTCCTTGCTTTACACTCTTGCTTTGAACATCGGGTGGCACTTGGACAATCCTATTTTTCTCTCCCCAGATTTGGAAAGAACGAGGATGGCTCGCAGCTGCTTCTGCGCTCGAGAGTATCTGGAGCGGTTTCCCTTGCCACTAATACCATAGCCCCAGAAGAGCTGGCACGGTGTTTGAGGCGGTGGGTGTGCAAGTGTATGATGGAGTGTATTAGCAGCCTTCTCTTGGCAGGCTTACGACAGAGTGGGAGAACACTTGCCGTCCCCTATCCCGGGCCTGTAAAGTCCTTTAATTGACCAGGCACTTCCAGTATAGTGACAGCAAGGAGGTTTGGCTTCCCTCTACCTGGGGTACATGAGGTGGGGGTGGGGGAGGTGACTGGGTGGTAGAGCAAAACCCTTGGTGATTCTGTCTTCAGTCCTGCATCGATGTCCTTCCCTCCCTCACTCCACCAATTTGTGTGTGTGTGTGTTCACTCGCCAGTTGGGCCAAGCAGACAGCAGAGTAGGCAGCTGCTGCCTAGGAAGCGGGAGGATTGTTCCAGCGAGGAAGAGGTTGATTTCTCCTCTGTAGCTTCCAGCAGGCAAACAGGGCTTCGTATGAAGCACTCCCTTTTGTGCCTTGAAATTTTCTCTCTAGATGCACCCTTTCTGTAGCGTGCTTAGATTGAGGATATGTGTTTGGGGTTGTGTTTTCGGGGGAAGCAGACTGCCCTTTACCTTACAAAAAAGACAAGGAAATGAACATCGAGTTTCACCTCAGCCATCTAAGGACCCTGAAACCCAGCACAAAGGACTGGGAAAAGCCCCTGTTGACTCCCCAGGAAGCTCAGAGGTGACCAGCTTGGTGGCTGGGGAGAGGCCAGGCGGGCATAACCGACAGGATCTAGGAAGAGCTGAGGGTCGCCGGGAAGCCGATGACTCGGTCATCCCCGGGAGATGGTGCAAGAAGGTTGAGTCCCTGCCCTCAGGAGAAAGGCCCAGGCCCTCCTGTCCGACCCCACCTGTCTGACCTTGGTGAAGACACAAGGTGCCAACGTCCAGGGATGCTTGCGCACGTCAAAGGACTGCCGGGGGTATAGATGCTGCCTTGAGAGGAGGTGAACCTCGCAGTCCTTCAGCAGCCACTCTGTCCTTAAAGCTCCTCGAAAATATGGATTCCTCCCAGGGGGCAAATAAACCTTACCGAGCCACATCTCTGAAAACCGCTTGATGCATCAGGGCCGGGAATCATCACTTCCTTTTCTTCACTTGTGTTCACATGTTGCATCTCCTTACAATTTCACGTAGGCGTACATAAATGCGTGTAGATGTCTTTGGGAGGAGGGCACTTGAAATAACGGATGAGGGGATGAGCAAACCCACTCGTACAAATGGGACAAGGGGGGTCTGGATCGAGCAGGATGGAAGTAAGAGGTGGGTGGGGGCTAGCTTGGAAAGCATGACGTTCACCGAGACTCCGAAAGCCCTTGGAAAGTTGTAGCAGGAAAGTGAACTCAGCGATCACCTCCAGGGCCTAGCCTCTTCAACCTGCTGTTCCTTCAGTTGTGTGCCCATTCCTTTTCCTGCTTAATCGCAGGGAGCACCTGAAGCCAGGCCTTTTTCACTGTTAGAAAAAGGCTGTTGGGCATGAAGCCCACGTGGCTCTACCCAGATGCTCTCACTCTTTCTATTTGTCATTCAAATTACCTAGGTTTGGGCTCCAAATTTAGAGGAGGGAGGTGGATGAGGTAGAGAGGGTAGAAAGGAAAGCAATGAAAATAATCTACAGTATGATTATTTCTCTCCTCCCGTCCCCCGACTATATTGTAAGCTCTCTGAGGGCAGCGATCGTGCCCACCAACTCTATTGTACTGTACTCTTTGTACTTTGGACCATGTCCAACCCAATTAGCCCGATAACCCTGGATCTACCCCAGACTTTAGTAACTGTGGTGTTAAAGTGTTTACCATGTGCCAGGCACTGTACTAAGCACTGGGGTGAAGACAAGCAAATAGGGTTGGACACAGTCCCTGTCCCGTGTGCGGCTCACAGTCTCAATCCTTGTTTTACAGATAAGGTGACGGAGGCCCAGAAAAGTGCCCGAGGTCACACAGCAGACAAGTGGTGGAGCCGGGAGTAGAACCCATGACCTTCTGACTCCCAAGCCCGGGCTCTATCCACTATACCACGCTGATTTTACCCAGCACATGGTTATCCCTTGACAGTTATTATTATTACTCTCCCAAAGCACTTGTTACAGGGCTCTGTACCTAGTAAGTGCTCAGTAAATACCATTGAGAAGCAGTGTGGCTTAGAGGGAAAAGCACGGTCTTGGGAGTCAGAGGTTGCGGGTTTTAATTCTGGCTCCGCCACTTGTCAGCTATGTGACTTTGGGCAAGTCACTTAACTTCCCAGTTACCTCATCTGGAAAATGGGGATTAAGACTGTGAACCCCATGTGGGACAACCTGATTACCTTGTATCTACCCCAATGCTTAGAACAGTGCTCGGCAGATAGTAAGTGCTTAACAAATATCAGCATTATTATTATTTCTGATTGATATGGGAAAATGGGACCTCTTGGGGCAAACCTATATGAGTTGATTTCATGAGACTGTAATCAATCCGTGGTATTTACTGAGCACCGTGTGTAGAGCACTGTACTAAATGCTTGGGAAAGTACAATACATTCTCCACTTCACATCTGGGAAGGGCAGTTTCTTATTTCTCTCTATTCATACCTTCTTAACCCTGGAATAATCATCAACTGTCTTCCCCGTTAAACTGTGAGCTCGTTTTGAGTGAGGATCATATGTCTTGTGCCTTTTACTTCTTTTGCCTGTCTCCTGAATGTCTAATACAGATGGAACGCTTCAGCCATTCCACTGCTCACCTTAATCCCATTCCCTGGGCCCCAGCCACGCAGTGAAGACTCTATCCCTTTCCCAGGACACCGGGTTTTCCCATGGTTCCCTATTTTGGCCTGGAGGACTCAAGGGTCATTCCCTGCGAGACGACAATAATAATAATAATTCATAATTACGATACTTGTTCAGTGCTTACTACATGCCAAGCACTGTTCTTGGCACAGGTTAAGCAGGTTGGATACAGTCCCTGTTCCACATGGGGCTGACAGTCTTGATCCCCATTTCACAGATGAGGCAACTGAAGCCCAGAGAAGTGAAGTGCCTTGCCCAAGGTCACACAGCAGACGAGTGACAGAGCCAGGATTAGAACCCACGTCCTCCCAACTCCTGGGCCCTAGCCACTAAGCCACACTGCTTCTCAGTAGCCATGCTACTTCTCAGTGTGGCTACTTCTCAGTGATCCTTTCTGCCGCTCTCCTGCCCATCCCCGGTTTCCTCAGGATTCCCACGATTCCCTGCTCCAGCTCGGGGAAGGGCTTGACCATCTCCAGTCCGTGACCTTCTGAAGTTTTCGAATGTCAAGCAGGTCATCAGTGTGGCTGCAGCTGAGACGTCAGTGAGCGTTGGGCTGAGCTATGTGGAGCTTCACCAACTGCTCCTTCAGTGTCTGTCGTCTCTGCCTTTCCTTACGTGGCCACTGCCAACACACTTTCTTCCCCTTCCTTCTTTGACTGTGAGCTCCTTGAGGCCAGGGACTGTGCCTCTATTTCCCTTAGCTCTTCCTTTCCCAGCGTGTAGTAAGTGCTTAGATAAATGCTATCACTAGAGAAGTGGCGTGGTTTAGTGGAAAGAGCATGGGTTTGGGAGTCTAATCCCGGCTCTGCCGCTTATTAACTAATGGTGGTATTTGTTAAGCGCTTACTATGTGCAAAGCACTATTCTAAGTGCTGGGGGGATACAAGCTGATCAATTTGTCCCACATGGGGTTCAAAGTTTTATTCCCCATTTTACAGATGAGGAAACTGAGGTACAAAGAAGTTAAGTGACTTGCCCAAAGACACACAGCTGGCAAGCAATGGAGCCGGGATTAGAACCCATGACCTCTGACTCCCAAGCCCGGGCTCTTTCCACTGAGCCACGCTGTGTGACTTTGGGCAAGTCACTTCCCTGCGCCTCAGCTACCTCATCTGGAAAATGGGGATTAAGACTGTGAGCCCCACGTGGAACAACCTGATTACCTTGTATCTACCCCAGTGCTTAGAACAGTGCTTGGCACATGGTTAGTGCCTAATAAACATGCCCATCATCATCATTATTATTATTATTATGACTACTACTGCTACGAATGAATCTTGGTAAAGACCCCTATGAGAGCAGTTTAACCATTAGTAGGCAGCCTGGGTGGGACAGTAGAAATGTGTGTTTCTACTCTGGGTTTTGTTTGGAATTTGATGGGAGAATAAGGGACCATTCGTCCCATGACACACCCCTGTCTGAATGTAGCACTGTTGGACGAGACGGCTGTGCACATGTACCCGAAACCTAGGACATGGAGAGCGACTACAGTGGAAGTTTCCCATCCCATGGAGTTCTGAGAGACCGTGGGGCAGTCGGGTGGTATTATGGGACAATGTATTTGCCAAAGTCTCTGAGACTATGATTTCACTTTGCCCGATGGGCCCAGAGTCCCCATGATTAGAACCATTAAGGCGCCTCCACTCAAAAGTGCCAATTTTTCATTTTGAGCATGGGGTTAAGAAGGGAGCAGGGATTTTAGGGGCTGGTGGTGTGACAGTTGGGAGAGGACGGGCTTCAAAGAGCTAACAGGCCCAAAAGGCCCTACTTGGGGTCTTTCCAGCCCCAACTGGAACCTCTCAGGTCTTGACAGATCTTGAATGAGCAAGTCTGGGAGTCCAGGTCAGAAAACTGGGGGTGGGGGCTGGAGGTAAGGGGCGGCATCAGCCACATCGCCTCCGTGGACCGTGCTTCCACTGGGAAAGGTCCCCTGACCAAAAGTAGCTCTCCCAGAGGCCAGGCCTGGGGAAGCCAAGTGTAATGTCCCTGGGAACGCAGCGATTGAAAAAGAACATCTTAGCTCGCAGCAGGGTCTGTTTCAGAAACAGGTGTATCAAATATGTTTATTGCTGCTATAAAAGTGTAAACAAGATTGTGCCCATCAATTTTGGCACTTATCAAAGCAGTTGAATGAATATATTTCACTGTAGTTCACACCTGTACTTTATTCTTTTCTAATGTCTCCTTGTTGGAATCTTACAAAGGAATATACTTTAGCGTTAGATGGAAACGTATTTCCTTATTGGTCACGATCTTAGAGAGAAACCAATTCCATGAAAATGACATGACTGACAAGTAACATCAATTTCTTCCAGAAAAGGAGGTATTGCTTAAAACTTCTTTCAGATAAAACAAAATTTAGAGTCTTAAAACACCGAACAAGACAAACATTTTAAACTGTTAGGTTGTTTTTAAAATAAAAAATGTCTTTTCTCTGCTTTTCCCTCATCCTCAACGTACACTTTCAGCTAGGCTTCTTCTGCGAATAGGAATGGAGGGGTGGGTTACCACCTTACTCCTTTTCCTTCCACTTCTCCAGTAATAAATGAAAATGGCATCAGTCGTGTTAGTACCTTCTGCACGAATGAACGAGAAAAGTATTTGAGAGAGAATATACCCTAGCACATTTAGAAGGAAGTTTTGCAAAACAAAACAGAACACAAAACTACCAGTATAAACATGTTTCTGAGCACAAAACTAACAGTATAAACATGTTTCTGAACACAAAACTACTAATATAAACACGCTTCTGAAAATAAACTATTATATTTCTTAAGATAGAACTTACTAAACCAGAAGGGATTTTTGTTTGTTTGTTTACAGCAAGTTCCAATACAGTATTGTTACCGCACAGCTAGTAAAAGGCAAACGTTACGTGTCAGTGACTTTGAAAAACTTGAAATGGAACGTTTTCCAGATTATAAAGAGAATGCTTTGCAGTTGAATGGAGGAAGCCAGAAGAAGGCCTGTCCTCGGACCATCAGCCTCCAGACCGCTCAAGGATTATTAGCTCAGGATGACTGACTTTGAGGACTTTGTTTCTCTTCTGGCTAGGAAACTAGAATAACAGTGAACAGGTTAGCTGGCTTTGGAAGTCACAACACGGGAACGAATACCCTGATTCGGTTTACTCTTAGTGCAGGTACTCAGGAATTTGTCATGATGAAACATATGACCTTAGAGAGAGCAGTGAAATCAAACAAACAAACAAACAACCCTCCCACCCCCCCCTTCCAACTCATATACATCCAACTGTTGAAGCTTATTGGCTATTGTTTTCTTCTCCCCGCCCCAAAAGAAGGTTATCTAAAGGCTATATTGTGCTTTAATTTTGTCTTCACACCAATAGGCTTTAGAGCTTAGGCAGAAGCTAGAATGAAGTTGGAGGCTAGCTATTTCTATAAAATCCTTTGGTATTTCTAGAGTCAGGCAGAAACTGTCCAGCCCACATCAGGATATTACAAGTTCTAAGTCTGCCTATTCGCCTCAGATCCAATCCGCTGCTCAGCAGGTGAAATGGTCACGGAGAGAACGTTTCCGTCAATGAAACCCAACAGAACCTGAAAGGAATCTATGCAAACATCATGCATAGTCGGGAAAATCATCCCATTCACTTATAAACAAAGAGACCATTTCACCTTCGCTATAGAGCGTGAGCTATGTGACCAACCTGGATAATAACGTCTAACAGGCATATATGCGGTGAAGCAGAGGACATGGTCACTTTCCTTCCCTGCTCTGCCTGCTTTGCAGTCATGGTGAAAACTGGGAACAGATGAATGAATGTGCATTTATGTGATGATGATGAGGGGAACCCTAAAACACTGAAGCAAATTCCTCTTGAAACTTTTGTCATCTCAAATATGACTATCAATTTGTTCTGGACTTGGCCCCTGGATCTTGCAATGCCAGAGGAGAAAATGCATTCAAGAGGAGTGGACCTAGAGGTGGACTTCTTTTCATAGGATGCCATCTCCACTTCCAATCTGCATTTCTGTCCTGCTTCATAAACTGCTTTCCCCTTTAAGAATACTACATTATTTCTATATAACTAGGGCCACCTCTCCAGCCCTTTCTTGAGAAGTAAACAGAAAAATAAACTAAGAGAGGCACTAATATCTTGAGAACAAGAAAAAATAAATTCAAGATTTTATGAAATGTTTGGAAATTTCTTCTGCTAAAAGCATGTTAAAAGTGCTAGATTTCCTGCAGTGAGTGGCTTGGGTCACTGAGCTCCCTCTTCACCGGTGGCTCACTCATGCTCTGGGAATCTGCTTCTGCTTCACTTCCGAGGTCACTGAGGTCATCTGATGAAGGCGATTTGCAGTTTCAGCAACAGAAAAAAGAGGAAGAGCGGTCATTATACAGTGAGTCTTTTCCAGCGATGCAGAGCGTTGGAGGTTGGGAGGGGTTGGAAGAAAGACTTCCAGCCAAACACAGCCACCCCCCAAAAAAACCTGCCCTTCCCCCTACCCCCAATCCTCTCTCGTCCTTTCCTTTCTCATACAAACAGCTGGTGGCCGAGGGCCAAAGCTCAGCTCCTGAAGCCCTCCTGGGCCACTGGGGGCCTCTTCCCACCCCTGCCCAACCTAGGCCTGTTTCTCGGATTAACGAGGCGTCTGATGGATAACTAATCGCTGGACTGGACATGACCTACCATGGAGTCAAGGTCGGCGCTGGTCCGTGAACATTCATTTAGACGACTGGAGGGAACACATATATATATATATGTACCTTGCTACATTGGCATTCCCAAATGCTCATGGCTCCCAGTTTAGTAATAGTAGCAGGGGTATTTACTGGGAGTCAGGCACGCCCTGAGCACTTGCGAAAGAATAGCAGAAATATGTTCGTTGGCCTCAAGCAGCTTACACTCTAAAGGAGAGTGCCATAAAAATATCTATAAATAGTGGAACCAGAATAAACAATTGGGTGACCGACAGAATATTCGCGTAGCTCCACGAGCCGAGCATGGGCATAAATAAATACCTAAGTGCTAGAGGCGGTAACCGGGTTGAGAAGACGGGTGTTGGCTGTTAAACTGGGGAAGGCTAGATGGAGGAGGTGGGATTTTAGGGGGGCTTTGAAGAGCCGGTGGATTTGGATGGTGAGGTAATTCCAGGCCTGGCGGGTGGGGGGGTGGGGAATGGTATGATCGAGGGGTGAGAGAGAACAGTTAGGAGGTGAGCTTGGAAGGGATGAAGAGTACAAGTTGGACAGAGTGGATGACAAGAAGAGCTTACCTATAAAATGGAGTAAGCTGGTGGAAAGCCTGGAAATCAACGGTAAGGCATTTTTGTTTGATGTGGACGAAGAAGAGCAGCCACTGGAGGCTTATGAGGAGTGGAGAGATGTGTGCTGAATGATGGTTGTTGGCTGCTTTTTTAAGGTACTTGTTAAGTGCTTACTATGTGTCAGGGACTGTTCCAGATACAAGTTAATCAGGTCAGACGCAGTCCCTGTTTCACCTGGGGCTCACGGTCCAAGTAGGAATTACTGAATTGAATCCTGGGCCATTTTACAACTGAGGCCCAGCCAAGTTAAGGGACTTGCCCAAGGTCACACAGCAGGCAAGTGGTGGGGGCCGGGGCTGGGAACCCAGGTCCTCTGACTCTCAGGCCCGGGCTCTTTCCGCTAGGCCACGCTGCTTCAGAGAGATGACCCAGGCAGCAGCACAGATTCCAGACCAAAGAAGGAAGAGGCTGGAGGCAGGGAGGCCACAAGGAGGTTGATAGTACCACGAGGAGTTGAACTGTGATGTGAAACCATGGTAGTGGCTGATTGGATGGAGAGGAAGGGGAAGATCCAGGAAATGTTTTGGAGAAAGAACTGTTGAGATTTGGCAAGAGACCAAATGTGAGGGGGCTGAAAGAAAAGAATTAAGGATGATACCAGGATTTGTAGGCTTCTGGGACACGGAGGATGATGGTGTTATTTACAGAGATGGGAAAGATGGGAAGAAAGAAGGGTTTCAGAGGGAAAATGAGTGGTTCCGTTCTGGACGCAGTGAGTTTGAGATGCCAGTGGGACATCTACCCTCCATGCTGATCTCCCTGGCTCTGGTCTTTCCCCTCTCCAGTTCATGCTTCACCTATATCGTTTGTCTAAAACACAAGTCTCCCTGTGCCTCAAAACCCTTAAATGGATGCCCATTCCTTTCTGCATCAAGCAGAAACTTGTGACCGTTGGCTCTAGGGCACTCAATTCTCTCCCTCCTACTTATCTACTCTTTTCTCCTTCCCACATCTCAGCTAATATTCTTCATTCCTCTCCAGGCAACCTACCCACGGTGCCTCGTTCTCATCTCTCCTGGTGCCAACCACTGGCTCACATTCTTCCCCCTCCCTGGAACTCCCTCCCTCTTCAACTCTAACTGGCTATTGCTCTCTCCACCTTCAAAATCCTTCTGAAACCACATCACCTCTTGGACTGTCCCCTAATTAATGTCTAATCTCCACACTTTGTATTCCCCAACTGCCACTTCAAATACTCACAACACCTTGTAGCATTTATGTACTTTACTACTTTCTTTCATCTGTAATTGAGTTTAGTGCCCATCTCCCCAGCTAGACTGTAAGCTCTCTGAGGGAGGGAATCATGCATGTTGGTTTTGTTGTACTCTCCTAGATGCTTACTACAGTGCTCTGTACATACTAGGTGCTCAGTAAATACTACTGGTTGATTGACTGAAGTAGCATTGGAAGCCAGGAGAGATTAAGATTGAAGGGAGAGGTCAGGGCTTGAGAGACCCCCGCTCTCCCCATCTTCAGAGCCTTCTTAAAATCCCATCTCCTCCAAGAGGCCTTCCCTGACTACACCCTCATTTTCCCTAGTCCTCCTCCCTCCTGCCTTGCCTCTGCACCTGGAATTCACCCCATCCTCAGTCCCCCAGCACTTACATAGATATATCCACAATTATTTTAATGTCTGTTTCCCCGTCTAGATTGCAAGCTCCTGGTGGGCAGAGTATGTGTCCACAAATTGTTTCATATTGTTCTCTCCCAGGCGCTTAGTATGGTGCTCTGCTCATAGTTAGAGCTCAATAAATACCACTGACCGATTGAGAGGTAGATTTAGGAATCATCTGCATAGAGGTGTATAAATGCCACGCCAGTGGTTGAGCTCCTTGAGAGACTGACTGCAGACCAAGACGAGTAGGGGATCCAGAACAGAGTCTTGCTAGGGGATAAGAGGTGAAAGATGAACCAGCAAAAGAAACTGAGAAGGAGCAGTTGGAGAGGTAGGTGGAGAACCAGGAGAGTACCACGTTGGCAAAACCAAGATCTGATTGTGTTCCAAGGAGAAGAGGGTGGTCAACAGTGTCGAAGGTGGCAGAGAGCTCGAGGAGGATTAGGACAGAGTAGAGCCTGTTGAACTTGACTATGAGGAGGTCGTTGGTGACTTTGGAGAGTAGTCTCGGTGAAGTGAAGGGGGTGGAAACCTGATTGTAGAGGTTCAAGAAGAGAGTTAGTGGCAACAAAGTGAAGGCAGTGGATGCAGATCATCCTTTCTAGGAGGTAGGACGTGAAAGGGAGGAGGGAGACGGGGCAATAGTTTGAAGAGGCTAGGGGAACCAGAGGAGGCTTTTTTAGAATACACAGGACTTGGGTGAGTTTGAAGGCCGAGGGGAAGGAGCCATCTGAGAAAGAGGAGGTGAAGAGTAAGGGTAAGGGTGTTCAGGACCTTAATCACTGAGTTAATCGGTCTCTTAACTCTTTCTAAGGAAGGGACACCAGGCAGGGATCCGGCTATGGGGCAGATTTCCTGGACCACTTTTTCAGTTTAGGAAAACATAGACCCAATCCATGTGGGATTCCCCACCTACTGCCCCCTCCATCCACTGGGCTTGATGCTGCCCTGCTGTCTCACCCTAGCCTGTCCCCCTCATTCACCAGGTTCATTGTGGGCTTGGAAAGAGGGAGGACAATCCCGCAGACTAAATCTCAATCTCCTTTGGTGGACAGCAGAATACTACAGCCAGTAAAAATAAACAAATAAATGTGAGAACCCACCTTTATCCAGCAGTGTTACTGACAAGGAAGCAAGGTCATTGAACTAAAGAAAAAAAAGAAGAAAAAGAATTCCTCAGTTTAAGAGGAGTAAAAATCCTGGAAAAGAGAACTAGCAAATTGCTTGTTGGCTACTTTATGAGTTCACATAAGCATTCAAACGCATGTCATTTGAGAACAACACTATGCAGCTTTCTGAGCTAATGAGAAGCAGCATGGCTAGCGTGGTCTGACTCTGGGAGTCAGGAGCCCTGGGCTGTAATCTCAGCTCTGCCACTTGTGATCAATCAGTCGATGGTATTTACTGAGCACTCTCCATGTGCAGAGCACTGTACTGAGCACCTGGGAGAGTACAATACAACAGAATTGGCAGACACATTCCCTCCCCACCAGTAGCTTACAATCCATACTGTTCTTTGAACTGTTTTAGTCTCTTAGATGGAGAGAGGAAAGGGGGTGGAGGGAGGGGATTTTATTTTCTCGAGATGAACTTCAAAAATAATCTGCAATTGGCAAAGCCTTTTACTTTGTGAAGCAATTGTGTACAATTCTTAGACCTACAAAAATTGTGCATAATTTTTAACAACTAGAATACACCTGCTGTGGGACCATGGGCAAGTTACTTCTCTGGGGCTCAGTTTCCTCACTGGTAAAATGAGGATTAAATACCTGTTCTCCTTCCCCTTTAGACTGCGAACCACAGTAAGATCCTCAAGGGCAGAGATCGTATCTAGCAAATCTGTTCAACTCTTCCAAGTGCTTAGTACAGTGTTCTGCACAAAGTAAGCATGCAATAAATACCATTGATTGATTGATGAGGGACAGGGACTGTGTCTGAATTGATTATATCTATCCAAAACTTAGCAAATAGTAAGCATCCATTAGTAGTAAGCATCATCAATATAGTTACAATAAAAACCTTGTCACAGTGAGTTACTGGCATCACTCATGCTACAGCAAGACTTCCGATGATTCAGAGGGATCATTTACCAAGAATATTATTGCCTAGGAAACGTTTATTAACTTTAACCACGCTTGCATAGGGCAGGACCATTTGTTCAAATAATCTTCTGCCAGAAAATATTGTTTTTTGGCCTGAATCTATACAAAACCAATCTAATGTACAGCACCGAGCTAACGTTATGGGGATTGACACATGGGTGTCATATGCCTCTAATCATCCACCCACAGGCAACCACTATCAATACAGGGCAAGATACAGACATCCATGGGAAAGCAATCAATTAGTTACAGCTATTCATTCGCTCAATCGTATTTATTGAGCACTTACTGTGTGCAGAACACTGTACTAAGCACTTGGAAAGTACGATTCGACAACAAAGAGAGACAATCCTTGCCCGCTACGGGCTTAGGGTCTAGAAATTGAGTCCTTACTGTGTGCAGAGCACTGTACTAAGTACTCGGGAGAGCACAGTTCAACAGAGTTGAACCAACAGCAAGGTGCTGGAGATCACCACGGCCCAGCTCTGCTGAATGAGACACAGAGAACAGCAGAGAAGCAGCGTGGCTCAGTGGAAAGAGCCCGGGCTTGGGAGTCAGAGGTCATGGGTTCAAATTCCGGCTCTGCCACTTGTCAGCTGTGTGACTGTGGGCAAGTCACTTCACTTCTCTGTGCCTCAGTGACCTCATCTGCTGTTGCTGTTCCTGGTGTATTCTAGTTGTTAAAAATTGTGCACAATTTTTGTAGGTCTAAGAATTGTACACAATTGCTTCACAACGTAAAAGGCTTTGCCAATTGCAGATTATTTTTGAAGTTCATCTCAACCATGTGTACATGTATCCAAGCATACACCACGATACAGTAGGGTCACGTTCCTTGAAAACGTGGTTGAATTGGGTACTTTTTCCTATGGGATTGCCTATTACAGCTTAGTATCAGTTCCAAAACCTCTGAAAAAATAATATGAAATTCCTTTACGCGTTATACACCGAAAGTTAAACATCACTAAAGTATTTCCAAGCATAACCCCACAGGCACCAACTAAATGAGGACTTGTAATATGATTATGAGTCTTTGCAGGAGGTTGCCGAAGGAGAAGCTGGTTCTGCTGACTAGGATAGTGATTTTTCCACAACGGAAGATCAGTCCAAGTTAGGCTGAACAGCAGCTTTCTTTTCGCCTCTGCACATCCCTGTGGTCAGGGCCTCGGGTTACTAGACACAAGGCCGATTGCAGGATTCCTGAGTTTTATTTCAAACGCCAGCTTCTGTCTCTGAAATCTCTCACCTTCACTCCTTCAGTCCCCTCATTTGTGAGGCACTGCAATGGACTAGACCTTGCTGAAGGAGGAAGCTCTTTTTTTTATGGTATTTGTTAAGCGCTTACTACACGTCAAGCACTGTTCTAAGCACCGGGGTGGATTCAAGTTAATCAGGTTGGACACAGTCCCTGTCCCATATGGGGCTCAGGGCTCACACTTTCAACAGCACTTAGACTGTGAGCCCTATGTGTCCATCCCGACTAGCTTGTATCTACACCAGTGCTGAAAACAGTGCTTGGCACATAGTAAGCGCTTAACAAGTACCATAATTAGTACCAGCCCCCTGCCTCCCCGTTCCCTGCCACGTTTTTGCTCTCCTGCCACACCCCTTTTGTACAGAGCTGGACTCTGTCATTGGGTATTTTGGTTTTTCTTTCTTTCATCTTTCATCAATCAATCAATCAGTGGTATTTACCAAGCACCTGCTGTGGGCAGGGCACTGTAGTAAGCACTTGGCAAAGTAAATGACACAGAGTTGGTAGACGTGATTCCTGCCCACAAGAAGGTTACAGGGGGAGACAGACATTAGAACGGACAGGGAACGTGTCAGCTATATTGTTATGTTGTACTCTCCCAAGCACTTAGTACAGCGCTCTGCACACAGTAAGCACTCAATAAATATGACAGATTGATTGTTAGAATCAATTCCAGAGAGGGGAAACAGCAGAGTTTAAGGATACGCACATATGTGCTGTGTGGGGCCGGGGTGAGTATCGAAGTGCTTAAGTGCTTGTTTGAGCCTCGGCAGCCGCCACTGACCCCTCCCAACTACCTGGCACATAGTAAGTGCTTAACAAATACTATCATCATCATCATCGAGGGAAGTGCGTTTTGATGGCGGTCGCTATGGTTAGAATTAAAGGGTCGATCAGTCGATCATTTTTACTGAGCATTTACTGTGTTGCAAGCGCTTTGAAGAGCACGATACAACAGAGTTGGTAGACACGTTCCCTGCCCTCAACGAGACTGTGGTCTAGAGGTGAAAGAAAGAACTGAAATACAGATAAAGTATAATGCAGAATAAAGAGAATGTGGGGTGGAGAGCCCTCCTCGCCTAGAAATTTCCCATTTCAGTTCACAATACAGCAGCTTCTTGGATATAATAATAATGTTGGTATTTGTTAAGCGCTTACTACGTGCAGAGCACTGTTCTAAGTGCTGGGGGAGATACAGGGTAATCATATTGTCCCACGTGAGGCTCACAATTAATCCCCATTTTACAGATGAGGTCACTGAGGCACAGAGAAGTGAAGTGACTTGCCCACAGTCACACAGCTGACAAGTGGCAGAGCCGGAATTCGAACCCATGACCTCTGACTCCCAAGCCCGGGCTCTTTCCACTGAGCCACGCTGCTTCTCTGCTGTTCTCTGTGTCTCATTCAGCAGAGCTGGGCCGTGGTGATCTCCAGCACCTTGCTGTTGGTGATTCTCTCCCGTCTTTGATGTTGAGTGCGGCTTTTGGTTGATGCCGATGAAAATGCTCAAAAAGCTGGATGTTCCCTCAGGTCTAGGAATCGAGGCTATCAAAGAGGACCAGATACCAGCACAGCTTTGCTGACTAGACTGGGTAGGTTGATCCACGACTCCTGAAACCTGTCGCCTGCCAATCTGGCAAACGAAGCTGATTTCTCAAACTCAAATCTAGTCTTCGGAAGGAACTTTCTGCTTTAGTAGCAATTGCACCATCTACTGGGGAAAAAAGACTGTCTCTTCTCACTCTTCATGTGGGGCCGGCAGGCACGACTCTATTTACTGATCAAAATCTATCGGTTTAGGCACAATTGAGGCTGGGTCAGTGTGGGATTAGTCAAACCCATGTTGGTAAGCAGCCAACATCTTATCCACAGGCCACCACTGGAGACCCACAAAGACCCACAGCACGCAGGGCTATCTCCTGACAGTGACCTTCAATTCAGTTCCTTCAAGCAGGCCAGGAAATCCAAGCGTAATACAGTACAATACAGAGAAGCAGCATTTCTTCCTTCCCTAACCACCACCTTCGATCGCTTAATCTCTGATGGTTCTTTTTCCTCTACCTTCCAACACACTCACCTCTCTCCCATATTAAGAAGGATTGCACCCTCCAATTATTGCCCCATTTTCGGGCTCTCGCTCCTGTTTAAACTCCCGGAATCGGTCGTATACATTCACTGCCTGCCTCTGCTTCCTCTCTCTCTGAACCTCCTTCTTGGCCCACTACAATCTGGTTTCCACCCTTCTTTATTGCCCTGAGACTGTTCTCTCCAAGTTCACCAATGATCTCCTTCTTGCCAATTCTAATGGACTCTACCCTGTCCTTATCCACTGAACCTCTCAGCTTGCCTTTGATATTATGGATCACTCCCTCCTCCTGAAAATGCTATCTAACTTTGGTCTTGCCAACAGTTCTCTCCCGGTTTTCCTGACTCTCCTGAGCATAGGCATATACCCCAACCTGAACTCTGCATCTTCCCTACCAAATCCTCTGCTACTACACCACCATCCTCTTTGTTTTCGAAGCCCTCAACCTGTTTCTTGATTACTTGCTCTCTTTCGAGCCTCACATTCAGTCTGTGGCTAAATTCTGTTTTCTTTTCCACAGCATTTCCTGGATGTACCTCTTCTTCTCCAATCAAGCAAAGCAGTGTGGTGGCCTAATGGATAGAGCATGGGCCTGGGAGTGAACAGGACTTGGGTTCTAAACCTGGCTCCACCACTTGTCTGCTGTGTGACCTTGGGCAAGTCACTTAACTTCTCTGTTCCTCAGTTACTTCGTCTCTAAATTGGGGAGTAAGACTGTGCGCCTCATGTGGGACATGGACTGTGATCAACTTGATTAGCTGTATCTACCCCAGCACTTAGTACGGTGCCTGGCACATAGTAAAGCGCTTAACAAATACCATAAGGAAAGAAAAATGGCCTCCATCCCGGCCCAGGTGCTTGTATTAACCCTTGGCCCCTCCCACCTCCTACTCGCTACTTTCCTACTACAACCGAGCCCGCACACTGCGCTCCTCTAATGTTAACCTTCTCAGTGAACCTTGATCTTGGCTGTCTCGCCGCCGACCCCTCGCCCACATCCTGCCTCTGGCCCGGAACACCCTCCCTCCTCAGATCGGACAATTACTCTCCCTCGCTTCAAAGCCTTATCGAAGGCACATCTCCTCCAAGAGGACTTCCCTGACTAAGCCCCCGCTTTCCTCTTCTCCCACTCCCTTCTGCATCACCCAGACTTGCTCCCCTCTCCCAGCCCCACAGCACTTATGTCCATATCTGTAATGCATTTATTTATATTAATGTCTGTCTCCCCCTCTAGACTGTAAACTTGTGGTGGGCAGGGAATGTGTCTGTTTACTGTCACATTGCCCTTCCCCAAGCGCTTAATACAGTGTTCTGCACACAGTAAGTGCTCAATAAATCCGATCGAATGAATGAATGAATGACCCAGCTTGATTACTGTATCAGTCTCCTCAGTGGTTTCCTTGCTTCCATGCTCTCTCCTCTCCAGTCCGTATTCGCTCTGCTACTTATATCATCTTTTTAAAATGTCATTCTGCAAGTGTCTCTCCACTCCTCAAAAACCTTCCATGATTACCCATTCATCCTTGCATCAAACAGAAACTCCTGACTATTGGCTTTAAGGCACTCATCACCATTATCTCTCCACTCTCTTCTACTACTACACCCCAGCTTGCACTCTTCAGCCTCGGAAGTTCACCTTCTCATCCCACCCTCCCACCTCTGTCCCCTCTTAATTTATCCCATAAAAGTAGTGCAAAAGAGGACAAAATGAAGCAGTATTTTCCATGGGAAATCCCATAAAGGGCATTTATATATCCCCAGGAGCCGAAAAAATGACCAATACAAACATAAATATATTCTAAACAGTGATTTAAAAAATCCAACACATATAGTTTCAGGACCAAATAGCAATGTAACTATACTTACTGCATTTGTTTTTTGTTTTTTAATCACCGTTTCATTCTGTGTTTTGGCTATCTCTCCTGCTAGATTATAAACTCCTTGAGGCCAGGGATCATGTCTACTTACTCTATTGTACTCTCCCAAGCACTTGGCCCAGTGCTCAGCAAACAGTAAGTGCTCAATAAATACTACTGATTGATTGATTCTGTTTGGATATATTGTGCTAGAGTGTGAGAAGGAGTGGTTGTGTGCACACATGCAGCTTCGGATGAGATATTAAAACATATTTTGAAGGGGATTCTACAGTAATGCAATCCTTGCATTACAAGAGAACTGGATGTAAATATATACAAATAATTAGAGATTTAGAGTTAGTTTTTTAAGTGTATATACATAACCACTTTATTTTCAAAGTGCTATCTTGGACATCTTATTCAGTCCATCATTAATGCTAAATTGAAATGGGCTTCTCATCACTCTATTCAAGTCAGTCAAAATATTTACCTTCCCCTTAGACTGTGAGCCATGTGGGACAGAGATTGTGTCTGACCTGATGATATGGTAAGGTATTTCCCGCAGCACTTAGAACAGTACAAGTCTTCAACAATTATCACACATTATTACTCAGAGGTTAAGTGAGAGAGGAAGGGAGGTGCTTAAGCTAAGGTAAACTTTGGAGCATTACTTTTAAGGAGCTGTAAAAAATACCAGCATGAAAATTAAATAGCACGATTGCAAGAGAATGCCTAAAGAAGAGAATTATAATGGGGAAAAGACTGGACTGTAGAGTGCTTCAGAGGAGAAAACAAGATATGGTCCTTGGCCCCTTGGAGTTTGCTTTCTATGAGGGACACAAGAAAAACTCAGATGCACAAGTAGAGAAATTGCAAGCACAAGGGACCATAATGGCAGGAAAAGATAGTGGAAGAAAACCTGAGAGAACATTAGATATGTTAGTGAGGGTCCAAATCTGGAAAAGAACCTCTGACTGGAAGGCAAAAGAAGTGGTCAGACCATACAGGGTGGTTTAAAGGCAAAGTCATGTGGTAGATTTAATTAATTCTTTGAGCGCTCTCTCTCTCTCTCTCTCTCTCTCTCTCTAGGAGGGATTATTAAATGGGAGGTAATATGGCCTAGGAATCTGAATCTAGGCCCTGTGCTTATTGTTTTGTTGTCTGTCTCCCCCTTCTAGACTGTGAGCCCAATGTTGAGTAGGGATTGTCTCTAACTGTTGCCGAATTGTACTTTCCAAGCGTTTAGTTCAGTGCTCTGCACACAGTAAGCACTCAATAAATATGATTGAATGAATGAATGAATGAATGAATAAAATAACTTTCCCCCACCGTATTTCATTTTAACATTTTAGATTAGTGTGAAAATTAGTATGAACAGGAAGGATTTATGGAAAAGCCCTCGTCAAGAGGCATTTGGGTCTCCTACAACCTAGCATGACTCTGAATTTCAACCTGTAGTTTACCACAGGAATCTATCTACCCCTCCCCCCCCACGGCCCCTTGCATTTCTCCATATATAAGTTGTGTTTTTAAAAGACAATTATTAACTTGGCAGCCTAACCGGCAATTTTCTCTTCAGAAGTTATGAGTAAATGTTCACTGGCTTCAAATACTTCATCTTTATGAGACTGCACGCTTATAGATCCAAAATGAGAGCAACGATTGATAAAAACAGGAAACAGGGCAACAGCCCAGAGACATTTTCATTCTCGGGCAGAGACATCAACACTTTGACGGAGAGAGTACTCACCTCGCCCATGACAGCAATTGGCGTCTCCCCTGTGGCTTCAGCAACCCGATGCTCAACCAGGTAAAACATGTATTCATCATACAGCAGGCGAATCAGGTGGAAGGATCCAAAACTGGCAGCACTCCGCAAGGTGAGGTCGCGGATCACCATGGAGCTGGGAGACATTTTGGAAACAAGATCTTAAAAACATCCTATGAGGGGATTCAACACATTAACCTACAGAATTTAAAACCAAGAGCTACTTCTTCCAAATCATCTCAAAAGTGTTCTTTCACAATCTTTTTAGGATTTGTAGTCCAGTGGGCTCAGTGCTACTTGGCGACCCATTTAAATGTCGACCCACTGAGATTCCCCAACACCGGTCAAACCTTCCCCTGGATTTATTAATTGCTTGCTCGACTGGGATCGGAAAGAGCCTGGCAGAAGTGGGATCCATAGGAAGTAACCGCTTTTCCACATTTCCTCTCAAGTGTTTTAGGACATGTCTACCCAGAGATGACCATACTTTTTTTCAATTGCGGTACCAAGAGATTACCCGATTCACTTAAAGCCAATCAGGAGTAGAGTGATTAAACACTTAGGTCTGCTGAACCATCCTTAACACTTATGTCCAGGCAGTTCTTCCATAATGTGTTTTCATCTTGGACAGAATGCTACTGAGGAATTAGAGAACGTTCTTCTCACAACACACGTCTGTTTGGATACAGCGTGTTGCCGTTTTGGAAGAAACACTTTGCACGTGTCCTGAAACACTTTGCATGTGTCCTTTGTGTCGACCAAGGTATGAGTACCAAACAGGAGCTTTCTTGAACACAAGGTTCTCTAGGAATACATTATAGAAGAACTGACTGAATACAGCATAATCCTTAGCACTTGTGAACATAGTGATCCATATACTCTTTTATTCCCTTTTTTGGTCATTTACTTGTCTCTCCAAACTCTGGCTACTACAGCTCTCCCCCGCTCCCATTATTTGTAACTAACTCTATGGCCTCCTGTATCCCTGGTAGATTTGTAAAATCCATGAGGGCAGGAACTGTCTTTTGCATCTATTCTCCTCTACATTCTTGATTTCCTTTCTCTTGCTTTAAGCAACCAACAGCATTTCCTCCCCTAATCCTAAATGAACTCCCAATTTTATAATTCTTCAGAGTTGGGTTTTATTAGCATTTAAAAAGCTGGGTGCACAGACCCAAACAGCTATACAAAACACATGAGGGATAGGAGAGCTCGGGAGACATTTATACGGGAGGAGGGACAGATAGGGAATGTCTCAGTTCTACTCCCTGAGTTTGTCGTGGGAATACAGCCAAACCACAGGAAGAAGCAAAGCTCCCAAGGACGTCCTCTACGTGTACAACACACGTACGGCCCCATATGGCCCATGAGACAGAGACAACACCTCCACATGGGAGAATGCACCATTTGCAGAACGATCTCGTGCCAAAGGATGCCAAAGGACCACGTGGCTAAGCGGAGAGCCAGAAATCAGTAGATAGAAGGCTAAGTGTTAGCTGAGGGAAGTCAGTACTGGACCGACTGCGGAGGGGCCACACTGTCGAGTTAAGTTGGTGTCCACCTACGTCCTGGGGCCTCCACAGAAGAGACACGTGGGTTTTCAACAGCTCCCTAAATAAATCTGCTTGTGATACTGATTCTGTGTGTGTCTGTGCCTCGATCACACCCAGATCCTCGAACCAGCCCGTAAAACTAGGTGAATTTCAGTGGCAACTGCCTAAAGCTAATCCAGGCTGAAGTGGATCTGAATCTATTCTAACTTCATTAAATCCAAATTGTAACAGCCTTTTTAAAATGCCGTTTTACTACTGGCCTTCCCTAACGTCTCAGCCACTTGTCTGCTGTGTGACCTTGGGCAAGTCACTTCACTTCTCTAGGCCTCAGTTACCTCGTCTGTAAAATGGGGATTAAGACTGCAAGCCCCATGTGGGACAGGGACTGTGTCCAACCTGATTATCTTGTATCTACCGCAGCGCTGAGAACAGTGCCTGGCACATAGTAAGCGCTTAACAAGTACCATCATATTATTATTCTCTACCCATCCTATTTGCCGTCCCTCTGCATTGCCTATACACTTGGGTCTGTACCCCCAGGAAGCACTTGGTTAACCCCGCCCCACAGCACTTATGCGTATATCTTTATACTCTGCTGCTTCCCCTAGCTGAAACTGATTTTAACACGTCTGCCTCCCCGACTAGACTGTAACCTCTTTGAGAGTGGGGATCATGTCTAACTCTACGGCACTGTACTCTCCCCCATGCACTCGGTACAGGGGTCTGCACACAGTAAACCCTCAACCATTGGTTGACTGACTGATTACCCATTGCTGTGGGAGTGGGCTTTCAGTCCCACTTTCACTAGAATAAGAGTGGGAGTCTTCTCTTCTGTTCCCTATCTGATTTCCCCATTGTTGTCTCCCTGTTTTCCTACTACAACCCAGCCCGCACACTTGGCTCCTCTAATGTCAACCTACTCGCTGTACCTCGATCTCGTCTATCTCACCCCCGACCTCCCACCTACGTCCCGCCTCTGGCCTGGGATGCCCTCCTTCTTTATATCAGGCAGACGATCACTCTCCCCCACTTCAAAGCTTTACTGAAGGCACATCTCCTCCAAGAGGCCTTCCCCGACTAGGCCCTCTCTGACTCTTCTCCCACTCCCTTCCATATCCACTTATGTCCATACCCATAATTTATTTTTATTAATGTCTGTCTCTCCCTCTACACTGTAAGCTTGTTACAGGCTGAGAATGTGTTTACCACCTGTTATACTGTACTCTCCCAAGCGCTTCGTACAGTGCTCTGCACACAGTAAGTGCTCAATAACTATGATCAATCGGGTTCCTGCTACTTCCAGCTTAATTAGCACATTAAGCCACAGTATGACTAATACACGCTTTCTGCTTCAGATCAAAGCTTAAATTCCTTTGGCAGTAGTGGAAAGGGCAAGGGCAAGAAGCAGAAGATGGAACTGTCATAGATTCCAGTTGAAGTCCAAATTAATGAAGTTTTACTGCACTCTTATGACATAAGGAGAAAGATATATAAAATGCTTAGTGACCGTGGAAAAGGGTATGTTCCAGATTATTCAACTTTCAGACATAATATGGTTAAACCAGTTTTTCTTTGTATTTTATATTTAGAAGATGTTTCTTTGGTTCTACAGCTGCTTTACTCTGCCAACACCCTAGGGGGTAAACAGAGGGAATAGAGCATGGGTTACATTGGAAGAGAGCCATGGAAATGTCTCAAACACCCTCTTTCCCTTAGAAGAGTATTTCACTTCTTATAAATAGAGCCAAGCTATTTACTCATGAATGCTTCAACAGCAGTGCCCTGAGAAAGAACGAGTAGAAAGAGGAAAGCCGTACACGTGGCATTACTTGAGTCTAAAAGAATGAAAATTCCGACATACAGCTGTGTTTCCCTTTTGTCCTTTCTGGCAGAATCAGAACCTTGAAAACCCTCAATTTCTTCTCCTCTTAGTTTCCGGGGCCTACCCCCATCCCCATTATTCTCACCGCACATTTCCCAATCCCAAGGCAGGATAAACCCTTCTAGGTAAGAAAGGGTTGATTTGCCTCCCTCCAAGCAGGTCAGTACTGTGCTGGAGGCAATTAAGCTCTTAGTTCAGTGCTTTGCACACAGTTAGCGCTCAATAAATATGATTGAATGAATGAATGAATGAATGATTAGTCAACCTGAGGTACGGGGAGGTGTGGTTCCTACCAACCTTCAACTCCACCATGACCTCAATCCATTCTAGCTTGGAAAGAACTGAAGTTACTCTCTCTTCTTGGTCTTCAGTGACAGAAATCAGGAAATAGTAGGTGTTCAATAAAATACTGATGTCTACCCCAAGAATATCTCAACAACCTTACTCGCAGCCTTAACGAAATGAAGTAGAAAGCTTTTGGGGATTCACGATTATGTAGCTTTCAACTCCTACATCTTAGACTACAGCCATCCTACAGCCTAGATCCTACAGCCATCACTGTAAAATGGCTTCTTACTGAAATGCCCATACATCTGGAGGGAGTTTGCACTTGGAGGGTGGAGGGGGGTAGGCTTCCAATGACTGCTAAAATGAGTCCCTGAATCCACTGTGAGCCCCAAAATGAAAGACATCTAAGCTTGAACGGTCACCCAGTGCTTAGTATCGCCATTACTATGGTGTTTGTTCAGTGCTCCCTATGTGCCAAGCACTGTTCTAAGCACTGGGGTAGATAGAAAGTTAGCAGGTTGGACACAGTCCCTATCCTGCATGGGGCTCACAGTCTAGGTAGGGGGGAGTAGAATTTTAATCCCCATTTTACAGATGAAGAAACTGAGGCACAGAGAAGTGAAGCAGCATGGCATAATGGATAGAGCATGGACCCGGGAGTCAGGTCATGGGTTCTGATCCCAGCTCGGCCACTCGTCTGCTGTGTGACTTCGTGCAAGTCACTTCACTTCTCTGGGCCTCAGTTACCTTGCCTGTAAAATGGGGATTGAGACTGTAAGCCCCATGTAGGACAGGGACTGTGTCCAACCCGATTTGCCTGTATCCACTCCAGTGTGTAGTATAGTGCCTGGCCCAGAGTAAACGCTGATTATCCTCTAGACTGTGAGGTCGTCTTGGGCAGGGATCGTCTCTCTTTATTGCTGTATTGTACTTCCCCAAGCGCTTAGTAAAGTGCTCTCTGCACATGGTTAAGTGCTCAGTAAATAAGACTGAATGAATACAAGTGACTTGCCCAAGGTCACACAACAGACAAGTGGTGGAGCTGGGATTAGAATCTAGGTCCTCTGACTCCCAGGCCCATGCTCTTTCCACTGGGCAATGCTGCTTCTCTATCTCAGTGAAGTCAAAGTGACCTTAGTGGCAGCATATACGAAGGTGAAGAAGCTACTCTGGTGCCAAGAAGTGCAAACCGCTGAAGGCACTGGGGACAGATACAGGATTGTTTTAGCACGTCAGCCACTTGGGCAATGAGGCGATGGCATCATTTTATCATTTCAATCACATTATTGTTTGGTGGGTGCACAACTGGTTGATAACAAGAGTACTGGACAGCCCTCCATTAATCAGTCATCAGTATTATCGAGTGCCCACACGGTACACAGAACTGTAGGTGGCACTTTTAAAAGATGACACAAGGTCTCTGACCTCAAGGTCCCGAGGTCAGCTAGGAGGGCCATGAGTAACCAACTGTCAGTACCTAATTCTTAATTGAAACAGAATTTAATCACTTTATTTGTCAGTCAAAACACTTCTCTCCCCCTTAGAGCTGGGTGTCCCATTTGGGGCCGGGACTGGGTCTGATCTGCTTGTAATGTTTCGACCCCAGCACTCAGCACAGTGCTTGGCACAGAGTAAACGCTTAACAAATAACCACCAGTTAGACAACCGAGCACAGCCCTGCCTGGAGGCTGAGGGATTGTTGCGGAACAAGGCTACCCAAATTCGCTGAGGTAAAGAAACACACTCATCTACAGGATTCTGTTCCTGGGCCACTTCCTCTCAAGTCACAGGAATATATTAACAAAAGACACATTTGATATATTCAGTCCTTGTGTTCAAAGCTTCCCATTGCCTCCTTGTGGCAAGAAGGTGCTTTTTGCCCCCACCCCCACTCCCGTCCCCCACCGCTCTGAATGTGACACAGAAAAGGGGAATTTTTGATGATTAAAAATGCAAGACCTAACAAATGCTAATGAACCTATGGAATGAATGCTTAGGATAAACAAGAATTAGTAACATCATTTCAACTTTGGTCCTGGAATGAGGAAATGGAGGAAGAGGAGGCTTTGAAACTTGTTCATGGGCTGGGTGTCACTCACAGGAAGTAAGTTGCAGGGCTAGGTGCCCTTCTTTATGCAAGGACCAGGTCTAAGCTTACCTGTAAAAGGACCACTTCAGCAGAAACTGCCTGGCTGCTTTGGGGAAACTGGGCCTTCCCACATGGTGCTTTAGAACCTGGGTGACCACATTATCCAGCCAATTGGCCCACTGATCCAGAGAACTCTGTTGCTGCAGGGTCAGCTTGAAATCCTGCTCCAGTTTCTGCACCAGGCCCTCCTCACACTGGCACACCCATGAGGCTTGTTCCTGGGAAAGAAAAGGGTCAATTAGGAAACAAGGGATGAACAACTGCTCTTGTTTTTCCCTTCCTTCCCATCCCATGTGATCTTGTGCTTAAAATCCAGTCAAGACTTTCTTCAGAAGAGTTTCTTAGTTTACTTCGTTTCCACAAAGGACAACTTGGGGCATGGAGAGGGGATGTGATTGGTCCAAGGGGACCCAGCAAATATGGGACACAGCTAACTTCCTCCCGTCCGGTACTGCTCTATTCCTCAGAATGGCAGTGAGTTCTGTATGATCAAGGCGACAAACTCTGAGATAGGACATCACTGGCGTGTGGCTATTTATAGGACCAGCAAGCCCATAAATACACACATTACCGCAACCAGGATATGACACTACTTTACCAGAGAGAATTTTGTGCAGTACATCTGGCCAGTTTTCCCTTTACACCACATTTATATGTGTAATATATAAAACGATAATTGTGGTATTTGTTGAGCACTTATTATGTGCCAAGCAAGGTTACTAAGCGCTAAGGTAGACACAGGATAATCAGGTCCCACGTGAGGCTCATGGTCTAAGTAGGAGGTAGAACAGGTACTAAATCCCCATTTTGCAGATGAGGGAACTGAGGCTCAGAGAAGTGACTTGCTCAAGAACCCACAGCAGACAAGTGGTGGAGCTGGGATTAGAACCCTCATAATCAATCCATTACTAAATCCTTTCGGTCCCACCTTCACAACATCGCTAAAATCCTCTCCACCCCAACTACTACCACATTAATACAATCACTCATCCTAACCTGCCTGGATTACTGCCTCCGCCTCCTTGCTGACCTCCCAGCCTCCTGTCTCTCCCCACTCCAGTCCATACTTCACTCTGCTGCCCGGATCATTTTTCTACAAAAACGTTCAAGACATGTTTCCCCACTCCTCAAAAAACTCCAGTGGCTGCCGATCCACCTCCGCATCAAACAAAAACTCCTCACCATTGGCTTTAAAGCAGACCATCACCTTGCCCCTTCCTACCTCACCTCGCTACTCTCCTACTACAACCCAGCTCACACACTTCACTTCTCCAATGTTAACCTTCTCACTGTGCCTTGATCTTGTCTATCTCGCCGCCGACCCCTTGCCCACATCCTGCCTCTGGCCTGGAACGCCCTCCCTCCTCAGAAATGACAGACGATTACTCTCCCTAGCTTAAAAGCCTTATTGAAGACCTGTCTCCTCCAGGAGGCCTTCCCCGACTAAGCCCCCCATTTCCTCTTCTCCCACTCCCTTCTGTGTCACCCTGACTTGCTCCCTTTGTTCAACGCCCCCCTCCCAGCCCCTCAGCACTTATGTATATATCATATGTGCAAATTATTTATGTATTTATTTTATCAACGTCTGCCTCCTCGCCTCTACACTGTGAGCTCATTGTGGGCACAGAATGTATCTGTTTATTATTGTATTGTACTCTCCCAAGGGCTCAGTTCAGTGTTCTGTACCCAGTAAGTGCTCAATAAATAGGAGTGAATCAATGAATGAACCCAGGTCCTTCTGACTCCCAGGCCCATGCTCTATCCCCATAGCCCATGCTGCTTCTTGCAGCTTCCTTTTTGGGCTGTGAGATTATGCCTGGTAAGAGTCAAAGGGCTAGGGCCCTTGACTCATATTGCTTAGGCTGTGAGGCCTATGGTGGGGATAGAGACTGGATCTGACTTGAATAGTGCCTGGCACATAGTAAGAATTTAAATACCAAAATGATCATTATTATTATTATTACTGAGACACTTCAGATGAGCCAAGATACGCACAATTTACACAAAGCAAGGTGTACTGAGGTATGCTCCCTGACTCTATGGCTCACTTTAGGAGGGGGGTTTCTGGAGAGCTAAACTTAGCCTGTTTTTCTTCAGCAGCTCTGATTCTACAACTGTAGCTCCAAAGAGAAAGACAGTTCACCCCTGCCTTGAATACAGCACCTTCCATGTTGTAAGAATCACTCAAAAGCCTGGAGGTGTGCAATGAAGACTTCAGGAAAAACAATTTTTTGAAGATTTTCCAAAACCTTAGTGCATCTTAGTGTGTCATATAATGGACAAATGTAATTGTAGTGTATTGACCCCTGTGCTTAGCAGAGTGCTTGGCACATGGCAATCACTTAACGAACACCACAATTATTATTAGGAGTAGTCCTACGCCAGGCATAGAGACCAACTGTAGCTCACAATTGGGCTTCTAATCTGACAGGTCATGGAGTAACTCCATTAAAAAAACACAAAAACATTGCCCCTTTCAACTACAGACCTCGAAGCGTTTTACAAACATGTATGAATTTCTTTGGCCTCATCAGGAGTTGGTGAAACACGCAACTGGTGAAACTAGTGACATTCTAAAGTCAACAATGCATAGTTTTTTGCTTGTGCTAATACAATCTCCTTAACCGTAAACTCCAGTAATGATAACTATGATTGTGCCAAGCACAATACTAAGTACTGGGGTAACTACAAGAAGCAGCCACTGGCCTGCTGTCTGACCTTGGGCAAGTGACTTGACTTCTCTGTGCCCCATTTTCCTCATCTGTAAAATGGGGATTCAATATTGCCTCCTTCAAGTTCTCCCTCCTTCTTAAATTGTGAGCCCCATGTGTGATGGAGACTGTGTCAGATTATCCTTTTTTTTTTTTAAAGGAATTTGTTAGGTGCTTACTATGTGCTAGCACTGTACTAAGCGCTGGAGTAGATAAGTATCAATGGATAAAGTATGAGTCTGGGAGTCAGAAGGTCATGGGTTCTAATCCCAGCTCTGCCACTTGTCTTCTTTGTGATCTTGGGCAAGTCACTTCACTTCTCCATGGTTCAGTTACCTCATCTGTAAAATGGGGATTGAGACCGTGAGCCTCATGTGGGACAGGAACTGTGTCTAACCCAACTTGCTTGGATCCATCCCACTGCTTAGTACAGACCCTGGCACACAGTAAGCACTTAACAAATACCACAATTATCATTAAATCAATCAGGTTGGATGCAGTCTCTGTCCCACAGAGGGCTCACAGTCTTAATCCTCATTTTACAGATGAGGTAACTGAGGCACAGAGAAGTTGAATGACTTGCCCAAGGTCTCACAGCAGACAAATGGCAGAGCCGGGATTAGAACCCAGGTCCTCTGACTCCCAGGCCTGTGCTCTTTCCATTAAGCCACACTACTGCTCATGACAATCATCACTTCCGAGTATGAAGATTCTGTCTATCACTATAATCACAGAGATACTCTTGCAAAACTATTCAAGATTCAATAATCTTATTCATAATTGTCCTCATTTAGGTATAGTCTAAAGGCCAGGGAATATAATGAAGTTGCTCAAAAATCACATAATACCAGTAAAATAGCAAGCGTTCAATAAATACCATTGATTAACTGATTGATAGAAGTGTCCAGAGGATTGACATGGCATCTACTGTGTTCAGAGCACTCTACTAGGCACTTGGGAAAGATAGGAAAAAAAGGAATAGAAGACCAAATGGGAGAGAGAGTAGACATAAATGGATGAAAATCAACACATTTAGAAGAAGATTCCTCACAGTTCAGCTCTTACCTTATGGGGAAAGTGGGGTTCTAAGCAGTGAAAAGGAAATGAGAAAGTGGAAAGGGAGGAAGAGAGGCACGGTTTTGGAATTGTTAAAAGCACTCAGAAGAGCACAGGGCCAGAACCACTCAAAATACAGCATTTTCTCCAGATCCCAGGGTCCCATATGGCAAAAAACTAATGGGAAAAATTGGTTTGCTTATTTCCAATAGATTTACAGAGGCAAATGAACAACAGTGGGATGTTACCTGCACATTGGCAAAGTCCACTCGGTTGAGATCGCTGAGCATCTGGTTTATCTGAGAAGTGTTCTGTAGCACTGCACGGGCGGCTTGAGCCAGATGGTTCAGGGAAGTGTACCTCCTCAGGGTCTGGGCAAAGGCACTTACTACACTAACCTGCAACACAAAAAGGAACGGCCACTCCAAGACACAACTGTACCCGATGTGTGCTTCTTTTTAAACAGCAAATGCAATGGAAAGGCATTGCTTTTATATGGAGCAATCAAGAAACTGGCAGTTCAAAGACAATTTCCCGACTGTTGCAGCATGCAGCATGAATAATAAAAGAATTTATTCCAGGAGAGGAATCGTTTTGTTTCATTCTCTGTTATTGTCTTCATTACAAAAAACCTGGTGCGTTCTGTTTTCAGAGAAATGGATTGATTGGGAAAGCGAGCAAAACTATTGTGTATGAATGAGAGGCTTGTTATCCTTAATTCCCTGCTTGGCTTACCTTTTCATGATCTGCATTTTATGAGAAGACCTATGTATACTACTCTAATACTGGGCGAGATTCAGGAATCTTAACCAGAATCGTTCTACCAGTAGGTATGGCTGAAGGCAAGATGAAGGAGGGTCGGGGGGCAAGCAGGGAAGAAGAGGGGTGAGAGAAGAGGAGAAGAAAACAACACCACTCCCTGTACCTGCACATTTGGGCAAGAAAAACACCTCTTCCATTCATGCCCTACAGCTACTCTCCTTTTATCTTTTCTTCCTTCAACTTGCCTACTCCCTGGCTTCCACTATAGCTTACCATTCTTCCTCACTTCACTGTTCCTCCTCCCCGTTCACAGGTAGTGACAAAGTATTGTGGATCATAAGACACCAAAATGTTTTGATCCGAAATACTTGAAGGAAAAGTAATGACTAAGCTTGCCCAGAATAGAGAGAAGAGAATGAATCTTACTTTCTAACTTTCTAAAATTTTTCATTTTGAAACTTTTGCTTTGCCATATTCCGGAGCTTCGTGTGGTTTGACAAATAAGGATGGTACAGCCCATGAGGTGCAAGTAGCTGCTAACTAAGGTTGAAATACAATATCTACTCCTCAGTGGCAAATGAAAAAAAAAAACACAAGGTGGAGAGCAGATGTAACTAACAATCACATCAGCGGAGGCAAAGAAATACCGCGATAAGACATCAAATAACAAAGAGATAGGGCAAAGGCAGCAAACACAGGCAAAGGCAGAGAACTGATAGTAGTATTTTTGTCTGACCAGTGAACTAAGGCCAGATGTGTTGTGCCCTGCTGATATCAGAGTTGCCCCCAACCACCCCCCGACTATCAGTTTCTCACTCTCTTCAAAACTGGAGCCTAATCTAATTACCTTTGTCTGGATGATCTGTTGAGGAAAGTCACTCATAGCATTTGTCAGCCAGCCTTCCAAACTCTTTGCAAAATTACGGATTGCCTGTGTCAAAGTACCTGCAAGATATATACCATAACATTAACAGTGAGAGTGAAAGTCAGTGCAAGACAAAAGGATGCTTGGACCAACAGTGTGAAGGCTGCCGTCCTTGATATCCAGACAGAATTCTGGGCTGGATGGATCACTGGTCTGATGCCATTTCCTCTGTTCTAATGATCTTCCCGTAGCCTCTGCTAAAGGAGAGCCACCTATCTCCTGATTGCAGCACGCCACGGCAGGCAGTCTGTTGCTGATGTCTCAACAATCTACTGCCGTTTCACACTGTTTGAGATTACATTCCTTTAGGTGTTTAAAATGTTTGTTCTGCATTCTTTGCTTTCAACTCACAATCGAGTAGCTGCTTAGAAAACTTGCGGCCACCCGTTTTCCTCAAATGTTGGAATGGGTATCGCCTCAGTGCTGGTGCACTGACTATTTCGAGATCTCATTGTTGGTAGTCTTGCTCTGGAAACTTGAAGTCGAGCACGGCTTGGATGAGATGCTTGAAGACACTACTTTCGGGGTAGGTCGAGGTCTCGCGGTCAGGATTCCACTTGGTAGATTTTCAATTTGGGATGTTTTTCATTCCCCACTGTCATCAAACTCTGACAGCCAATCTCCCAAAAAAGCATATTGGTCTTCTCGAGTCGCTTTTCTACTTTGCCTACCTATACATCATTGGATAGTGGGAACATCAACTAGGAAGCTAGTCATCAAGTTAGAAAAAATAATTTGGTCCATATTTTTTCTAGGAAGTACACAACCAGATGGAGAACTGTGCCCGAAGAGAAGCGGCCCACAGCTCCATATCGACCTAGGGAGACGTGTCAAATGGAATCGGTCCTGGGTCCAGAACTGTTTAATTTCTTTATCAATGAATTATACGATGACCCTTATTTGGACCGGGTCACTCAAGCCTAAAATAGCAAGAGAGCATTGAAAGAGACTGTAGGCAATTAGAGAATGGTCCACGGAAATCTGAATGAAGTTCAGTAAAGGCAAGCGCAATATAGTGAGTGCATCAGACTGTGCAAATCCAAGTCGGAAAACGACTTGCATTTAGTACCACCGGAAACAAAAACCCCACTGGGAGTCACTGATGACCCCGACTGGAATACGAATCGGAAAAGCTACCGTGAGCCTGGGAGGCATCAACAGGAGGTCATCTAAGAATCCTGCTAGGTGCTAAGTGGAACGGTATCAGCTAAAGCCAGTGCCTTTGGGGGACTATCCAAACACAACGGTTGTAAAGACTGGCTACTAAGCAGGCTGGTGCTACTGCCAGACATGGATTAGTGGGTTGGCTGGACCGCTGGTCTGACCCCAGTAATGGCACTGCTTTAGGTCTAACGACTAGAAGGAAAAAGATACCTTCCATCATCAAGTCTTTCCCCTGCAATAAGCCTCAGAGGTATCCCTAGAATTCAAGTTGGGATAGATCTGCAGGGGGCGGAATTGGCATGACAACAGCAATTCTGGCTCCAAATCACTCCCTGTCCCAGGAAAAATCACTGGTGGTCTCCCAGGAAAGCTGGCGTCATCATCCTCAGACTTAGTATGGTAACGTGCGGATCAAATGCCCAGAGGACTTCAGGCTAGTCAGGAAGGAGAAGGTGTGGTGGAGGCTAAGCAGTGAATGCTAGCTCTGACCTCACCCCTAGCCTTGTTCCCTGCTAATAGTCTGTGAAATGCCAATATCGGGTAATGCCCCTGGTAACCAGGCCTTCCCCGAGGATGCTGAATGCTCAGACCTCGCCCCTAATACCCCTGTAAAAATCAAGGTGGGTAGGTAGGGCTCAGAACCACGAAAATGCGGTGGCCAGGGCAGACAAAGGAAGTGGATTTAGGGAAGAAGTATTCCCTGGAAGTAAAACTTCAACCTCTTCTGATTCATTCCAGGCTCACTTCCAGCCAAGAGCGCACCTAACCCTGGCCTGGTCTGAAACAGGAGAACAGCAGCGGGGAGGAAGAGAGGGAGAAGCTGAGGTGATGCTGAAGGAGCATCTGCCTAGCTCAGCCAGCTGGCTGCCTCACAGCTTCAGACTCGTGGCCCAGGCTCAGCCCACGCAGGGTTCTAGGTCGTGGCAGCAGGACAGCATAAAAGACACTTCCTCTACTAGCACACTGAATGGTATTTTATAAAAACTCCAGGGACAAGTCAAGAGGAGAAAGTGTTTTGAAAATGATCGATTGAAGTAATTGAAGTTAGGTCTTAGTTACTGCGGGCAAAAGAGTAAGGAACATTTTTAACGACATGAACAATGTGCCATAACCTGTTTCTCATATCCCTGCATACCTTGGGAAAGGGTGTGATGCACTATTCAAAGAGCAATTTTCTAATGAAACACCTAAAGAAAAATGTCAAAGAGCTATTTTTTACACATTTGGTCTTAGCTTACTATAGGTATGTCTAGTGAAGAGAGGTTGAAAAACTAAAGCGGGGGGGGGGCGGTGTGGAGACAGAGAGACAAATACAGAAGAGAGAAAGATGGATTAGGAACAAATAAAGCAGAAAGACGCCCAGGAGACAGAGTGGACCCCAAGCTGAAAATGCACCAGCAATGACATGCCGACATGATACCAGGATACGACATGCAAGTAGGACATGCAAGGGTATCAAGAATTAATTTTTTTTCCGCTACTCAGGGCCAGTGCAAGTGGTTTGGCAGCCCTGGACAAACTGGTACCTTGTGCTGATGGTTGAGGGGAGGGAGGAGGGTTAAAGAGCAAAATTACCTGTTGGCTACCGTAGTTCCACTCTTAACTAGTTGTTAAATGAATACAAGGGGTTAAGTTCTGTACTAAGTGTTGGGGTAGATACAAGATCATCAGGTTGGCTACAGTCCCTGTTCCACATGGGACTCACAGTCTAAGTAGGCGGGATTAGGGTTTAATCCCCATTTTACAGATGAGGTAACTGAGGCCCAGAGAAGTCAAGTGACTCGCCCAAGGTCACACAGCAGACACGTGGTGAAGCTGGGGTTAGAACTCAGGTCCTCTGATTCCCAGACCCGTGCTCTTTCCATAGACATCACCAACTGTCCCCTACCTAGATTGAGCCCAAGAGGATTTAGTTCTCAAATTCTGCTCCAACCTCTGGCTCGGTCCAAAGTGTGGAACTACTGCAGCTCAGTTTATCTGTGGAGGTAATTCCATGGCTTGAATCTAGTCACAGTAGATGTTCAGGCATGTTTGAAGAAAGTACTTCACTCATGGGATTGTCAAAATGATGTGTTGCATTTCTAAAATAGCTAAAGGAATGGATACTTGGCAGGAGCCCTGCAGGGCCTCTCACTATTCTCGTCGGAAAAATAAAGTTGTGATTGAAAGAAGAGGCTTGGAGAAAAATGGTGTTACCTGTGACAACCATGGAATCTTTGAGTTGAATTTCCTTCCACTAAGGGGGTCTTGTTTAGAACCATATACAAGGCTGAAACAGACATCAGTAAGTAAGCCCTTTCTGACGAGTTAGAGTGGAGGCAGGGGAAGAATGGAGACTCAAGCTCAAAACTGTTATTTCTAAGGTTTTAAAATATTGCAGCAGTGCTTTCAACCAGATTTACCTGGTTTATAAACCGACTGACAACGTCTTGGACCCAGGTTGCATGGCAAAATGACATTTTCTACTTTAGAGACTATCAAAACCAGGCCTTCACAAAAGATGGATCAGAAAACCCCCAGTGGTTTATGTTTATGAGCCTAAATTGTGATAGTTGACTTTGCCTGACCATGAATAATGAAGGCATTACAAGAAGAAGCATAACCTAGTATAGTGATCTGCACAAAGAGACTCAATAAATGCTGTTGGTGACAGTGACGATAACCTTGGGAAAGTATTAACAATTTAGCACCGTAAATCCTTTTGGTGAAGTGGATTCTTGTTACCAAAGAGAACACACCCACCCAATTCTCCGATAACTTGAGGGAGGCGGAGCTGTGTAGGCTGCATTCTCACACCAGTCCATGAAAAGGAAAACTCTCAACACAGTACCTGCCCATTTACACACCTGCACATAATCATTTCAAACAGGTTCACATTATCAGGAGAAGGGGCCCTACCTAATTCAGCCAGTGTGTTCTAGCCAAAATACAGAGTTGAGACACATATTCTGACAAAACTCAGTGTACTATAGACATGTTCAGGATAGTAGAAAATGTAGCAGAGACAGCCCCTGAGTCAGGGATAATTGAGTCGTATGTTTTTGGGAGGCCATGTGGGGAAAAATCTGTGGCAGTGGTGACATTGGGGCCTCATTTTGAAGGCCTCTAGAAAACAATCATTTCTCCTGCCCAAAGCATTCTGGAATATGTAGCTTTAGCAAGTACATGTCCCTGACATGTTTGGGTATAGAAGCCTCTCTCCACCAATACCTTTCTGGCCAAGGGTCTGCCTTGAAGTCTTTCACAACAAATGACATATTTATCAAAAAGCATCTTAGAGCAACTTCTCAGCACTGTGATGGTGCTTTTCAACAAGTTAGACTGAACGGGGAACAAAATGGAAGAGAGGAGTACAAAAATAGCAGAGGAAAAGTAGGGGCTCCTGAACCAAATAGCCACTCACTCGGGAAGTATTTCTTGCTCCAAAGCTTATTTCAACTTTGTAGGTTGAATCAAGATATTTGGAAGTGCCGTGTCTTTCTCTCCACCCCGGCAAGGTCCACTCAGTGACCTGATACCCCATAAACTTGCTTGGCTTTGACCTGCCTTTAAGTATATTGCTGGCCTTCCTATTTGAAGATACTGAATTATTATTAATACTACTACTAATAATGGAATTTATTTAGCATTTGCTATGTGCAACGGACTGTGCTATGCACTGGGGGTAGACACAAGATAATCAGGTCAGACATAATCCCTGTGTCCCACACAGGGCTCACTATCTATCTACACATAACAGAGTGACATGCAAGGAGAAAGGACAAAGGCCAGGCTAGCCCAGCTAAGGGAGGGAGCCACTCCTGTTGTCCAGGGATGTAGGGATTGAGGAATCTCCTACTGGTCCCCCTCCTCCTAAAGGGAAGATTCCCCAGTGGGGGCTGAAGGGTTCCTCAGGCTTAAATGGCTCTCCCCAAGGTTAGTTTTCATTACTTCCACCATTGGATGGAGATGGAAGGGACCTGAACTGTTAAAGACTAAAGCTCTTTCCTGAAACTCTTGGAATTCTACCAAATCTTAGAGGCGGGAGAAACCTTTCTTCCAAGATATTCAGCAGCAAAAGCAAGGTTGGAATTCCCAAACTAACTCTGGGAGATGTAATGAGACTTCCTCCCCTCTAGCAGGACAGTCTTTAAACCTCTGTAGCATGAGACTTTCAAACAAGGAGGGAATAAGGATGGAGGAGGCTTATACCCATCTCTGGTGAAATAATAATTTAGTTCACTCCTGGTTTCTGACAAAGAAGTCCTGAGAATGTGTTAATTTATGGATATTGGTTTAGGATTATAAGAGTCATTTAACATTTGCACAAATACGGCACTTCAGTAATGCAATTTATGTATTCCTTGCACTATCAGACAAGGAGAAGGGGCTCCTATTTGTAATTAAGTCCTATTTGTCAGCACAGCGGTCAGTTGATTAGACAGACAAGACTGTGAACTGAGAATCCACTCTGTGCCTAGTCCTGCACTCGGCATCGTGGAGGATTACAGGAATACAAATTGAAGTGCCTGCCTTCAAGGAGGTTTTAGTTAAAGGGGGGAGAAAGGAGCACCCCATGCTTCAGTGAAAACAGACTGTGCAAAACCACAATCATCAAGTCTCCTGTGCTGGGCTCACGGTCCTGAGGCTCGTGAGCCATTCTTGATGGGAGACTCCAGAAAGGAGAATAGGACAAACCCAAGGATACATCAAACGCAAAAGATAGAATCACATGAACAAATACCAGACACATGAAGACCCCAAACACAGGAGACACGGCCACACTCCTCTGCCTCTCTTTCGCCTGCCCTGCCATTATCCCTTCTTTTCTCCCCACTCTTCCTCCAACTTTGCTTCTCCTCCCTGGATTCCCCTCCCCTATTTCTACCCCACCTCAATTACTTCTTTGTTTCGTCTACTGTCGCTAGCGTAGTAGTAGCCAGGCTTATTTGCGAGGTGGTTAGAGGAGGCCACAGGACACATCTTCCTCTCTCTACCTCCCCAAATCAATTTAATCTCCATGCTTGTAGCACTGCCGGCAGTTGCAGTCGATCTAGGAGCTACCACTACTAACTGCCCCTCCTGTCCCCCCACCCTAGCCCTTCTCCTCCTCCTCTCCCCTGCAATCCCACCACCATGGAGGCCTGTCTCGGAGGCAGGAAAGGAGGAGAGCTGTTCCCCAAGTGACTCCGGCCATTTGCTCCCAGTGGCCAGGTGATGCCTACACTAATGGATATAGAGAAACTAAAATGAATACCTAAGAGATATTCGCAAATGGTAGGCATTTACTTCATTTTCCCTTCTATTTGGTAAAACAGAAAAGTATCTGGGCAATAGGGAATTAGAGTATATTGCTCAACAGATACCAAATATAAGAGAAGCAATAATAATAATAATAGTAATGATGGTATTTGTTAAGCGCTTACTATGCGCCAAGCACTGTTCTAACTGCTGGTGTAGATACAAGGTAATCAGTCGTCCCACGTGGGGCTCACAGTCTTAATTCCCATTTTACAGATGAGGTAACTGAGGCACAGAGAAGTTAAGTGACTTGCCCAAAGTCACACAGTTGATAAGTGGCGGAGCCAGGATTAGAACTCACGACATCTGACTCCCAAGCCCGTGCCCTTTCCATTAAGCCACGCTGCTTCAATGAGAGAAGCAGTGTGGCAAAGTGGAAAGTGCACGGGCCTGGGAGTCAGAGGATTTGTGTCCTAATCCCAGCTCTGTCACTTGTCTCCTATGTGATCCTGGGCAAATTACTTAACTTCTCTGTGGCTCAATTCCCTCACCTGCAAAATGGGAATTAACACTGTGAGCCCCAAATGGGACATGGATAGTGTCCTACCTGATTATCCTGAATCTACTCCAGCGCTACTCCTGGCACATAACAAATACCATTAAAAAACCCACATTTTTCTTATAAAACTCCTAATCTGTACTCTGGAATTCTCCACGACTGCTATAGCTAACTAGTCGAGTCCCCCAGTACTGAACCAGCACAGTTCAGAATAACGAAGCAATGTGCAATATAACTGAGGGATGATGAAACTGGGTTAGACCCAAGAATTCTGAACAGGAATTTACTTACTGGGCACAGGTCTCAGCACATCCGGGATGAGAATCTCCACCAGAGTCTGGTAGAGGATGTGATCGCAGCTTCTCATCCATTTCAGAACAGAGTCACACTTACACACTGCAATAAGTTTGTCCTTTGGGATGATAACAACTTCATGTTCTTCACTGTGGGAAAACATGCAAAATGACATCAACTACATTTCACATTTCAGAACAAGAGCCGTAAATCACAACGGCAGGCGGGTGGTCACTGAGGTGTGCTTGTGAAAACTCATCACGAAGTACCTAAAAAAGCGGGAGAAATTGGCCTGCAGGAATTCTGCAGGTCCAGACATAATTTGAGAAACTGTATTCAAAATGTTCTATCACTTCCACTCACTTGACATTCTTTCACTTCCCTACCCCTTTCGATCTGTTCCTGTTTCATTCTCATCCTCTTTCACTTTCAACTCTCTCTCATTTCCAGCATTTTTTTTCATTTTTTCCTTTTCCCCACTCTCTCCCTTGCTTACTTTTGCTCTTTTCCTCCCTTGCTCCCTAATGTTTTCTCCTCTTTTGGCTTTTCTGCCATCATCTTTCTCATTTCTCCTCTCATCTCTGAGAAACGAGACGCTGAATTTCTCTCCCACTTTCTCTCCCCATTCTCGCCCTGCACTTACTCTCTTTTTCCTTCCCTTTCTACCTTTTCACTCTCTCTCTCTTCTACCAATGGAGATTCATCAAAGAGATGATTTTCAGTAGTTTTTATTTGTAAGAAAGAACTTTGTTACCTAGGTCTTTCCTAAACACCCATCTGCTCCCACTTAATATTAACCTTCACTTCCCCTTTGCTGCAGATTTTAGAGTCAGGCAAAGATCCCACTGATCCCTTGATCTCTTCACAAAACACAAGCAAAATGTAGCAGCTTTCTCTGTTGCTTTTAACAGACTATCAATAACAAACCTTACATGCATGCCCCAGGCTTTGTTCATGGCTTCCCCCAATCTTGTTTCTTCCTATGCTGAAGCAGATGCGAGAACCACTCATCATAAAATATTTTTCTTTGAGTGTTTTTTAAATCTAAAAATATCAAGTCACCTTAAAAAAAAAAAACCTCTGCCTTTTCTGTGATGACAGACGAAGACTGCAAATTACTGTTGAAATAAACCACATTTTAGTGCAGGAACAGGATATGTGATTAGAGGACTACCATAAGGCTGTAGATAATTTCTCAATTATTTTGTGCCTTAATTAGAATTTCTCTGATGCAATTCATCTGTTACATGAAGTTGATCTTATTGCTTCACTTTAAAAAGTCTTAATATTAAATCATAGCATTGAACAAGCAGTCATTTCACATACAAATCACAATGGACAACATGATTTACAACATTCTGTGACCTTGTCTTCATAAAAAACTGCTACCTCCTCAGAGCAAGCTGGGCAAAGTTTCAGCAGCTAGGCCACAGTGGAGGTAGGAGAAGAAAGGAAGGAGGGAGGGTAAGGGTTGGAGTTAGGGTGTTGGTGTTCTTGGGGTAACCCTGGTCAGTTCCCTGCCCCACCCCTAACACTCCCCACCACCCCCTAGTGGTGGGGCAGCTGCTCTTTTCACCTAATTGTCAAAACAACTCTGTCCTGGTGCACCCTGAAAATTGAGCTCTCTGAAATCTTTGAAAGGCAGCAGAAAATAAATTTTCCTCTAATTCTCTTTATTTATATTGATGCTCTTGATGCCTGTTTACTTGTTTTGACGTTTGTCTCCCCCCTTCTAGAATGCGAGCCCATTGTGGGCAGGGATTGTCTGTCTCTGTTGCTAAATAGTACTTTCCAAGCACTTAATACAGTGCTCTGTATACTGTAAGCACTCAATAAATATGATTCAATGAATGAATGAATGAATTTACTACATTTTCTAAGGGGCACAAATTTGAATTGAGCTTCTTCTTCCCACCCAGCCTAGGGGAAATGCCAATTGGGCCACAAAGGTTGACGGGGTTAACATGTACCAATTTACCTAGGAGGCATGGGGATGGAGCCGTCCTCGTTAGATGGTGGTTTAGAACTCCAGAATGACAGCCACAGCTTCTCAATATAATGAAACTGAAGATTCATCACTACATCCAAGGTGGCCTAAGGATGGAAATAACTTGTAAAAAAAGTTCTTGTGAGGTTAAATTGCACATCCCTGTTATCAGAAGATTGCACTGCCTGGAGTTGACAGCACGTAAAACAGAATCTTGCCCTCTCCAGCCAGAATAGAGAACACACACTTTGTGGAACAGGGCACAGGCATTGAAATATGGGGGAAGAGGATGGTCAAGAAGGTTTCTACTTAGACTGCAAGCCCCTTGTGGGACAGGGACTGTGTCGAACTGATTAACTCGTATCTACCCTAGTGCTTAGAACAGCGTTTGACACACAGAAAGCTCTTAACAAATAGCATAATAATAATAATGAAGAATTACACTGTCTGAAATTCTTCAATTTTTCAAGTGAAAGAGGAGGCACTAAACTTTAATTAGTATTCTATTTGTCAAGCGCTTACTATGTGTCAGGCACTGTTCTGAGCGCAGGGGAAGATACAAGTTAGTTATCCCTGTCCCGCATAGGGCTCACAGTTTAAGTAGGAGAGAGAACATTTGACCAATGAAGAAGCCAAGGCACAGAGAAGTTAAATGACTTGCCCAAGGCCACATAGAGCCTGGACTAAAACCTGGGTTCTCTGACTCCCAGGCCCATGCTCTTTCCACTATGCCATGCTGCTCCTATTGCTTAGTTACCATTATTTATAGTAATAATGAATATTTACAGGACATGTAGGACTTGTAGGATTGGAACAACATCTTTGGTTTTTACCCATTAATAACTGTTCAGGAATCCCAAGTGTCAAGTATCAGTAGGAATTGTTATCCTACAAAGATAAAGCTCAATCCATCCCCCAAAATTGTCAGATATAAGAAATACAGCTACCTCACAGTGTCTCCTATAAAGAAGTTGTAAAGTCTTTATGTCATTCAGAGTGATTTCCTCTTGTAATAATATATTGCTCAAATCAAGAGTTGGAAACTCTGGAAAGACATGGGCTACATCTAGAGGGAAAAGAGAGATAAAATAAGAAACAATGAACTATAAATTAAGATTAGTGTGAGAAGAACAAGGGAGAGGTTCAGGTCTATGCAAGACTTGAAAATTATAGTTGCCGACCCAGTTTGAGCACAATCAGGTTGGCTCTGTTCTCCCAGAGGGTGTGGTTGAGGAGGGGGAGTATTTAAGAAGCCCTGGACATCAACCCTCCTGCCACCCCACAAGGCAGGAGCCAGAAGAGAGCATGTCATTAAAAGAGGGCATAATCATGGCAGTCATACAATCGGATAAAGGTGGGGTTTCCTTTCCCCTGTTATTCCCCAACCCATTGACTTCACTCTTCCCAAGCCCAACCTTCTACCTGGACTGCATGCTCGACTCCCCTGTCTCCTCCTTCTCGCTCCAGCCGTTCCTCCAGCTTAGAAATCCCTCCCTCCCTCCCTTCCCACATCAGACAGACCCCAGCTCTCCCCATATTCAAAGCCCTTCTAAAATCCCACCCTCCTCCAACAAGTTTTCCCCGATTAATTGCCCAGCACGTTGAGCGATATCACCCCTATGGACAACTCAATTCACACCTTCCTTAGCATTCACATATATATCATTTTGACCACTTTTAGTTGTAAATATTTTTAAGCTTGTCTCCACTCTCCTGGCACTGGGCATTCGGGAATCACCCCAACCTTGTGCATCTCAAAGAGGGAAGCTGTGGAGAAGTGCTGAGGGAGCTGTGGAGCCAAATAGCTAAACACTAGAGAGGCTCCTCATCAAAACCACCTCTTTTCCTCTTACCACTGCATTTCCCAGACTCATCAATCTCACCTTATTCTCTACCTACACTGGTCAATTTTCTCTTGAGGAAAGCTGAGGGAAAATCATACTATTGTTCACCCTTTCTTAAAAGCATGGAAATCATGCTACATTAGGTTTTTTGGCAGAGGTGGACTTGGCGAGGAGGCGGGAGGAACCCTTAGAACGAAAAGGTTGGAGAATCACTACTTGAGCCTGAGCCTGTATAAATTCCTTCAGAGGCAGATCTGAGGTGATACAGAGACATTCGGCTTTTCCGCTTGTCTGCGCTATTTTCCATACAAAACGGACTGAGAGGGGAATCAGGAACTTCAGTTTTGCTCACCTTCCCTCTTCTCTCACTCTCTAGGCTAGGGACCAGTGTTGGGTCCGAAATGCTGGAGAGGCAAAGGGTGGTGTCCCTGCCAAGGCCTCACCCGTCTCCCTAGACTAGGTAGATGCCGTGAGAGAACCCAGTTCGATACCACTGATGGATCGAGTCAATTGCTTGTCTCCCATAGGCAGTGTTGGTTACTTGGGATGCATGGAATAAAGTCCAGAAGACTTTTTCTGCTCAGCGCAAGCCAAATCACTTTTAGAGGTGTTTGTTGATAGCACTGCAACTTCAGGAACACTATAGGGAAAGGCTGTACACAAATGCTGGCGTTTCTGGTAAAGTTCAGAAAACCATGAATTTATAATGAAAACATACTACTGAAACAAGTGCACAATACATGTGACCACTGATGATAACTGTTCACAATGAAAGGAAGCGTCTATCAATCTGTGGTATTTACCGAGGGCTTACTGTGTGCAGAGGACTGCACTAAGCACTTGGGAGGGTACGATACAAAAGAGTAGGGATAGAGCGCTGCCGGTTTTATCGTCTCACCTATGAATTGCTGATGGTGCTGACTCTGAGCAGCTACAGACTGCTCTGGAGTGGTTTGCATGCTGCTACTGGATCCACTGTCCCCAAGACCATCTGTCTTCTGAGCAGGTCTAAACCTAGAAAAGGGCAAAGTGCACAGATGTACTTTAAGTGTTTATCTTCATTTGACACACGCAAAGTCAGAGTTCACAAAGGGGAGAAGAGAGAGGCATGGAAAGGGAGGAGAGAGTGACACGAGAGAGAAGCATATACTTTTTGCAAGAATGAATGAAATATTCTACTGGTAGATTCTTATTTTTTTAAAGAAACAACCCAAGTTAATGGGCTAGTTCTACAATCCTTCCTCAGGTAGGCAAACCCCGATCACTGACTTTAGTCTAAAACACTGAGGAATTGGGCACAAGCGGTGAACGGGGTGAGGAGTTAGACTTCTCCATGATTTATTACCTCAGCACTATAGCCTAATTCTTTTTAATCTACCCTTTGATCTATCCTTCCACAGTAAGCATAGCAAGCAGGGAAACAATATGACCTAGTGGAAAGAGCACTGGCCTGGGTTCTAATCTAGAGGCCCTGGGTTCTAGACTCCCCCACCTATCTGCTGTGTGACCTTGGACAAGTCACTTAACTTCTCTGTACCTCACTTACCTCATCTGCAAAATGAGCACTCAATACCTGTTCCTCCTACTTAGACCATGAACTTCAAGTGGGAGCTCATTATTTTGTATCTACCCCAGCACTTTGTACAGTGCTTGGCACATAGTAAGCACTTAAATATTATTATTATTATGTCTTTCCTCCAAGAAAAATAAACTGCTTTAGAAGCATTAACCATCACAAAGCATTAACCATCACACACTCGTGATGTTAGAGGATTTAACCCCATTTTATGGAATTAGAGCAAAGGCAGAGAAAGGTTTGACTGGCCTCTAATTACAAGAAAAGTAGAGAGGAGAGCTGGCGTAAGTGTCAGTTTCATTGTCCCCCATGATTTCCAGCCACTGTTTTCATCCCTACAGCTTTCTGGGTGTGACTCCAGTTTTTTGGGCTGGACTCCTAGCTCTGCTCATCCCAGCTTGCTCATCGAGCCTGGGAGTTTCTGAGCAGGGCTTGAAAGGACCCCAAAATGGAGTGTTTTTCTAGTCCGGTAGTTATTAGAAGCCCGCCTGCATGCTGGCCCCATCCCAAACTCACCTGACACTCTCTCCCCACTCTAGCTTGCTAAAAATCCTTCTCCCTTTCACCCCCATATTTAAAATAAAAACAGGCAACCTACTGAGCTGAGAACAGAATGCAAAACTACAGGTTCCAAGTCCCTGGTTTAAGCATCTTATTTATTACTCCATTCACACATCCATCTGGCACTTTTTTGCACTGGTTAAATCCTATAGCCATTACACGATGTTTAGGATCACATCATCACCCCAAAATGGAAAGCTGGTAAAAAAAAGGAGGGCTAAGCACTGCCGGCCTCAGAACAAACCAAGGGATAAGGACATCTACTTGAAGTCATAGCTGTTGTGAAATTTCCCAGTTTCAACACTTTCAACTGATAGACAACAATAAATTGAATGCTTCTATTATGTACTTTAGAGGAGGAAAAACCAGAAGAGGTCATGGGAGATGCCTAAAACTAGCTAAGCATATGTGTGCACATGTCTGCACATACATATGTCTACATATACAAGTCTCGCATACATCCTGGGGAAGGAAACACAGAGAAGTGATAGAGATATATATGTGTGAGGGGGAGGAAGGAGAAAAAAATGCTTTTCACAATTTGGCTTACATTTTAAAAAGAAAAAAATATATTTTCAGGGGCCAGGCCACAAAGTCTTTCCTAAATAAAGCAAAAATAGCAACTTTTCCTTCTGTAAAATAGCTTAATTTTAGACTGGAGGCACTGATCCTGACTGGGAACAGACTTTACATAGGCTGAAGAAACTCCAAAACTCTTCCCACCTTAAACACATGTTTGCCTTATGAGAAAGTATATTTTGGAAAAGCATTTAAATAAATATTAGCCAACTAAATGTTCAAGCCAGCCCAGGAAATAGAATAGAAAATCCATTAATACATTCCAAAAACAACCCACCTGTTCCTTTCCTGGTGATTCCTCCTGCTACTCTTTCCTTGCTTGGCTACCATCATCTCCTTCCTGGAAAGGGGACACTGGCAGCAAAGACAAACACGCTTCTCTCCCCCACGCACCCACTCATACATTGGAAATTTCAAAGGTAAATCATTTGGGTGGTCCTCTTTCTCCTTCTCTTTCTTTCTCTCTCTCACACACACACACACTCATAACATACTCATGATAAGCAGCGTGGCGCAGTGGAAAGAGCACGGGCTTTGGAGTCAGGGCTCATGAGTTCGAATCCCAGCTCTGCCACTTGTCAGCTGTGTGACTGTGGGCAAGTCACTTAACTTCTCTGTGCCTCAGTTCCCTCATCTGTAAAATGGGGATTAAGACTGTGAGCCCCACGTGGGACAACCTGATTCCCCTGTGTTTACCCCAGCGCTTAGAACAGTGCTCTGCACATAGTAAGCGCTTAACAAATACCAACATTATTATAAGCAGGTAAGTGCCCTATTTCCATTCCTGATTCTAATTATTTTATGGCCAAATTTTCCCAAGTAGATAACGTAAGTGCACCCTCCAAATCTTCCACAAACCTTACATTTTCCCGTTTAGATGTAAACCTTCAAACGGCAAGTTTTGCAGGTGCTGTTTAAAATGGTTTATTTTGGGGGCTTTAGGAGCTTGGCAGGGGGAGAAATTTGTGGTCAGGCAGTCACTGGCTGTTTTTCAGAGCCAGGTTGGTGCTTTTGACAAGTTTGGTCGATGAGGTTATATGTCAGTGAGTCCATGATTGAATTCTACCACTGGAAAAAATTATGGAATTCAATCACGAGTGGGTGATGCTGGTGTTATTAGAAATTACAGCACACTGAGCGGGAACTATTGAGCCATCAGAAAATGTGACAATTTTCTTGGTTGATAAAGGTTAGTTCCCTGCAGTCTAAAACCCATAAAGTTTTCAAACCTCCTGCCATGGATTTCACTGAGGCGAGGGAGTTTTGTTGTCCTCTGAATCTTGGGAAACAGTGTTATTGACCCACGGGTGCTTTCTAAAAACCCATGACTACCCTGAAGGTTTGAATCAAACCCAGTGCAGCAGTCCAGGGGACATCAATCAACTGTATTTACTGAGTGCTCACTGGGGGCAGGACACTGTATTAAGTGTTTGGGAAAGTACAATATAAAATAGAGTTGCCTGATCTTTCTCCTTCTTGGCAAGTCTCGCATTTCCTCCTGCCTTCAAGACATCTCTTCTTGGTTGTCTTGCCGACATCTCAAACTTAACATGTCCAAAACAGATTTCCTCATCTTTCCCACCCAAAGCCTGTCCTTCTCCCCCAGACTTTCCTGTCACTGGAGACAGCATCACCATCCTTCCTGTCTCACAGCCCCTTAACCTTGGTGTTATCTTAGACTAGTCTCTTTGATTCAACCTACATATTCAATTTATCACTAAATCCTATTAGTTCAACTTTCACAGCATTGCTAAAATCTGAACTTTCCTCTCCATCCCAACTGCTACGACATTAATCCAAGCACTTATCCTATCCGCCCCCCCACCCCCACCCCCAGATTATTTTATCAACCTCTTTGCTGACCTCCCTGTCTCCTGCCTCTCCCTACTCCAGTCCTTACTTCATTCGGCTAACTGGATCATTTTACTACAAAAACGTTCAGTTCTTGTTTCCCCACTCCTCAAGAACCTCCAGTGGTTGCCCATCCACCTCCACATCAAACAAAAACTCCTTACCGTTGGCTTTATAGCACTCAATCACCTTGCCCCCTCCTACCTCACCTCGCTGCTCTCCTACTACAACCCAGTCTGCACACTTCGCTCCTGTAACGCCAACCTACTCACTGTACCTCGATCTCATCTATCTCACCTCCGACCACACGCCCTCATCTTGCCTCTGTCCTGGAATGATCTCGACAGCAGAGTGAAGTATGGACTGGAGTGGAAAGAGACAGGAGGCAGGGAGGTCAGCAAGAAGGCTGATGCAGTAGTTAAGGTGGGCTATAAGTGCTTGGCTCAGCGTGGTTGCAGTTTGGTTGGAGAGGAAAGAACAGACAGGATTTGGGGACAGATTGACTTATGTGGGTGGAATGAGAGTGATGAGTCGAGGATAATGCCAGGATTAAGGGTTTGTGAGGCAGGGAGGACGGTGGTGTTGTCAGTTAACAGACAACTGCTGCTTATCCCTGATCTGACTCGTAAAAGGTTTGGATTTCTTTCTAGTTAACTGAATAAACTGAAGCACAGAGAAGATGACTAAACAGAGATTGTGGTCTTATATTTGGCTGCTATCATCAGCTTCCCTTCATTTTATCCCTATCTAAACCACTCCTGCCTCCTACTAAGTTAATGTTGCAACCAAGACAGTCCCTCCCTCCAAAGGAAAAAAGAAGTGGAAAAAGGCAACCCCCCACAATTATATTAAATTACTTATGTGGCTGAGGGGATGGTTTGATCAGGATGATTGCTTTCCCTACTTAACTTTATCCAGTATCCAATTACTAGCCTCTCCATTTTTAAAATCTGTATACATTTTTAATGCTTGTAAGTCTATTTTTGTTTCTTCTATTAGACTGCAAGTAATTGGAAGACAGGAATCATATCTACTAACACGCACTTAGCACAGTGTTAGCGATACTGTGCCCACTCAAGCTCCCATGACCAACTAAATCAAACAGTAAAAAGACAATGAGAGGGAAGGGGGGAGAGAGAGAGAAGACAGAAAAATAAGGGAAAAAATTCACAAAAATTCAGAAAGAAAAGGGAGATCTATTTCAAGAGACTGAGAAAGTGAAGTAAGAGACACACACTTTAACATCTGCTCCAAAACCAGGCCTAAGGAGGCACAGTATTAAAAAAAATGAAGGTGCTGTACAAACAGAGATGTTGGCAAATCTCAAGTTTTTTGACAGAACAAATGCCCTTCAGACCATAAAAGAGACCACAGCTGGGTCAATCCAAGGGTCCATCCTAATATATCATCTCTGATAGTAACAAATGAATGCACTGAGACTGCTGTCCTCCTTGACGTTTATCCTCATGGCCATATCTATCTAATATCCCATATCTCTATGTCCCTAACTTTAATAATAATAATACTTGTGGTTTATGTGTCAGGCATTATACTAAGCGCTGGGTACAAGATCATGAGCTAGGACAGAGTCCCTGTCCCACAGGAGGCTAGGGGGTCACAGCCTAAAGGGGAGCGAGAAGGGGTATTTCAACCCCATTTTAAATACGAGGGAACTGAGGCGCAGAGAAGTTTAGCGACTTGTCCAAGGCCACCCAGCAGGCAAATGGCAGACCCAGAATTAGAACCCAGGTTCTCTGACTCCCAGGCCTGGGCTTTTTCCTTTGTCCCTGAATTTATATAAGTTCTTCTAGAAACTCTTGATATTTTCTGCTGGCCCAACGTCTCGTGGTAACAAATCCCATAGGCTTGCCCAACAGAGGGAAGAAGTGTTTCCTATACCTCTGAACCTACTCCTTTCAACTGTTGCTATGGGATTTGGTGAACACCCACACCCTTCTTGATTTTGTAGACTTTAATCATGTCCCTATTGGCCTTCATCTTCCCAGACCAAAGAGTCCTAATCTTTTCAGGCTCTTCTCCATCCCCTAATTGTCTTCTCTTCTCCAGCAATTTTATGGCCTTCAATCAGTGGCATTTATTGAGGGCTTAGCGTGCTCTGTACTAAGCTCTTGGGAGAGTACAATATAAAAAACATTGGTAGACAACAAACTCACACCACATTGAACTTCCTAAAAAGTGGTGACCAGGTACTTTGTATACTATACTGTGCCTTTTTGGGCTGTCACTGCCCACAGCAGAACCAAAGAGCTGAAGGAACAGTCGACAATGACGCCATGATCTTTTTTCCCGAGTTGCGACCGATAGCTCAAAGCCCATCAAATCCTTTCAGTATTTCCAAACTCTTTGCTCTGGTAGGCAGAGCCAACTCAGCAGTGATTTCTGACCTTGTTAAGAAAGAGAGACAAACACTGGTCATATACCTTTGCTTCTGGTGCGCGGGTTGCTGTCTCATTGCCATGTATTGGGTGTCTTCCTGAAGTCGATTTAGCGGTGAATCTGGCTTCAGACGAATCCCATAATAATGATATTTGGAGTTTCCTCTGGTGGGGGCAGAAAAACACCAGAAGCAAGTTACCAAGGGTCGAAAAGAGACACAAACCAGTATTTTCAATAATCAAATTTCAAATAAACATTTTCTAGGGCTGTATGAGGCAGTGTATTATGCTCGATCTCTTCTACAGGAAAGGTTACTATAGGAACCTGTAGAAGAGGGGAAGATAGAAATTCAGTAATTTATCTGGCAGACATGAGCAGATCCCTTAACAATGGTGTATGAAGCAGGTGGGGGACATAGTCTCCACCTGCTCAGGGGAAGGGGTTTGGAAAAATTCTGCCCTACAGATGATTCGGCACCCTAACTCTGGACAGTTTTCTCCCTGCATGCTATTGATCACTGAGAGCTGGGGTCAAACTGAGGTGTTGTCTCTTCCCTACTACTTACTGGAAAAATATCTCAACCACATACTCCCTACCAAAAGTTAGTTGGTGACCCAGGATAGCAGTCACTCAGTTTGCTAAAGAGGCAGCAGTTCTGTTGGACTGCACCCTGAGGAATTTAGCAGCCCTATTTAGGACAAATTTGCTCACATGATATAAGGAAGATCTTAGAAAAGGTGCCTTGCAGCACCGTCTGCCTGTCTCAAACTGAGCTTACTACAGGACTGTGACTACTCAGAAATATTTTTCCATCAATCGACCGATGGTTGCTTTTGGGACACAGAAACCAAGAGAAAATGTCCTGGAACAAAGAAAATATCCCTCGTGATCTGGAACATCAGGTCATTTTGAGATCATCAGGACAACAGCCATCTAGACAAAATAGCACATTGTAAACAACGTGGAAAGTCCTGAAAGACTAAATGGGGAGACCGCTTGTCTGCATCCCCTCTACTGTCCAGTTCCCTTGACCCTAGAGTTTATCTCTGGAACATGCACCACTCCCCAGAGTATACAGGAGAAAGAAACACTGACCAGGGAGATGGAGGTTCTGCTACAGCTGTGGGAGGGGGCAGGGGTGGAGAGGAAGGGAGAGAGAGGGTCCCAGAATAGTGAGGTGCCAGAGTTGGGAGTGGTTGCCAGGGGCAGGTTATAAGAGGGAAAGTTAGGGAAGCTTGTTGGAGTTAGGCTAAAGAATTAAATGGACGACGGATCTAGGGGTTAAGAAATGTGACAGTTGGAAGGATCCGTTGGCCCTTACTGGCTGGCAGTTAGACACAAAGCGGGGCTTGGGGCTGGGGGAAAGGGAGAACAGTAGAAGGGGGTGGGGACTGGCAACCGACCCATGAGGAAGGGAAAACAGAAAACAGTAGAAAAAGCCAAGACAAGAATGAATAACACAGGACAATTGCAGATGCAGTTTCATGCGCCTCACCTTTCAAAAACGACTGTTAGAGACCAACAGTCAAAGTGGTCACAGGCCCATGAATTCCAACCCCAACATTCTAAAGATTACGTAAAACAGGCTGGCTCACCCTGACATGATGGAGAGGGCAGGATGGGGCCCCGTATTGAGGGGAAGGACTCCCCACTGATTCTTTTCTCTTGCTCATCAATGTGATCGTGCTTCTCAAAAACAAGGCCACCCAGTGGGACCCTAAAATTGGCCTCTTTTTCCTAGCCCGGGAGTCCTTCACAAATGGCCACTGACAGCCCTTGGGAATACTAAACAAGGAGATGCACATGACATCGCATGCATTTTGCTGGACATGCAGCTTAACTCAATGACATCGTATGCGCCATTTTGTGGCGGTACCCCACATCTGGGCAATTCCAGAGGGAAGGGTCCTGGTGAACTCGAGCGCTGCACCCTAGTCATGGAACTTGGAGGCGGGAGCGGTGGTGGAGGAAGGATCGAGATAAGAGAATGAAAATACTGAGCACAAAAGCATCAGGCGTTGAATCCATACACGACAGGGAAGCTGCTAACTAGACTTTCCATTGTAAAACCGGATGAACAAATGACAGCCTTGGCCTACTGAAGCTTCTAATGTGACCTAAAAAAGAGGAGAAGGAGCCAGAAAAGTAGAGACCAGGAGAAAGGGCTGTAAACCTATTTATTAATAATAATAATCGTTGTATTTGCTAAGCAGTTCTACGTGCCAGGCACTGTACTAAGTGAGCTTACAGAGGTCCTTTGCTCTTTCCACTAGGCCAAACTCCTTGTGGCTTATGCCAATGGCTTGACAAATCCATCAGTTCAACAACTCTGCACTGTTTTCTGGGGGGGGGGGGAAGTCTCAATGAAGTTCTCTGAGTGGCAGTTAAAGATCAAATCCGGCTCCAAAAAGAGAGAGGCTACCACCCTTAATTAGAAATTACCTTAGAACGCTGGTAATCCTGCTTTGACTAAATAATAATAATAATAATGTTGGTATTTATTAAGTGCTTACTATGTGCAGAACACTGTTCTAAGCGCTGGGGTATACAAGGTAATTAGGTTGTCCCACATGAGGCTCACAAGCTTAATCCCCATTTTACAGATGAGGTAACTGAAGCACAGAGAAGTTAAGTGACTTGCCCACAGTCACACAGCTGACAAGTGGCAGAGCTGGGATTCCAACACATGACCTCTGACTCCCAATCCCGTGCTCTTTCCACTGAGCCACGAGATGTAACTTTTCATCACAGTGGACCTGGTTGTGGAAGAGCAGAGCACTAAGGCATATTTCTGGAATTGAATTAAAGAGTTTCTAGTGCATTTTATCCAAGCATTTCTGTTCTGCTCTTGGAAGGCCATATGGCTGCCAAGAAAGACTTTAACCAGATGGGGCTATGCCTTTAAAATCAGCCTTGTGGATAGTTTGTCAAAATCCACAGGCCTGCCAAAATGCTTACGTGTCTCTTAACTCTTTTGTATTGTACTCTCCCAAGTGCTTAATTCAGTGCTCTGTATATAGTAAGCGCTCAATAAATAACATTGATTGAAAGGCAAAAGTTATCTCCATGTTGCTATAATTGCCTTTATGGAAAATTAACGATGTAAACCGTGCATTCCTTGTAGGCAGGGAAGCTGGATTTCCCCGGCTAGACTGTAATCTCGTTGTGGGCAGGGAATGTGTCTGTTTATTGTTATTTTGTACTCTCTCAAGCACTTAGTACAGTGCTTTGCACCCAGTAAGCTCTCAATAAATACAACTAAATGAAGGAATGAATTCTGTCCCAGGAGTTTAGTACAGTGCTCTGCACACAATAAGTGCTCAATAAATACCAATCAGTGCTGGGGCAAACACAATGCAATCAGACCAGAGGTAGTCCCTGTCCCACATGAGCCCCCCAGACCAAGAGGGAGGCAGAACAGGAATTTCAACCCCATTTTACAGCTGAAGAAACGGAGGCACAGAAAAGTTAAATGACTTGCCCAAGGTCACACAGCCACTTGTGTCTCTGTGTCTGACTGGCTGAGAGGCCTAGTCACAAACCCACTGATTATCTGAGAATTTCAATCAGTCAATCAGATACAGAGGAGAAGGGGAGGAAATCCACTGAGTGCCTGTTATATCCAGCACTTGGGGGAGTGCAATAGAATAAGAAATAGAGTCTCAAGTCCCTTCATTTTCTCCTCATTTTTTTCCTTCTCTTTTTCTTCCTGCTCCCCCTTATCGCTAGACTCAGTTCCCCATGTAAAAGCCTCTCCCCTGTTTTGGGGTTGCAAAATAGTGGTGCGACAGTGAGAAGTAGCATGGCCTAGTGGAAAGAGCAAGGGCCTGGATGTCAGAGGATCTGGGTTCTAATCCCAGTTCCGCCACTTGTCTGCTGTGTGACCTCGGGCAAGTCGTTTAACTTCTCTGGGCCTCAGTTAGTCCATCTGTAAAATGGAGATTAAGACTGTGAATCCCACGTGGGACATGGATTGTGTCCAACCTGATTAGCTGGTACTACCCCCAGCTCTTAGTACAGTGTTTGGTATGAGTTTACAGTCTAGAGGGAAAACTATGAAAAAATATGCAGGGAATGTGTCTACCAAATCTGTTATACCTCTACTCTCCCTGGTGCTTAGTACAGTGTTCTGCACATGGTAAGCAGCAGCGTGGCTCAGTGGAAAGAGCCCAGGCTTGGCAGTCAGAGGTCATGGGTTCAAATCCCGGCTCAGCCGCTTGTCAGCTGTGTGACTTTGGGCACATCATTTCACTTCTCTGTGCCTCAGTTACCTCATCTGTAAAATGGGTGAGCCCCACTTGGGGCAGCCTGATCACCTTGTATCCTCTCCAGTGCTTAGAACAATGCTTTGCACATTATTAAGCACTCAATAAATATGAGTGATTGATTCTAAGCATTTACGACAGGGCACTACATCCAGAGGGCATTCAATATATGCTAATATTGCTACCCTTACCCTATCTTTCCTGGCTTACATTCCTGGATGTTTGTGCCTTAATCCTACTGATTAATTACTTTAGTATTGGGGATACTTAAAAAGTTGTACTCTAAAGTTTTTTTATTATAGAATGGTATGGAGAAATGAATATAAAAGCCTGAGCCCCAGGCTGAACAGTGAATCACATTCCAGAAGTGATGTTTATGTTACAGAGTAAACTGGCAGAAGTAGTGGGGAAAAAGAGACTGAGCTGAAAGAAAAGAAAAATTGGAGAAAAGCAAGTAAACATCTGGTAGGGTCTCAGAAGGCCGACCAGTAAATATTACCCAAAGCAACTAGCTCGTGATGGGATTTTTTTTTAATGGTATTTGTTAAGTGTTTACTATGAGCCAGGGACTGTATTAAATGCTGGGATAGATACAAACAAATTGGGTTGGACACAGTCCTTGTCCCACGTGTGGCTCACAATCTTAATCCCCCTTTTCCAGATGAGGTAACTGAGGCACAGAGAAGTGAAGTGACTTACCCAAGTTCGCACAGTGGACCGGTGGAGTCGGGATTTGAACCCAAGTCCTCTGACTCCCAGGCCTGTGCTCTGTCCACTAGGCCACTGAGGCATGGAGAGATTAAGTGACCTGCCTGAGGTCACACAGCAGGCCAGGAGCAGACCCCACTTAAGATGAGGCCCCCATCTGCCGTCGTTGGATCTTTTCTTTCAACTGGATTTGTCAATTAATTGACTTGTCATTTAATGGTACTTATTGAACGCTTACTGCTCATTCAATCGTATTTACTGAGCACTTACTGTGTGCAGAGCACTGTACTAAGAGCTTCAGAGAGTACAATAATAACAGTGAACAGACACATGCCCTGACCACAGTGAGTACTGTGTGCAGAGAACTGTACTAAGCGCTTAGGAGAGTACAACATAGTCGGTAGACTCGATACCTGTCCACTAGGAACTTACTACAGGGACTGAAAGTACAAATTTATGATCCCCCTCCCCTGCCACCCACTGTTGAAAGGTGTGCTTCACCCACACTGCGACATACAATTTTGTGTTACCTCCACAAATTCAGTGGCCACCTCAAACCATCTCTATCAGGTGTCACCTAGGTCAGGGGGATGTCATGTTTTTGAGAAGAAATTCTACACATGTAATAGAAATCTCATTCTTATTTCCCCAAGTTAGATTTCTATATTCCTCCCATTTTCCTGTTGGAGCATTAATGCGGGGCAGGGACGGGGAGAGCGCCATACTGAGGAATGGGGCAGTTCTTTTGGGACAGGGGCTCGCTGCTTTCAGTAGCGGCGGGGAAAATGTGCTGTCAGCTGCCCCTCGATTTCCCAACATGGCTCTCTCTGATGAACTGGGGGACTGTCCAAGGAGGTGCGGAGCAAAATCAGCAGTGCTCCTGGCGGAACTTCAGGGAGGAAACACCTGCCCAGAGACATTTCTTCACGAGGCACCATCCATCACTGCTGCACCAGCCATAACAGCCCGCTCTCCTACCGCTGAGGGTGGAAAAATTCTTCCCCTCCTCAGATGAGAAGAGAGAGCTCGTTAAGAAGGGAAGAAAAAAAAAGACACATACGGGTCTGTGTAAGTGATTCCTCCCACTTGCACGTCTATGTACCCACCTTGTTCCCAACCTTCGAGTTCTCAGTCCCATAAACACAGAACGAATTAATTTTCCAAAGGAAGCAGCATTCACAGGATCCAGTTTATGCTCCTGGCAGTGTCGAAGGTAATGATTGTACAGGGAACTTCGGGGGAGACTCACACCTTCGGCTGTTTCGTAATTGTCTAACAGCCACTGGAGCTAGATAAAGAAAAACATGCTGGAATGAATGCTGAAAATACTAGATATGTCTAAGTTAGAAAACGTGTTTCCTGTCCTCTGATTAAATCAGGGGAACTGTCCGAAGTTTGATCAACATTCAAGCAGTTGTAGAGGCAATACGTTAGTTTCCACTATGCTCTCAAAGAACTTCATGCTATGGCAAAATTTTGCTATACTAATTATACAACTGATTTAAATGATTACTGTGGGCCAAATGCTGGGGTATTTAGGAAATTATGAACTTGGGCAGACCCTGTCCCAAACGAGGCTCACAAATCTATCTTACCCCTATTTTACTGATGGGGAAATGGAAGCCCAGAGAGGGGAAAAGACCTGCCCACGGTCACGCAGTAGGACAGTGACAGAGCTGGGATTTGAATCTGGGTTTTCGGACTCCCAGTCCCCTGCTCTTTCCATTAAGCCAAGCTGCCTCCATCAATGGTATTTAGTGACTGCTTACTGGATGCAGAGCACTGTACTGAGCACTTGAGAGAGTACAAGTTAACAGAGTTGGTAAAGACACTCCCTGCCCACAAGGAACTAACTATCTAGAGGGGGAGACCGACACTAATGTAAATTATTAATTACGGATACGTACATAAATGCTGTGGAGCTGAGGGTAAGGTGAATATCAAGTGCTTACAGGGTACAGATCTAAGTGCACAGACGATGCAGAAGGGAGAGGGAGTAGGAGAAAAGAAGGATTAATCAGAGAAGGCCTTTTGGAGATGTGATTCCAAAAAGGCTTTGAAGGTGGGGAGAGTGGTGGTCTGCCGGGTTTATAATAACCATCGACTAAATGGGAATGAATGGATTGGGGGTTGAAGGCTTGAAGATGTCTCCATGACTGATATCCAAACAAATCCTTGTGTTGCTGTTCCATCCACCACTAGCAGAGTGCTTTTACATCCTTGCCACTCACCGTTGTTTTACTATATTAAATATTGTAAAGATTCAAATTCACAAAGAAACACAAAGTACAGTAAGGTTCATGCAGAGGCTGGGAAATGTATGTGCACAACCATCTGTTCCTACACCGAGTCTACTTTTTTTTTTTAATGGTATTTGTTAGAGCTTTTACTATGGGTTAAGGAGTGTTCTAAGCGCTGGGGTAGATACAAGTTAATCAGGCCGCAAACAGTCCCTGTCCCATATGGGGCTCACAGTTTAAGTAGGAGAGAGAACAGGTTATCAAATCTCCATTTTGCAGTTGAGGAAACTGAGGCCCAGAAGAGTTAAGTGACTTACCCAAGGTCATACAGCAGGCCAATGGCGGCGACATTAGAACCTAAGTTCTCTGGCTCCCAGGCTTTATCCACTTAGCCATGCTGTTTCCCTTGTGCCAACTTGTGAATTGTTATACCCAGAAGAGACATGTGTCGCGGGAAAAACATTTCCTAATACTTCCATTGTGCTATATCCACACTGGGTAATGAAAACACATGGCACAGCAGGACTGCCTATAACTAATTACCACTACTGCAGTAAAACTTTCATAATCCAGAATCCATACCCCTAGGAGATTAAGTATCAGAGTAGCTGATGTCCTAAATTTAGTGTCTGCTCTGATAATGCTCCTACGGGGACCCCAGAAGTCCCTACCTTTGTACCTGATGCTCATTAAACAGTGGGATAAATTTAGAAAATATTTAATCCAAATATCAAGTATCTGAATTGGCATCGGTCTGGGGCACTCTGGATAATTTGGTCTTTACTACTGTTTTTACAAGACTCTAATCTTGTTTTAAAATTTCTTGGCTTATCTCGGAAAATCCAAATGCCATCCGAGTGCCGGCAGTCAGATCTGTACTTGAGTCAATGATCCTTCTCCCACTGAAAGGGATAAAAGATCATTTTTTCAAATTTAATCTTTAACTAGACTCAGAACCAATTGTCCTCCCTGTTTATCCTAAGGCCTAAGAGTCAATCAGTCTGAACTTCCACGTGTTCATCGTTAATGGGAGTGGGTTCCCAGAGGCCATGTAAGCCAAACTGCTCCTGACTTGGGCAGACAGAAACAACGGTAGTCCACTTGGTGTGGTGCACTGTACGAGGAGCTTGGGAAGTACAAAATAATCGAGTGACGTGTTTCCCGCCCACGAGGAGCCAACACTCTAACGGGGAGACAAATGGAAAAATACTGACAACTAGACTGGTCTAAAATAAGTAGATTAAGCAGACATAATATACACACGTGTTAAGGAATCTTTTCTCTACAAAAACGTTCAGGACCTGTTTCCCCACTCCTCAAAAAACTCCAGTGGTTGCCCATCCACCTCCACAACAAACAAAAACTCCTCATCATTGGCTTCAAAGCAGTCCATCACCTTGCCCCCTCCTACCTCACCTCTCTACTCTCCTACTATAACCCAGCCCGCACACTTCACTCCTCTAATGGTAACCTCCTCACTGTGCCTCGATCTCATCTATCTCGCCGCTGACCCCTTGCCCACGTCCTGCCTCTGGCCTGGAATGCCCTCCCTCTTTAGATCAGACAGACAATCACTCTCCTCCACTTCAAAGCCTTATTGAAGGCACAACTCTTCCAAGAGGCCTTCCCTGACTAAGCTCCCCCCCTCCTCTTCTCCCACTCCCTTCTGCATCACCCTGAATTGCTTCCTTTGTTCACCCCCCTTGGGCCCACAGCACTTATGTACATATCTGCAATTTATTTTATTGATGTCTGCCTGCCCCCTGCCCCCCTGCAGACTGTAAGCTGATAGTGGGCAGGGAATGCCACTGTATATGTTGTATTGTACTTTCCCAAGCACTTATTAAGGTGCTCTGCATGCAGTAAGCATGTAATAAATGTGATTGATTGATTGAATGAATAATTTATTTATATTAATGTCTGTCTCCCTTCCTCTAGACTGTAAGCTCACTGTGGGCAGGAAATGTGTCTGTTGTATTGTACTCCCCCAAGAGTTGAGTACAGTGCTCTGCACACAGTAAGCACTCAATAAATATGACTGACTGAATGAAAGAAAGGAAGGCACAAATAAATTAGCTGAAGAAACAATACTGTTCAAGGTGCTGGAAAATTAATCGGGGACAGCTTGTTGGAGGAGGTGGGATTTTAGGAGGGATCTGAAGGTAGGGAGAGCTCTGGTCTGTCTGCTGTGAGAGGGAGGGAGTGCCAAACTATGGGAACAGCATGTTAAACTTAACGTATCCAAAACAGAACTCCTCATCTTCCCACCCAAACTCAGTCCTCCCCCGGATTTTTCTATCACTGGAGACGACACAACCACCCTCCCTGACTCACAAGCCAATAACCTTAGCATTATTTTTGACTCCTCTCACTCAACCCACATATTCAGTCTGTCATCAAATCCTGTAGGTTCTACCTTTGCTAAATATTTATTTAGCACTTACTGTGTGCAGAGCACTGTACTGAGCACTTGGGAGAGTACGATGTAACAAAGTAACAGAGTTGGTAGACATGTTCTCTGCTCACAATGAGCTTACAGTGTACAACATTCCTAAAAACCGCTCCTTCCTTTCCACCCAAACTATCGCGTTGATCCCTGCACTAATCCTATCCTGCCTTGACTACTGTATCAGCCTCCTCAATGACCTCCCTGCCGCCTCTCTCTCCCCACTCCAGCCCATACTTCACTCTGCTGCCGGGATCATTTTCTCAAAATATGTTCTGTCTCTCTGTCTCCCCACTACTCAACAACCTCTAATAGTTGCTCATTTATCTCCATATCGAACACGAACTCTTTACCCTCGGCTTTAAGACACTCAGTCAGCTCTTTCCCTCCTAAATCTGGACTGCAAGCTTGTCGTGGGCAGGGAATGTGTCTGTTTATTGTTATATTTTACTCTCCCAAGTGCTTAGTAGAGCACTGTGCACACAGTAAGCACTCAATAAATACGACTGAATGAAGAACTTATAAGGCATTCAATCAGCTCTTTCCCTGCTCGCTTACCTTGCTGATCACCTATTACAACTCCACCTGCACGGTTCAGTCCTCTAATTCCAGCCTACTCACTGCACCTCAGTCTCATCTGTCTTGCCGCCAATCCCTTGCCCTCATCCTCCCACTGGCCAGGAACTCCTTCCCCCTTCATATCTGACAGTCCACCAATCTCCCCACCTTCAAAGCCCACTAAAATAATATCTCCTTCAAGATGCCTTCCCTGACTAAGCCTTCATTCCCCTGTCGAAACCCTCCTTTCTGCATCGCCTAGCCACTTGGGTCTGTATACCTTAAGCACTTTGCTATTCAACCATCCCCAAGACCCGCAGCACATTATTATCATTATTATTGTTATCATTATATTTATTAAGTGCTTACTTTACGTTAAGCTCTATCCTAAGTGCTGGTTAATCAGGTCAGACATAGTCCTCATCCCACACGGGGCTCACAGTCGAAGTAGGAGGGAGAACAGGCACTGAATCCTCATTTTACAGATGAGGAAACTGGAGCACAGAGTAGTTCAGTGACTTGTCCAAATTAACACAGCAGGCAATGGCAGAGCCAGTATTAGAACCCAGGTCCTCTTATACTCCCAGGCCCATGCTCTTTCCAGTAGGCCACGCTGCTCTTCATCTGTATATGTCTGTGACTCCCCGTCTAATCTAGGAAGTCCTTGTATCGTATTCCCCCAGGTACTTGGTATAGTGCTCTGCATCCAGCAGGCACTCAATAAGTATCATTGATCGACTGGGATGGAGGTGGGGGTGTCGGGCGTAAGGTACAGCTAGATTGGCTTGGGGAGCGAACAAAGATGGGCAGTTGGGGAATAGGAGGTGAAGAGAGTGGATAGGTAAATTGGGGCCAACTTGTGGAAAGCCTTCGAGTCGACTGAGGAGTTTTTATTTGATGCGAAGAGAGAGATCCAGTGGAGGGTTTGGGGAAAGGAGAGATGTGGGCTGCGCGATGCTTCAGGAAGATGATCTGTGCGTCAGCGTAGAATCTAGATTGGATGGGGGGAGGCTAGAGGAAGGGAGGCCAGTGAAGAGAGTAGTGCGAAACACTGTAGCCATGGCAAGAGCAGAGCTTACAGAAGGATGGTAGCTATTTTGGGTAGAGAGGAAGAGACAGCTTTGGGAGATGCTGTGCAGGGAGAACTAGCAAGATTTGGAAGTAGACTGAATGGGAGAGTTGCACCATAGGGAAGAGTCGTCGATGACAATGGGGTTGTGGGCTTCTGAGACAGGGAGGGCGGTGGTGGTGTCGACTACAATGGGAAAGTTAGGAGGAGTGGGTTTCGGGGGAAAGATGAGGAGTTTGGTTTTAGACATGTTGAGTTTGAGGTGCTGGTCGAACATCTAGGCGGAAATATCCTGGAGGAAAGAGGAGGTGTGGGATTGCTGGTCAGAGCTACCAAAATCAATACGGGAGTCAGATCTAGCTCAGAAACTGTAAAGGGGGAAACTCCAAGTCAATAGCCACTTGGCATTCTATTTACCAAACTCTGGAATGAAGGCAAACTGTGGAAAACCACAAAAGCAAGTTGCTTAAAACAGCCAGCTACAGCAAATGGTAATAATAGTATTTATTGAGCACTTATTATTTGCAAATCACGTACTAAGTGCTGGGGAAAAGTACAGGTATTAAAAATCAACAAGGTTCCTGGTCCTCAAGGGCTCACAATCTAAGAATAAGACTGTAAGCTCTTTGTGGGCAGGGATGGTGTCTACCACCTCTAATGTATGTGTGTACTCTCTCAAGTGCTTAGTACAGTGCTCATTACCCAGTAAGTGCATTACCCAGTAAGTATAAATACCACTGAATGAATAAGGGCAGGGGAGGACTGGCAACAGAAGTAGCATGGGCTCTACATCAGAAAGACCTGGATTTTAATCCCGGCACCGCCACATATCTGCTGTGAGACCTTGGACAAGTCACTTAACTTCTCTTTGCCTCAGTTACCTCATCTATAAAATGAGAATTAAGATTGGGAGCCCTATGTGGGACAGGTACTGTGTCCAACCTGATTAACGTGCACCTAGCCCAGTGCTTAGTACAGTGCCTGACACAGAGTAAGTTCTTCACAGGTACCAATTACAAAAACATAGAAGAACCCCCATACTTACAAGGAAGGCAAACCCCAAATCAAAACTACACAAAACCACATAGGGCAATCAATCAATCACATCTTTTGAGCACTTACTGTGTACAGAGCACTGTACTAAGCACTTTGGAGAGTACAACACAACTGGCAATTTCAAGGATGAGGACAGGAAATGGGAGGTACAAAAGACAAAAGGAAACTGGAAGCCAACTAATCAATAGTATTTACTAAGCACCTTCGGGGTGCTCAATGTACCTAGTTCCCCACCCACAGCAAGCTGTAACAGAAATGGGGGGAGAGAGATAGACTCTTTCACTTTTTGGTCTTCTGGGCACACCATCGCTACCTGGTGCTTTCAGTTGTTCTAAACTTGGGTGTAAAAAAAAGACTAGCAAACAATTAATGGTATTTATTGAGCATTTACTTTGTGTAGAGCAGATTATAGCATGTAGAATTCAAGGTGCATATAGTCGAGACCAAAAAAGTTCAGTCTCTCTCTCCCTGGAGAACACAGTGCCATATAGTCCTATAGGCTGCAAGCTCGCTGTGGGCAGGGAAGGTGTCCCATTGTTATATTTTACTTTCCCAAGCGCTTAGTACAGTGCTCCGCACATAGTAAGCGCTCAATAAAATACAATCGATTGATTGATCGACTATACTAGGTGCTTGGGTGAGTACAACCAACAGAGTTGGTAGACAAATTGCCTGTCCCCCCAGAGTTTACAGTCTAGAGGGGAAGAGAGACATTAAAATAAATTACGGCTGTGGAAGTAAGTGCTGTGGGGCCGAAGCATAGAATACACAGGGATTGCCTCTCTATATTGTAGCACTGGACTTTCCAAGCGCTTAATACGGTGCTCTGCACACAGTAAGCGCTCGATAAATACGGTTGAATGCTTGAATGAATGTAAGACAGGGAAGACCAAGGAGTTGGGGGTTGTGCTCACTGTCCCCTCTCCCATGAGCATTTTCCTCCCTCCAGGCTGCCACCATCAAAGATCACTGCTGTGCTCAAATCAACAGCATACCTTAACCATTTTCTAGTGGCAGGTGGAATTTTTTCCAGTGATGGCTGTGGCAGGCTACTTGTGGAGCTGGGAACACCAGCTGGTAGGAGGAGAGCTGTAGAGTATGCTTCCTGTAATCATCAGGAAACACGCATCACTGACTTCAAGAGAATCGCAAATGGCTCAGGAGTCCAGTTACAGACCTTCATATCAGGAAGGGTAAGGAGACCTTCTTTCGGCAAATTACCAAAGTAAGTTCAGGAGTACACCACGTGATGAGGGGGAACTTCTCCTATCCAGATATCTGCTGAAAGGCAGCCTACTAGGACAGAGCTCATGGTGGCCAAAATTAATAAATGAATGAATGAATGAATAATGAATGAAATAAAGTTACCCACCAAATATGTAGCCCCAATTTAAGGAAATCAGCAACCAAGGAATAATCTCCTACGAATTAACCAAGTATCCAGAAGAAAAATTAATTGCTTAAACACCCGCAGCTCTTCTAAACAATAACCACTTTCAATGCATTGTTCTTGGCTGGAAGGCATCCTTTGCTCATTTTAATGGACGGGATTTTTAAATAATTTGTTTGCAACGTACAATGGCTGATTATCTGTAATTTCCTTTCTCTCCGAGCCCCATTCAAGGTCCTTTGAAGTTAAGGGCAACTCTGGGGCTGTTTCTAAGGCTCTCTAACAACTCTCCGCATGCCTACTGATGATGACCAGCTGGGTTTTGCCCCCCACTCACCACTCTGCAAACCATTCTAACCGTGCTCACTCCTCAGGGTCCATTCTAGGGTCAGAAATGGGTCCCGTGTCTCTAGTTCACCTGGTTCCCTTGCAGCTCTGAACTCTGGACAGGAGGCAGACTGACTGTAGTCTACTTCCCATCCATAGTTTCTGGACAGCCAGCCTCTGGCCCACTTCTGACCTTGGAGGGCCTGGAAACCTAAGCTTCAAATCACTTTGGCGCCACAGGTTTTTCCAAACCAAGATAGAAAAGGTAAGCATGGCTCTCAAATAAATAGGGTAATTTGTGCCATGCCACTCACCAACTCTCAAAAGTTTAGTCAAGTGCTAAAGATGTGGCAACTCGGGCCACAGACATTCAGTTTAGACGAGGGTGGGTAGGGAGGGACCACAGTCACAGTGCCTTTCAGCTCTTGCTATGCCAGCATAAGGGGCATGGCAGGAACTCTCTCCTGGTTTAGGGCGTTGAGCACAAGGCAAGACTGCCCACTGCCAGTTAGGCCATGCACTTGAGTTCAGACATTGTTTTTTTTTGTTGTTGCTTTTTAAGGTATCTGTTAAGTATGTACCGTGCTCTGCACACAGTAAGCCCTCAATAAACATGACTGAAGTGCTTACTCTGCGCCAGACACTGTACTAAGCATTGAGGTCGATAAAAGCTAATCAGGTTGGACATGCTATACGTCCCACATCGGTCTCACAGTGAGACGTGAAAAATCCCCATTTTTCAGAAGAGGTAACTGAGGCACAGGGAAATGAAGTGACTTGCCCAAGGCCACACAGCAGGCAATGGGGTTTGGTCTGTGTTCGGTCTCGGTGCAGTCTTTTCAGTGGCCAACCGTTATGCCGTCATCTAGTTTGTACATCATGATTTGTGAGCCCGTTATTGGGCAGGGATTATCTCTGTTGCCGAACTGTCCATTCCAAGCGCTTATTACAGTGCTCTGCACATAGTAAGTGCTCAATAAATAAGATTGAATGAATGAATGAATGAATGAATGACTCAGTGAGTCACATCAATTGTGCCGATCACTGGGAGACTTCTTGGAGCCCAAAGGGTGCATATATACGTCCGCTCAACTGTATATATCTTCATTACCCTATTTATTTTGTTAATGAGATGTACATCACCCTGATTCTATTTATTTGCTATTGTTTTAATGAGATGTTCTTCTCCTTGATTCTATTTATTGCCATTGTTCTTGTCTGTCTGTCTCCCCTGACTAGACTGTAAGCCTGTCAAAGGGCAGGGACCGTCTTTATCTGTTACCAATTTGTACATTCCAAGCGCTTAGTACAGTGCTCTGCACATAATAAGCGCTCAATAAATACTATTGAATGAATGTACATATATACACTCAACTACGTATATACGAATGTGGAAACAAACTTAACCAGCTTTCCTCCATTTTGTTTTCAGACTCCATTTTGTATTTCATCTAGCTTGTTTTCCTTAGTCACGCTGCAGCCCCGCCCACCCCTGTCGTCAGTTAAGCTAACTGCAGCCACACTTGATTGGACCCACTGGGTCATGTGATCGAGAACTCCGAAATTTGATTGGATCTTGTTGATGGCATGAGGAACACCACGTCCACCACGGACCACAACTAACTGCCTCTCCCACTTTAGCTCACTTTTAAGGCAACAGACTCTGTCTGTCCTCACCCATCCAAATCTGAATTGTACTGCAATAAAGAACCTCTTGTGCTGTGTTGCTGTGACTTGATTCCTTTTTTTGTGTGTGAACCCAACATATATACACACATACACACGTAGAAGCAGCAACGTGGTGTAGTGGATAGAGCATATGCCTGGGAGTCGGAAGGTCATGGGTTCTAATTCCGGCTCTGCCATTTGTCTGACCCTGGGCAAGTCACTTCGCTTCTCTGGGCCTGTTACCTCATCTGTGAAATAGGGATCGAGAATGTGAGCCCCGTGTGGGACGGGTACTGTTTCCATCCCGATTTGCTTGTATCCATCCCAGCACGTAGTGCAGTGCCTGATACATAGCGCTTAACAAATACCATAATTATTACTATATACACATATATGGAGGGAAGGAGGAGAGGAGAGAGAGACACAGAGAGATACCCACCATCCCTGTTGCTCTGACCAGTTAGGTCGGAGAGAAGTGAGCACACAGTCTTCTGCCTTGAACATAGAGAGCTACTGCTCAGCTGGATGTGGTAGTTTATGCCCAGTAGGGTGCTGACTTGGGTGTGAAAACCTGGTCAGTAGTGTGTGAAAGGTCACACCTCATCAAGCACTCAATATTGATCATCCTCCCCCCTCAACACACACACTTCTGGAAACTCTATGATCACTTCTAATTCTCTCTGAAATCAAATTAAACCTCTTGATCATGGGGTCCTCACTTATTCTCCCCCTGGAGACTGTAAGCTCCTTGTGGGTAGGATCGTGTCTACCAACTCTAATGAATTGTATTCATTCATTCATTCATTCATTCATTCATATTTACTGAGAGTTAACTGTGTGCAGAGCGCTGTACTAAGCGCTTGGGAAAGTACAATACAGCAATAAAGAGAGGAAATCCCTGCCCACAATGAGCTCACAGTCTAGAGAATCAGCGTGGCTCAGTGGAAAGAGCCCAGGCTTGGGAGTCAGAGGTCATGGGTTCGAATCCCAGCTCCGCCACTTGTCAGCTGTGTGACTGTGGGCAAGTCACTTAATTTCTCCGTGCCTCAGTTACCTCATCTGTAAAATGGGGATGAAGACTGTGAGCCTCGCGTGGGACAATCTGATTACCCTGTGTCTACCCCAGCGCTTAGAACAGTGCTCTGCACATAGTAAGCGCTTAACAAATACCAACATTATTATTATTGTTATTAGAGGAGGAGAGACAGACATCAGTACAAGTAAACAGGCATCAAGACATCAATTGTACTTTCCCAAGCACTTATTACCGTGCTCTGCAAGCAGTAAGTGCTCAATAAATACCACTAATTGAGTGATTTGATTACTGACTTTTTCTTAAACTCCCTGACCTCACCTTTCATTAAAACCCGATTCATTTTTTGGCCCCATCGCCATGTTCTTTAGATTCTCTGTCCCTTGGATTTTTCTATATTGGGTTGCAAACTCAAGGGCAATGAGTAGTAGATAATTCTACTTTCTTCGTCACTCTCCTCAGAGCCTATTATTTTCTCTCCCTAACTCTCACGACTGGGAGCCCTATGTGGGACGGGGACTGTGTCCAAGCTGATCATCTTGCATCTACCCCAGGGCTCAGCACATTATTATGGTATTTGTTAAGTGCTTACTACGTGCCAGGTCCTGAACTAAGCACTGGGGTAGATACAAACTAATCAGGTTGGACAAAGTCCCTGTCCCACATGGGGCTCACAGTCTTCATCCCCATTTCGCAGATCAGGTAACTGAAGCAGAGAGAAGTGAAGTCACTTGCTCAAGGTCACACAGCAGACAAGTGATGGTGCTGGGTTTACAGCCCAGATCCTTCTGAATCCAGGCCCATGCTCTATCCACTAGGCCATGCTGCTTAGCACTCAGTACTGTAACTATTACATAGTTGTAGCAGGAGCAGTAATAATAATGATGGCATTTAAGCGTTTACTATGTGCCAAGCACTGTTCTAAGCGCTTGGGGGGATACAAGGTAAGCGGGTGGTCCCACATGGGGCTCACAGACTTCATCCCCATTTTATAGATGAGGTAACTGAGGCACAGAGAAGGTAAGTGACTTGCCCAAAGTCACATAGCTCACAAGTGGCAGATCCGGGATTAGAACCCACGACCTCTGACTCCCAAGCCCGGACTCTTTCTGCTGAGCCACGCTGCTTCTGCGTGCAGTAGATGCCAACAAGTGGACGAACCGGCTCTCTACAAGGTATCAGACTGCCAGTCCTGACTAGGGCTCCATTTATCTAACCTCTCACCTGCTCCCCTCCCTCAGCACATTCTCCCCACAACTTGCCCTGCCAACCCTGCTTCAGGCCGAAAGGGAGGTCCAGAGGCCAGGCCAGGCCCACCTTCCCGATCCAGAGAGGCAGGAGCAGCAACCGTGGCCCAACGTAGCATTCTATTCCCCGGAAAGCCAGGGGAATCCAGAATTTGTGGTTGCAGTGGATTGGGGTGGCTCTCGCTCAGGACAGTATTCCCAGATTTTTTACTGGAGTCACCCCAGACAATGGGGAGGGACCTTGATTTCCAGGCTGCCCAGGCGAGTAGAAGACAATCTAACCATATTCGCCCCGAAAACAAACCGGAGGCCTCTAGCAATCCAGTCTTTTCTAGTAACCAGCCTGCAAAATGCATAACCTCCTTTCTCACAGGAAGGAACCCTAAATAATGGTATTTAATCAATTCCTGGAAAAAAAAAACCCAATATGAAATGTTGGGGTGAAAGCCTAAATGTGAAATGAAATAGAATTACTTTTTTTCCCCCCTCTCAAAATGAAGCATAGAGAAGTAAATGAGTAAGAAAGCAACCAAAGAGAGCATGGCTTTAAAAGGAAAGTTTTAGGCAATTAGAAGCTAATTTGCATTCACAGAGACAAGGGACTAATGCATATTTTCATGGACATTTTTATTTTCACCAGACAGAGCTGCCACTCTGTGGTTTGGGTCCTTCTAAAGTCTTTCCCTTGTGCAGTTCTCTCTTAAAAATAATTTGGTTTCTGCAACAAGTATTCTTGGGAATACTCGGTGATTTTTTTTTTTAAATAGCAAGCTAAAGTAGCTTTGTTCTCTAATTCCCTCAAATTATGTGATTGTGTAATTTTATCTATTTTTTTCTCTTTTAGTTATTAAACTCTAGATTTACTCCATAGCTGTTCTTTAAAAATAAGAGCCTTTTCCTTATAAAGAAAGAGGAATTTATTGGTCTGAGTTTGTTTGCACCACATAGTCACTACCTTTTTTTTTTTTTAAAAATGGCATTTGTTAAGCACTTATTATGTGTCGAGCACTGTTCTAGGCGTTGGGGTAGATACAATTTCATCAGGTCAGACACAGACCCTGTGTCGCACAGAGCTCAAGTCTAAGTAGGAGGGAGAAGAGGTGTTAAATCCCCATTTTGCAGTTGGGGAAATGGAGGCCCAGAGAAGTGAAGTGACTTGCCCAGGGTCACCCAGCAGATCAGTGGAGAAGCTGGGAATAGAACCCAGGTCCTTTGGCTCCTAGGCCTGTGCTTTATCCTCTAGGCCACACTGCTTCCCCTTCCTGGCACTGCTTCATTTTACTGCTTAGGGGTTCACCCTTTGGACTCACCGATCACCCCACTGTGTGGACGGCTCTGGACGGCAACAAGAGGGGTCAATTTGAACGAAGGTAACTATTTTTATTATTTATTTTTTTCATTTTTTAGCTCAGAAAAAACACTATTCCCCACTTAAGGGTCATTCAGCCAGAAAAGACAGGTTACAACAGATTCTTATCTGGCTTATCAAAATGCTAAACATAATTTGTCTGTCCTTAGAAGAAGGAGAGTCTTCCTTTACTGCTTGGGAAAGCTGAGGACAGTGAATAGAATCAAAGCTCCTATCCTTTTCCTTAAAGAGGTAGTTTACTGGTTAGTTCCCTATTATATTTCCCTCCATGTGCTATTAACTCTGCTAGGAATAGTTATAATTCACTGGGGAATGCTGCTGCTGTAGGAGGTAAAAAAAACTAGCATCTCTGAAAATGATACAGAGATACTGGCAAAAATGACAGGGAAAATGGAGCGACTTCTCAACACATTTATCAAGGAATCTTTAAATATTTCCATGGCAATGCATTCAAAATAATGTGGAAAAAATGATGCTCGTATACACTTAGTTTTAGTAAATTTAAGTTGGTTATAAAATTTTGCCCACTCCTATTTCTTTTAAAGGACTGCTCTCGAAAAATAGCTAATAGAAGACTTACGCTACTTCCAGTCCCGTGTCAGTGGTTTATTAAATATCCCTGAATGCTACATGGAATGCAAGGATAAGATTGAAAAGTTAGACATTAACTTACATGGCTGTTGAGTAAACTGCTTTTGTGTGATGTAATCCCTTCATTTTTTTGGAGGTTTTCAATCGCCATTTCAAGCTAAAGAAATGTGTGCAGGAAAACAAAATAAAATGGAAAAAAAGGAAATCAGATAGTTAGCATCAGCCAAGATTTGTTTTTATTAATATCTGAATCATGATTAATGCCTCCTACCCAGAGAATGTGTGACCAAAAGGCAGATGAACAAAGAACAGTATTCATGAGAAGAAGCTGCAGCAAAGAAATGTTATTTATCCCATGCAAATGGATCAAAGAGATTTTAAAAATAAAGCAGCAGAATGAAATGCGAAGTTTTCAAAATTGCTATGTAAAGAATTCTTATTTTACTTAGACAGCGCTCAATCATGAGTGCATATGGACCCATGACAGTGCATTTAATCACTCTCTCATAAACTCTTAAATGAAGCACTCTTCTAGAACTGGAACCCTCCCAACAACAGGAGATGATGGAACAGTGGAAAGAAGATAAGTTGGGGGTGGGGGAGAGAGAAGGGAGACAAAAGGAAGGGACAGGAAAGAAAGGTATGTCGTAAATATGAACAAGGCTAGACTGGCAGCTTCAGGACTTAGAATTTTCCGGCAGACACCTGATAGATGTTTTATGCATTCAGTAATATTTATCGAGCAACTGCGGTGTGGAGACTGTATTGTACTAAATGCTTGCAAGAGTTCAATAGAGCCATAAGACACTGTTACCATCCTGGAGGAGCTGACAATCTAACGAGGGAGACAGGCAGACATAAATTGTTTGCATTCAGTGGAAGGATAAGGAAAACTAGAGACACAACTGATAATGACAAAAGTATGGAAGCTGAATAATAATAATGATAGCATTTGTTAAGCACTTACTATGTGCAAAGCACTGTTCTAAGCACTGGTAAGGATACAGGGTGATCAGGTTGTCCCACGTGGGGCTCACAGTCTTAATCCCCATTTTACAGATTGGGTAACTGAGGCACAGAGAAGTTAAGTGACTTGCCCAAAGTCACACAGCTGACCAGTGGCTGAGCTGGGATTTGAACCCATCACCTCTGACTCCCAAGCCCAGGCTCTTTCCACTGAGCCACGCTGCTTCTCTATAATAAGAGTAAATAAGAGGAGGGGAGTATGCAAACCCAGTATTCGCTCAGTTCTGCCAAAACATCTGTTTTCAAATCGGCATTTTGGATCATTCATTCATTCAATCCTCTTTATTGAACACTTACCATGTGCAGAGCACTGTACTAAGCACTTGGGAAAGTACAATGTCACAATAAACAGACAAGTTCCCTGCCCACAACGAGCTTACGATTCTGACAGCGTGAGCCTGTGTGCGCTCAGGGCGCTGTGCTATCAAAGAAATTACTCGTGCATGGGCCGAATACCTGAGTACTAGCATGAGGTGCGGCAATCAATCAATCCATCAATCAGTGGTATTTATTGGGCGCCAGGCACTGTACTAAGCGTTGGGGTAGAGTTGAGCACTTACTGTGTGCAGAGCACTGTATTGAGCACTTGGGAGAGTACAATATAACAGATTCGGTAGACATGTTCCCTGCCCACAGGGAGCTTATAGTCTAGAGGGGAGACGGACATTAAAATAAATTATGGACACACACAGAAGGGCAGTGGGGTGAATAAAGGGAAACAAATACAAGTGCAAGGGTGACACAGAAGGGAGACGGAGTAGACTCGTCCCTCTCGTTCACCCCACACATCCTATCCGTTACCAAGACCTGCCGGTTTCACCTCTACAATATCGCCAAGATCCGCCCTTTCCTCTCCACCCAAACGGCTACCTTACTATTACGGGCTCTCGTTATATCCCGGCTAGACTACTGTGTCAGCCTTCTCTCTGACCTCCCTTCCTCCTCTCTCGCCCCGCTCCGGTCTATTCTTCACTCCGCTGCCCGGCTCATCTTCCCGCAGAAACGATCTGGGCGTGTCACTCCCCTTCTTAAACAACTCCAGTGGTTGCCTATCGACCTCCGCTCCAAACAAAAACTCCTCACTCTAGGCTTCAAGGCTCTCCATCACCTTGCCCCTTCCTACCTCTCCTCCCTTCTCTCTTTCTACCGCCCACCCCGCACGCTCTGCTCCTCTGCCGCCCACCTCCTCGCTGTCCCTCGGTCTCGCCTATCCCGCCGTCGACCCCTGGGTCACGTCCTCCCGCGGTCCTGGAACGCCCTCCCTCCTCACCTCCGCCAAACTGATTCTCTTTCCCTCTTCAAAACCTTACTTAAAAATCACCTCCTCCAAGAGGCCTTCCCAGACTGAGCTCCTCTTCCCCCTCTACTCCCTCTGCCATCCCCCCTTTACCTCTCCGCAGCTAAAGCCTCATTTTCCCCTTTTCCCTCTGCTCCTCCACCTCTCCCTTCCCATCCCCACAGCACTGTACTCGTCCGCTCAACTGTATATATTTTCGTTACCCTATTTATTTTGTTAATGAATTGTACATCGCCTTGATTCTATTTAGTTGCCACTGTTTTTACGAGATGTTCTTCCCCTTGACGCTGTTTAGTGCCATTGTTCTTGTCTGTCCGTCTCCCCCGATTAGACTGTAAGCCCGTCAAGCGGCAGGGACTGTCTCTATCTGTTGCCGACTTGTTCATCCCAAGCGCTTAGTACAGTGCTCTGCACATAGTAAGCGCTCAATAAATACTATTGAATGAATGAATGAAAGAGGAAACAAGGGTTTAGGAAATAAACCAATGTTATTTATTGAGTGCTTACTACGTGCAGAGCAGAAGGCTTGCCTCACGTTATAGGAGAATTGAGTGCAGAGTTAAGTGCTAAGGATGGCAATGGATGGCCCAACACTCAAATACAATAGATGAGGTTTAGGAAGGTTATTTGCCACCTAGTAGGAACCCACTCTTCGGGGCGCTGCAATGGCTTCCTGGAGAGTGAGGTCTCCAACCCGACAACCAGCAAGCGCCACCTCTCCCTCACACACAATGGCATCTATATCCCCAATCATTCACACATTGAATCTTTTATTCAGTGCAGATGGTCCTGAGCACATTTTTGTTCTTCTCAGTATCCCCAGACATTAAGGAGGCCATGTATGGCCCTCGGCGATGCCAGACAAGAAGACACACATGGTGTCACAAGCGTTAGCCCGGAGGCACGGCATTAAACATGACATCATGAGCGCACACAAACACACGAAAGGGTGGAATGGTTCATTCAATGTCAAGCAAAGGAACGGACCCGAGTTGCTAAGGGGTGAGATAATCACGTAGGGGTGAGAGAGAGAGAAAACAGACAGTTGCTGGATCCCTGACCAGATTTAACAGTGGGGACAATCTCAGTGGAATTAGTGAGGAGATCCAATAATTAGGGGCAAAACCGAAGAAAGTTCAAATTCTTCCCAACCCCTAAGTCTATCCTACTTTACCGTATCTAGTGGCAAGCTGTAAGGAAGAACATGGGAAAAGCTTGATACCATGGTGAAACGCCCTCACTCCTCAAATCCACCAAACATCGCTCTTCCCCCATCAGATTTGATACAGTCCCTGACCTACACAGGTTTTACAATCCAAGAGGGAGGGAAAGTAGGTTTTTGATCCCCATTTAAGAAATGATGAAACAGAGGTACAGAGAAGTTAAATGACTTGCCCAAGGTCACCCAGCAAGCAAGTGGAGAAGCCAGGACTAGAACCCAGGTCTCCTGATTCCCAGGCCCATACCCTTATCACTAGGCCACGTTTAACCAATTTAAAGTCTGTTAAGACATAAATTTTCCAAAGGTGCCTAACTGCTGTTTCACCCTAAATCATAAATACACCAAGAATCAACTTCTGAACCTTAGGAATGAAAAAGTTCTATATTATATTGCAGTTTTTGATGTACAGTATACAGCAGCACAAGTCAGGGAAAACAATAATGGCTGTTAAAGATATTTCTATCATTAATGAAATAAAGAAAAGATTTGAGGTGATAATGTTTCCTACATCCCATCAGCCCAGGGAGCTGTTGATCACAACTCTGAGGAAATGACTCAAAATGTCATAGGAAAGCACTGTTTCCGAAACTCATTTTGTACAAATGAAAGGGAGGCTATGATTATACGTTAAGAAGTGCAAACTTATTCTAATAATTAAAGCCCAGAGGAGGACTTTTTTGAATATCTAAAGGAACTGATAATATAAAAGTGTATAGCTCATACAAAATCATTCATTCATTCAATGCATTTATTGAGCGCTTACTGTGTGCAGAGCACTGTACTAAGCACTTGGGAGAGGACAGTAGAGCAAATGGATGAAACAGATTTTCTGTAGCTCAGAGTGAGAAATTTGGAAAGGCTTGCAGGGAAGGGGCCAAAAGGTCAGACATACTTGCAGGCGGGGCAGGGAATGAGATGAAAAAACGAGGGAAAGGGAAACATAGAAGCAGAGGCAGTGAGAGGGGAGACAAACCCTTGCCCAGTCCAGGGGTAATCAATCAATCAATGATATTTACTGAGCACTTACTATGTGCAGAACACGAGGGAGAGTACAATCCAACAGAATTAGCGGACACGTTCCCTGCCCATAATGGGTTTAGAGAGTAGATGGGGAGATGGACATTAATTTGAATAAGTCATTTATAATAATAAATACTTTAAAGGTAATTTAAAGATATGTACATGATTATTTACATTTTGAGTGCAGGAAAAAACCTGTGGTGGAGCCCTGAGTGGGCAGGGCAAAGAGGGGGAGAAATAGGGGGAGAGGGAAGACAGGGAGAAAGGGAGGATAGGGGAGAGAGGGAAGAAGAGGGAATCAAAAAAGGAAGGGGAAGAAAGGAGTGGGAGGAAAGAGAGAGGAAGGTAAGAGGGCACTTGAAAGCAGGAACCATTTCTCTTCCTTCTAGTGCACTTTCTCCAACAGCTAATACAGTGCCCTGTGCAGAGTAGGGGCTCGATGAGTGAACGAGCTTACTCTACCTGCCCCGCTGCCTCTATCTCCTCCTCCTCACCGGGCTCTGGGGCAGAGCCCGACGTTCCTCTCGTCCCCCAGGCCCGAAGCTGCAGTGGCTGTAATCTGCCCGTCCACCCAGCTCCAGGACCGAGAGGAATCTCCAGTCTGGCCCCTGAGCCTGATGAGTTCAATGGAAACCCAGGTCCTGGGTCTGGGTCTTGCCAGCTGGGGATGATAAGCAGTGTGATAGAGCACGGGCCTGGGAGTCAGAAGGGTCTGGGAGTCCAAAGGACCTGGGTTCTAATCCCAGCTCTGCCACATGTCTGATGTGTGACCTTGGGCAAGTCACTTCACCTCTCTGGGCCTCAGTTACCTCATCCGTAAAATGGAGATTAAGAGTGTGAGCCCCATGTCGTACAGGGACTGTTTCTAACATGATTAGCTTGTATCTACCCCAGCGCTTAGAACAGTGCTTGGAAGATAGTAAGCGCTTAGCAAGTATCATAATAATAATAATAGTTATTATTATAAGCGGATACGCTGCCATCTTGGCTCTACCTCTGGTTTCTTTCCAGCTCAAGGGGCAGGGTAGGTTTTCTCTGGTGGTTTGCCTGGCCCGAAAAGCTGTGAAGGTGGAGCTAACGGTGCCAAGAATCTGGGCGGGAGAGCCCCTCTCACTCTATGAAGTTGGTGCCTGTGTCACAGGCACAAACACAAACACACTCACACTGGCAGACACACAGAGGCATGCTACTAGGCATGGAGCCAGGCAAAGTTTGTTTAGGGCGGTGAGTGACAGCAGCAGCCAAGCATAGCCGCCGCTACTGCTAGCTCCCCCAACTTGCCTTACTCAATCTTTTGCTATTCCTTCATTCCCACTTCTACAGACAACCCTGAGTTCTAGCTCTTGCTGCCCTTCCTGCCAGAGTCCAAAATGGCACTCCTGCCTCTCCCCACGGTACTCGTGGAGGGTGGGGTCTGGTGGCCCAAAGAGCGATTGTCCTGCAGTAGCTGATAGTGCCAGCGTTTAGAACAGTGCCTGGCACATGGTAAGCATTTAACAAATACCATAATAATTATTATTATTATACACCCCCCAACCCCCTCAAATCACATCTCCCCCTAAAGGCCTTCCTTGACTAAGCCCTCATTTCCCCTATCCGGGCTCCCCTCCGCATCTCCAAGGCACTTGGCTGTGTACCCCTTTTTATAAGTGCTTACTATGTGTCAATCACTGTTCTAAGTGCTAGGGAAGATACAAGTTAATTAGGTTGGACACAGTCCCCGTCCCACATGGGGCTCAACCGTCTGAGTACGAGGGAGAACAGGAAATCTAAGGAATGGAGAAGATAGAGTGATTCACCCGAGGTCACAGGGCAGGCAATTGTCAGAGCCAGAATTAGAACCCAGGTCCTCTGACTCCCAGGCCTGGACTCTTTCCACTAGGCCATGCTATTTCTACTTGATACTCACTCCAGTCCCATTGCACTTATGTACATTTCCTTATAGTCTACTATTTCCCTTATCTGTAATTCATTTTAATGTCAGTCTCCCCTGTAGTCTGTAAACTTCTTGTGGGCAGGGATTGCATCTACCAACTCACTGTACTTTCCCAAGCGCTTAGTAGTGCTCTGCCAACAGTAAGCACTCAATAAATACCCCTGACTGACTGGTTGATCAAGTCTGCTAAATTTATGGTACGTTCAGGGCGCTACAAGCATACATTCCAGCTTTCAATAGGCCCAACTGGCCTGTGGGACAGAGGACCGCGCAGAAGATTATGGGAGGAAAAAGGGCAATAACAGGACTGTAGCAGCAATGTATATGCTTATGATGCCTTTGCCCCACGTAATATCACACAGCTAGACTTACATGCCTTTTTCACACAGGGAGACGTGGGCTTGCTTTGTACAAAGTTAGAGAGTCTAGAAAAAAAAGTCAGGTGGAGGCACTTAGTTTTAAATCTCTCTAGTTTATAGCACTCCCTGTTACTGCCGGCAGGTACCAGGTTGCTCCCAGGCCCATTAGGAAGCTCCCATGACAGAAATTTGAGAGGGGATGGGGACAGGGGTCACAGAGGGTACCAAAACACCCCAAAACTGATTGGACAGAAACTCAAAAGAAACTTGCAATCATGAATAGTAACTGGCAGCGGCTGCTGATTTGAGAAAAACTGACAAGTAAGTTCTGAGGGTAACCACATCTTGGAAGTACGAATGGCTGCTGACCGGCAAGCTGAACTTCATGGAACTCTATTAAACCTCAGAGGCTGCAGTGCTTGAAGGGGTGTGGAAAGCAATGGAGAATTCGGGCAAGCACAGATGACCCTGAATTGGGTCGGAGGGGAAAAAGGGTGTGTAAAATAAAAGGAAGGAATTAAGGCCTTCCCAGATTAAACCCCACTTTTCCTCATCTCCCACTCCCTTCTGTGTGGCCCCGATTTGCTCCCTTTGCTCTTCCTCCCCACTCCCAGCCCCACAGCACTTATGTATCTATCTGTCATTTTATTTATTTGTATTGATGTCTGTCTCCCCCACTCTAGCCTGTGAGCTTGTTGTGGGCAGGGAATGTCACTGTTTATTGTACTGTACCTTCCCAAGCGCTCAGTACAGTGCTCTGTACGCAGTAAGTGCTTAATAATTATGATTGATTGAATGAATGAATGAATGAATGAATGGTTAATTTGTGGGAGAGTTTGGTTATTAGTAAAAGGGTGGGATCTTTGCTAGGCCAGGGTTCTGCCTTCTGGGTCCTCTGGACTGTAAGATGTAAATTTCTGGTGGGCGGGGAACGTGCCTGTTATTTCTGTTATATCGTACTCTCCCAAGCGCCCAGTACAGTGCTCTGCACATAAGTGATCAATAAATACCAATGACTGATTGATGGCCCTTCAGTAAAGATAGACTTTGTTTTGGACTGAGAGCTCTGTATGTGGTAATTGTTGGTCTGTGATGGTGCGTGGGCATGGTAACTAACAATTGTCATGATCGACTGGCCAAGAGGGAGACACAGTGGACTCCAGCAATGGGGAAGATCATGGCTCTGGGGCGATGGAGAGGAGGGAAAGGCTTTTAATAATGTTGGTATTTGTTAGCGCTTACTATGTGCCGAGCACTATTCTAAGCACTGGGGTAGATGCAGGGCAATCAGGTTGTCCCAGGAGAGGCTCACAGTCTTAATCCCCATTTTACAGATGAGGGAACTGAGGCACCGAGAAGTTAAGTGACTTGCCCAAGTCACACAGCTGACAGGTGGCGGAGCCGGGATTAGAACGCATGATCTCTGACTCCTAAACCTGTGATCTTTCCACTGAGCCACGCACCCCCTGGCCTCCCAGCTCCTCCCAGATGATACCAATATTTTATTATTATTATTATGTGCCATTGAGTCATTTCCGAATCATAGCGGAATATACTTTCTCCAGAAGGTCCTGTCCTCTGCCGTAATCTGCAACCCTTCTAACGGTTCTTCCATTATTGTCGCTATGGTCTCTATCCAGCTAGCTACCGGTCTGCCTCTTCCACGTGTTCCCTGGACTTTTCCTAGCATGAGTGTCTTCTCCAGAGAATTAGTCCTTCTGATGCTGGGTCCAAAATATGCTAATCTATATCGAGTTATCTGGTTTAGTACCAATATTACGTTTTCAAATTTGCCTTTTTCATATGTGTGAAAATAAAGGGCCCTAAAAAGCAGGGTGGCCAATAACTACGTTTCACCTTTAAAAATGTATCCAAAAAGAATGTAATAATAATATTTATGGCATTTGTTAAGCGCTCACTATGTGCCAGGCACTGTACTAAGCGCTGGGGTGGATCCAAGAAAATCAGGTTGGACACAGTCCCTGTCCCACGTGGGGACTCAGAGTCTCCGTTTTCCCATAACACAGGGATTATATTCTTGTAAAGTCATGTGTTCAACTGCAATACTCCACTGTTTGGACACTGTGCACATGTGCACAAACCACTTCTTCTAACACCGCAGGGCATTCTATTCAAACGGGCTCGTGTTGTCAGTTGAAGGTTCCCCAAAGACATTCTGGTCAAGGTGTGTAGTGAAAACACCATGTTAGGGCACAACTGAATGCACTGCCAGAAGTTCAGGGGCATGGCTAGGAGCCAGCACCTATTTATTTATCTATATTAATGTCTGTCTCTCCCTCTAGATTGCACAGTAAGCGCTCGATAAATATGACTGAACGAATGAACGAACCCCAAAGCCTTTCCAGAGCTGTAGCCAGGACATGCTTCTGTTTTGGACCGGCAAGAATAGGCCCGCTGGCCAGGGGTGAAATGACGGTGAGGAACTTCTAGCCTAACAAATGAGGTCCTGAAAGAGTCACAGAAAAAAAAAAATCTTCTACTGCATCTCCTCTCTCACTCAACCAGTTTCAATTTATAATTGAAAAAAATCATATCTTTACTATCTAAAGAATTTGCAAGGTGAGTCGTGCATTTTTTACCATCTAGTTACTGTATTTCAGAAATACCATTTTATATATCAACCTAAAACATAGATTAATTGCTGCAGGATGGTGGTCAGCTTTTTCTAAAAAAAAGGACTCAGAAATGCTGTAAAACAAAGCCTCAGATAATACTGCATAGCAACAGGAACCTGGGAGGTAGTTGTGACAGAGGCCCCAGAAAGGAGCTCTTGAGCAGAAGCTTCCAGAAAATGAGTCAAAGAGGCAAAAGTGAAAAGTGAAAAAAAGTGCTGCGACACCAACACACCAACACAAAAAAGGCTTCCCCCTCCCGTCTGACACCAAGGGAGCAAAGCCCCACAACCCCAGAGAAGCAGAGGGTGGGCAGAAACTGGAAATCTATATAGTAGCAATAGCATTTATTAAGTGCTTACTCTGTGCAGAGCATTGTACTAAGCGGTGAGAATGAATACATGGTGGTGATGGTGTGTGTGTTCTGGGGGGAATTAGAAATGGTCTCTGGCCCTCAAGGGGCTCCCTATCTAAAAGTCTTCTCACCATCACAAGGTATAGGGTCTCTAGGACACTGGGAAGGTTGTGGCAATTTATGACAGGGCTGTAAAGCCCAGGAGTAAAGAGACATCTGTAGACTATCCCCCTCCACATACTGTTTTAACTATTTTTTTAAAAATGGTATTTGTTAAGCACTTATTATGTGTCAGGCACTGTATTAAACACTGGGGTAGATACAAGCTAATCGAGGTTGAACAGTCCACGTCCCACGTGGGGTTTACAGTCTTAATCTCCATTTTACAGATGAGGTAAATGAGGTGCAGAGAAGTTAAATGTCTTACCCAAGGTCACCCGACATACAAGTGGCAGAGCTGGGATTTGAACCCATGTCCACCGACTCTCTGGCCCGTGCTCTACCCACGAGGCCATGCTGCTTCCCAACTACTTATTTCAGTGATGTGAATTTCTAATTGTTACATTTAAAAATATGCTCGTCTTGTTTGAATTTATTGTTGGTTGTCATTTTTTTCCCTATTTAATATGTGTCCACCCTCTCCCAGTGAGACTGTGGCCCAGAGACTGTGTTTGAACTGTTTATTTTGTATCTACCCAAGTCCTTGGTACAGTGCTCAGCAATCAATCGATCGATCAATGGTATTTCTTAACAATTATGGCTTTTGTTAAGTGCTTATTATGTGCCAAGCACTGTTCTAAGCACTGGGGTGGATACAAGGTAATCAGGTTGTCCCACGTGGGGCTCACAGTCTTAATCCCCATTTTACAGATGAGGTAACTGAGGCACAGAGAAGTGAAGTGACTTGCCCAAGGTCACACAGCAGACAAGCGGCAGAGCTGGGATTAGAACCCACGTGCCCTGATTCCCAAACCCATGCTCTTGCCACTAACTGTGTGCAAAGCACTATACTAAGCACTTGGGAGAGTCCAACACAACAGGGTTAGTAGACACGATCACTATTCACAGGCAGTAATAATAATAATACGCTCATGAGTCATATTTCTTCTCTTGAAAACACCAACAGGGTGGGAAGAGATGGATGGGTTGATGGGATTTTGATCACCAGGACAGGAGGTGGTGACTACTTATTCGATCACATTTCATTCAATCAAATTTATTCATTCATTCATTAGCATTTATTGAGCCCTGACTGTGTGCGGAGCACTGTACTAAGCGCTTGGGAAAGTACCGTATAACAATAAGGGACATATTCCCTGCCCACAGCGAGCTTACAGTCTAAAGGACTGTATGGCACTGTGTTCTCTAGGGAGAGAGAGACTGAACTTTTTGGTCTCGACTATATGCACCTTGGGTTCTACATGCTATAATCTGCTCTGCACACAGTAAGCACTCAATAAATACCATTGATTGATTGTTAGTCTTTTTTTAACACCAGAGTTTAGAACAACCGAAAGCACTAGGTATGGATGGTGTGCCCAGAAGATCAAAAAGTGAAAAAGTCTAGCTCTCTCCCCCCGTATCTGTTACAGCTTGCTGTGGGAGGGGGATTTTTCTTTCACCTTTGCTTTACGGTACTCTCCCGAGCTCTTACACAGTGCTCTGCACAAAGCAAGCGCTCAATAAATATCACTGATTGATCGAAGGGAACCAGAGGCTGCCGGGGAAAAGGTTAAAAATACGTTAAATGGCCTGCAGTCACATGGGAAACATCAAAAATCGTCGGTGGATTGACTGGCAATCCTCCTCAGTGGGACCATGTATTTAATTCTTCATTAAGAGAACCCGGATCTGGGGATCAGCAAAACAGTATTTCTTGGAATGGCCTCTTTGAAAGCCACTACAGTTCTCGGCCAGGCTGACACTCCTGCCATGTTCTCGAGCAGCTTTGTGATCTAAGAGCTGATAGGAATTAATTAGTACTTGTACGATAGTCTCACACAATCCCAGCAAAAGTTGTTAAAACAATCTGGATGGTAAGGGAGGCTATCGATTTTACTATTCCCTAGTACACTGTTTTCCAGTGAGGCCTCTGGACTTCCGGGGAGAATACAATGCAGTTGTTAGACAATATGCCTGCCCTGACAGAGCTAATGAGGGAGACAGACACTAAAATAAATTTCAAATAGGGGTTTAACAGAATTAAACAGAGTTTAAAGATGTGTGAATAAGTACCTGCCGGGGGGGGGGGGGGGGGGGGGGGGGGGGGGGGGGGGGGGGATTGGAGGAGGGGCATACTGAGGTGCTTAGTGAACTAAAAAAGGTTGGGATGTATTATGATGTCACTTGACCATAACAGAAACCAGAGGCTTATTTAAAAAACCCCAATATAAGTGCCGCCATTACACTGTAAACTACCCGTGAGCACGGAGCACGGTGCACGTGTTAAATCTGCATGCTGCTTTAGGAGACTGGGGTTCGGAGGAGAGGACAAAGAAATGGTCATTTGGTTCATCGTAGTGCAATTTTCTTTTCTCCCTCCTCCCCCCACACCCCACCCCTTAAAATCCAAGGCACTACACCCGCCTGGATCCTGCATCTTCACCGGCAGCCACATAATTAACTGCTGTCTCGGGGTTTTATTTTCTCTGGCCAACGTAGACGAGGAAATTGCAAACTCAAGACAACCTTGTCTTGAAACCAAGACCAAGACCAAATCGAGATCAAGACAACCACCCATGACCATTAAGATTTGCTGGACGAGAGAGGGTACCCGCCTGCAATGATCAGATCCCGGCCCTTCCCCCTTTCTAGATCCTAAGCCCGTGGTGGACAGGGAATGTGTCCGCTTATTGTAAAGTAGTCTCTCAAGCGCTTAATACAGTGCCCTGCACACAGTGAGCACTCAATAAATATGATCGAGTGAACGATGGCAATCACCCTACATCGATTAGTCGCTACAGTGCTAATAATGAGTTACTGGTCATGCGGCTCTTAGCATCTGGGGCTCGGGGCAGGTGGTTTTTCAGGGCGGGAACCGGTCCCTGCTCCGAAAAGGAAAATCAGTAAGGTGCCGGGTGGCCCCGGTTCCCTCCGTGAGGGTGTAGGGATGCTCTCCTCTTCCGGACTTACCGAAGCTGAGGCCTGGTCTTCCGAGCCGGGTCGGTCCGGGCTAGCACTGGGGAGCTGGCCATCCCGTGCGGTCGAAGGGCCCGGCTCCTCGCCGGGCTCGGGGCGGCCACCGTCCCCGGGCCGGGAGCCTCGGGGCCACCGGGCCCGAGAGTCTGCGCGCCCCGGGGGTCGGGCGTCTCCGCACTCCTGGGCCCCGGCCTCTCTGCATCCCCAAAGCCGGGAATCTCCGTGGTCCCAGAGTCGGGAGCCCGAGCCCCCCGCGCCGATGCGGGGCTGGACTGTCCCGGGCTGGGGAGTCCCGGCTTCCCACGCGGTTTGGGGGCTCTGGTTCCCGCGCGGCTTAGGAACTGGGCTTCGACCCCTCCTAGCCTGGGAGCTTCGGCTCCTCCGGGAGTGGGAGCCTCGGCTGCGGCTCCTCCGGGGCCGGGAGCCTCGGTGGCGGCTCCTCCGGGAGCGGGAGCCTCGGTGGCGGCTCCTCCAGGAGTGGGAGCCTCGGTGGCGGCTCCTCCGCGGGCGGGAGCCTCGACTGCGGCTCCGGGAGTGGGAGCCTCGGCTGCGGCTCCTCCGGGACTGGGAGCCTCGGCTGCGGCTCCTCCGGGACTGGGAGCCTCGGCTGCGGCTCCTCCGGGACTGGGAGCCTCGGCTGCGGCTCCTCCGGGAGTGGGAGCCTCGGCTGCGGCTCCTCCGGGACTGGGAGCCTTGGCCCATCTCGGCCCCGGACTCTAGAGCCCTCGCGGGCTGGGGGCCTTGGCTGCCCTCGGGGATGGGCGACTTGGCTTTCCCGGGAACGGGAGCCTCGCCTCGCGGTACGGTCTGGGGGCTCGGCCCCCCGCGCCCTTTGGGGCCTCGTCTTCTCCAGGGTCGGAAGCGTCGTCCCCCCGCACCGTTTGGGGGCTCGGCTTTGTCCAGGCCGGGAGCCTCGGCTCCCCGGTTAGCTTGGCAGCTCGGCTCCCCGCGGTCTTCAGGGGTGCGGCTTCCCCAAGGTAGGAAGGGTCGCTTCCCCGTGCGGTGTGGGGGCTCGGCCTTCCCCGGGTCGGGCGCCTTAGCTCCCGCCGCGTCATGCTGTTTAGGGGCTTTACTTGGGCAGGGCCGTAAGCGTCGTCTCCCCGCGTGGTTTGGGGGTTCGGCTTGGTCCGGGCCGGGAGACGAGGCTTCCCGCGATGTTTGGGGGCTCGGCTCCCCGCGCTGTTTGGTGGCTCGGCTTCCCCAGGGCCGGAATCGTCGTCTCCTCGCGCGGTTCGGGGGCTCGGCCTTGTCCGCCGTGGGCGTCTTGGCCCCCTGCGCGGCTTGGGGGATCGGCACCCCGCGCTGTTGATGGGCTCGGCTTCTCCAGATCCGAAAGCGTCGTCTCCCCGCGCTCTTTGGGGACTCGGCAGGCTTGGGGCCGGGAGCCTTGGCTCCCTGTACCGCCTGGGTGCTCGGCTCCCCGTGCAGCTTGGGAGCCGGGTTCTCCCAGGCCTGGGGGCCGCAGCTTCGCAGCTGGGCCAGCCCAAAGCTGGGGGGCTCGGCTCCCCGCGCGGCTCGGGAGTCCGGCTTTCCGCCAGGTTCCGAGGTTCGGCTTCCCCGGGGCTCGGTTTTCTCGGGGCTGGAAGCCCCGGGGGCCCTCCCGGCCTGGGGGCTGGACTTCCCGCGCGGCCCGGGGGCGCTTTGGGCCTCGGCTTTCCCGGGGCCGGGAGCCCCGGCTCCTCGCGGGATTAGGAAATTGGGCTGTGGGAGCTCGGCTCCCTTGGCGGTCGAGGGGCTCGGCCCCCGCAGGGCTGGAAGGTTGGGGTTGGGGGGGATGGGGGTAGGGGCGCTCGGCCCCCTCAGGCCTGGAAGGTTGGGGGGGATGGGGATAGGGGCGCTCGGCCCCCTCAGGGCTGGAAGGTTGGGGTTGGGGGGGATGGGGAAAAGGGCGTTCGGCCCCCTCAGGGCTGGAAGGTTGAGGGGGATGGGGGTAGGGGTGCTCGGCCCCCTCAGGGCTGGAAGGTTGGGGTTGGGGGGGATGGGGGTAGGGGCGCTCGGTCCCCTCAGGGCTGGAAGGCTGAGGTTGGGGGGGATGAGGGTAGGGGCGCTCGGCCCCCTCGGGGCTGGAAGACTGGGGTTGGGGGGGATGGGGGTAGGGGCTCTCAGCCCCCGCGGGGCTGGAAGGTTGGGGTTGGGGGGGATGGGGGTAGGGGCGCTCGGCCCCCGCAGGGGTGGAAGGCAGGGGTTGGGGGGGATCGGGGTAGGGGCGCTCGGCTTCCCGGAGCCGCTCGGGGTTGGACGGCTTGGCTCCTGCATGTTGGAGGATGCGGGTCTAGCTGCCCAACAGCAAACGGCCCTGCTTACGAGACCAGAGCTGCACTGAGGAAAAGCGATTGTGTGGAGAAACGGGGAAGAAGGAGGCGGGCGGGCGGGGCACTAGGCTCTTTCCGGCTACGCCTGCGCAGGTTTTGGCGGGAAAGTTGAAGCGACGAGAGCATATGGCGCAGGCGCCGTAACGACGCTAACGGACGCTAACGGACGAACCATTAGAAAGGTGGCGGATTATGGCAGAGTATATTATGGAGGGAGTATATCCATGGGGTCTCTAGGAAGCGAAAACGACTCGACGGCACTTAATAATGATAAAGAACCGCAACTGGCGGAGGATGAGGGAGGCATTCATTCATTCAATTGTATTTATGGAGCGCTGACGGTGTGCGGAGCGCTTACTCCTTAGCCTGTACCCGTGACGGTCTCCCTCCCACAAACCACTAGCAGGTGGCAGCGCCACCCGTCCGCCATCTTGTCTCTCTGGGATCGTGCCCTGAGGAGCCGGCATGTCAACTTTGGTTTTGTTGTCTGCCTCCCCCCACCCCTTTTTAGATTTCGAGCCCTTTGTTGGGTAGGGATTGCCCCTATCTGTTGTCGAACTGTACTTTCCAACCGCATAGTACAGTGCTGTGCACAGAGTAGGCGCTCAGTAAATACGAATGAATGAATGAATGACTGAATGACTGAACTCTCCATACCTCACCTCGCCATGGCGGGAAAGGAAAAAGCAAAAACGTATCCGCGGGCTCCGCCTTTGGAAATTTCGAGAACCCAGTGACTGCTGCTGCGGCTGGAGCCATCGCCTGAAATTCTGCTCCTTCGGCCCTTGTGCCCTGCAGAACTTTGCACTGGGTCTCTTGAGTGGCCTAGTGTTTTGTCTCCATCGACCCCAGTGAGGCTGCCCCTAGTCCCCTTTCCCCATTTTTAGTTTTACACCGTAAATCCACCCCCCCCAGACAGATTCAGATTCTGATTAGAATTTGCATTCTCACATGGGTATATTACCCACTGCTTAGTACAGTGCTCTACACAGTAACCGTTTAATACATTGCATTATTAAGTCAACCCAGCTTCAGGGGGTATGACATGAGTGTGGAATAAATAGCAGTAGGATGCTTAGTAAGCATTCGGGAAACAACGTTGATGGTACGATTGTGTCTACCAACTCTACTGTACTCTCTCAAATGGTACAGTGCTCTGCACGGATAGTCCAACAGCTGCTGTTTGGTGAGATGGAAAGGGGTGACAGAAAGTGAAGAGAGCAGAAATAACTTAAGAACTTAGTGAAACACAGCCTCAGCCAATGCAGCCGGACATCTGAATGTTATAGACCACAATCAACAACAAAACAGAAGCTACTTCAGGAGTGGGAAACTAAGGGGAAACACCCGAAATAGCATAAGGCACTGTAAAAAAAGCAAACACATGAGCACAGCAGGGAACTTTTTATGGTAGGCACTGCTATTCAAACATTGGCTTTTTCCAGCCATAGTCGCAAGCGTAGGTAAAATGAGGCAGTCTGGGTTCTCTGATGGGCGGGCGGGCGGGGGGGGGGGGGAGTTCCAGTTAGCTCCCAAGTGATACCACAATCTGGATGGAATCCTTGCCCCAGGCCTCTGCAACCACATACTCAAAACTGACCAAAACAGTTCCATCACCCCTGCAGGGGTCCCCTGGATTGAAGGATGTACAGTATGGGGATAGATTTTTCCATTATTTCCTTTCTCTGAAAGAATCTTAAAGCCCCCCGCCCCTCCCCCCCTCAAAAAAGCTTAAAATCCCAAACTATATCACGTTCACTAGTTGTACTAGTTGATATTTTTTATGCATCTTAAAACGTTTTTAAAATGTTCTCATGGTGTCCATAAATAACATTATTGAAATGATCTGATTCAGATGCCCCTTCTGCATACTATTGAGAATATTAATGGTATAAAATATTGATATATTAAAACATTGAAATCAGTTTAAAAACAAAATTAGTTGTTTCCTTTTTCACCTAATTACCAAAATACGAGCATATGGATCTGTGTTATTGAAAATGCATCAAATTATAATTTAGGGTGGAGGACCCTCCCCGCCAAACATTGACTGCAAGATGGGTGGAGACCCTGTTCAACAGTGCTCTTTCAAACATTTTTCTGTTCTAGCCAACCTAATTGTAAACACATTAAAGGATTGACTTCCTATCACTTCCTTCGGCTGGCATATTTCATAATATAATAACTTCTGGCCCCACAGTAGTAGCTGCTGGCCCTACAGAGCTATGGTACATTACCGTTGCTGGGGATGAGCGTGACGTCTGTGACAGAGAATGTCTAGTGTTATCCATTCCTCCGTGAATGACATAGGCTCCAGAGCTGGAGATGATCTGACTTCCTCCAACATCCATGGCGATGCCCACCATACTGTGCGAGGGGATTGCTGAAGGAGAGGCTGCCACAGCAGTCACTTGGGCTCCACCTCCCTGGGCCTCAAAGTAGGACGCAGCACTGCTCGGTGCATAAATCTGAGCTTCAGGATTGTACGTATAGGCTGCTCGTCTATTAAAGGAATAAAAATTCAGTCATGAAACCCAAAACGCTGCCCAAAGATTAACAATCTCATGCAAAATTTATGCGAGTGAAACCTTCATATATGTGGGTCTCAAATTCAGAACAGTGCTCACTCTAAGGAATATTAACTATAACCAAAGATGCGTCGCCATGTCTGCTGTGTGACCTTGGGCAAGTCACTTCACTTCTCTGGGCCTCAGTTATCTCATCTGTAATGGGATTAAGACCGTGAGCCCCACGTAGGATGTGGACTGTCTCCAACCTGATGAACTCGTATCTACCCCAGCACTTGGTACAGTGCCTAGCACACAGTAAGTACTTAACAAATACCATTAAAAAAATTTTCCTAGGATAAGGTAAATCCAGATATGGAATTACTACATTTCGACATTAGCATTTCACTGGACCCAATCCTGGGAAACCGCCTGGAAACCTTGTTTAGTACTTTTTCCCCTCTAAGACAACTTCTCCCTGGGATGGAATCAGTCAGCTCCTTTTGAGCTCATCAACAAGAGCTGTTAGTTAATAGAAAGAAATGCTTTAAAAGCGCTCTTCTCAAAGATAATTTTCACTTCATTAAATGGTAGTGAGGTTATAGATGACAGTTCTCAATCTTCAAATGAATATTTAATGTTCAAATGATATAAGTAGAGTCATAAAATTTGGAAAAAAAAACCTTTTTACCTCCTCATCGTATCAAAAGATAGTAATCTACCTATTAGTAGCACAGATGATTTGACTGGAACTTTGCTTTGGTTATAGTGAGGTTTTTGCTATAGGACATACGGGTATGCGCTAAAAATTTTTTATCATGGTCAACTAAGGGCACCCTTAAATTCACTATTTAAGGAATTGCAAGGGGCCCCTCAGCCCCTTAAGATCCAGAAGGGTCACTGTCCCTCTGAACTCCTGCGGTGCCCTCACCTCTGCTGCTGTCCTCCATTACTGGCTGTGGGGTTCTTCTCCTCTCATCTGAAAGAGAACTGTCTAACTCCATGCAGCCCAAGCAGGAAAAAAAAGAAATCCTCTTCTCTGGGTCTCCAGAAGGCTACTCAGTGACAAGCAAGCAGAAGAAACAACGGAACTACCCCCTCCCACTTCTTCCTCTCTCCCCACCCAGGATATTCTTTAAAGGGGAAGTTATTTTAATAGGCTGCCCCAGTCACACAGAGGACACACCAAGACAGGAGACTGTAAGTTTACTGTGGGCAGGGAACGTATCAACCAATTATGTTGTATTGTACTCTCCCAAGCACTCAGTACAGTGTTCAATAAATATCATTGATGATGATAATACGTGTGCATGTGCATGCATACCCCCCCTTGCTAAGGGAGAGAGTGAAAGGAAAAGAGGCCGAGCAGCAGAGAAAGAGCAAGAGAGAATTTTTTGCCCTGAAATATTCTTCCATTCTGAAGCATTATATTTTAGGAGTTCATCTTAAATTTAGGGTTGGTTTGGTTTTGGAGCATTTTGGGATGTTGCCAACTTTTCATTTTGAGGGCAGGGACAAACTTGGGGTAGGGCTCCCAGGGGTAGGGATGAAGAAATAAAGAAAAAAATTAAAAAAAGTCAAAGAGCATATCTTCTCCAAGAGGTCTTCCCTGCCTAACCCCTCATTTCCCCACCATATTCGCTCTCCCCTCTGCACTGCCTCCACACTTGGCCATGTACCCCTTAACCATTTTAATACCCACCCTACCCCATAGCATGTATCCTTACACTCTGCTGTTTCCCCTATCTGTAAATTATTTTACTGTCCGTCTCCCCCATGAGACTGTAAACTCCTTGAGGGCAGAAACCATTTCACCCAACTCTGTTGTATGACTCTCCTAAGTGCTTAGTACAGTGTTCTCCACCCAGTAAGCATTCAATAGATGCTAATGACTGATTGAACACACACCACATACACATATTGGGCTGGGATAGTGATCATTGTAGATGTAGACAGGGTTAAGCAAGCACATGAGGAAAAGTGATCAGGGCTTGGAGGGAAGTCTGTTCACCATTGAGATGGGGAGGACGTGGGGTCTCCATTTCCTGCTGAAGCTAGACCTGGGAGAGTGAGCTGTAGCTTGGGTTCCTGATGTGTATCCAGTGTCCTTCCAGTTGTCCCCCATCTTACTGAGAGGAGCAAGATGGGCAGCCCTAAAAAGCTGGACAGGGGAAGCCAATGGCTTTGTTTCCACAACCCCAGTTCCCAAGAGGCAATGACCTGCATGGCTCAGTGGGTTATGGTTATGGGCCTGGGAGCCAGAAGGACGTGGGTTCTAATTCTGGCTCCCCCACATGTCTGCTATGTGGCCTTGGGCAAGTCACTTCACTTCTTTGTACTTCAGTTACCTTGTCTGTAAAATGGGATTAAGACTGTAAGCCCCACATGGGACCACCTGATTACCTTGTACCTACCCCAGTGCTTATAACAGTGCTTGGCACATAGTAAATGCTTAACAAATACCATAATTATTATTATTAATTATTATTATTATTATTCTCTGGGCCTCAGTTACCTCATCTGTAAAATGGGGATAAGAACATAAGCCCCATGTGGGACAGGGGCTGTGTCCAACCTGATTAACTTGTATCTACCCAGCTCTTAGTACAGTGCCTGGCACAAAGTAAGTACTTAATTCATTCAATCATATTTATTGAATGCTTACTGTAAGCACAGCACTGTACTAAGCGCTTGGGAGAGTACAGTATCACAATAAACAGACACATTCCCTGTCCACAACGATCTTACAGGCTAGAGGGGAGACGGACATTAATGTATATAACTAAATTACAGATATGCACATAAGTGCTGTGGGGCTGGGTGGGGGGATGAACAAAGGGAGCAAGTCAGGGTGATGCGAAAGGGATTGGAAGAAGAGGAAAGGGGAGCTTAGTCAGGGAAGGCCTCTTGGAAGAGATGTGCCTTCGATAAAGCTTTGAAGCAGGGGAGAGTAATTATCTGCTGGATTCGAGGAGGGAGGGCATTCCAGGACAGAGGGAGGGTGTGGGTGAGATACATGAGATCAGGGTAGAGTGAGAAGATTAGCATTAGAGGAGCAAAGTGTGCGGGCTGGGTTGTAGGAGTGTAGCGAGGTGAGGTAGGAGGGGGCAAAGCGATGGAATGCTTTAAAGCCAATGGTGAGGAGTTTTTTTTAATGAGGTGGATGGGCAACCACTGGAGTGTCTTAAGGAGTGGGGAAACACATCTTGAATGTTTTTGTAGAAAGATGACCTGGGCAGCAGAGTGAAATATGGACTGGAGTAGGGAGAGACAGGAGGCTGGGAGGTCAGCAAGGAGGCTGATACAGTAATCCAGGCAGGGTAGGATAAGTGACTGTTATTAACGTGGTAGTAGTTTGGACGGAGAGGAAAGGGCAGATTTTAGCGATGATGTGAAGGTGGAACCGACAGGATTTAGTGATTGAATATGTGGGACGAATGAGAGAGAGGAGTCAAGGATAACGCCAAGGTTAAAGACTTGTGAGGCAGGAAGGATGGTGGTGCCAAATACCACAATTGCCATCGTTATTATCGATCAATCCCCTCAAGTTGATGTCTTTGCTGTGTATAGCACTATCAATTATACAAGGTTTTTGAAGGGCCTTTATAGTTGATCAAGTTTCTGCTGTATTTGCAGGTGGTCAACTCTAAAGAAATAATAATCTGTCAGACAAGTTTGGTATGATTTTTATGCTCAACAGCAACTTGGGGTGAAAAAGATCAACTGGCCACAATATTCTTAAATTATGCCTTTTAGTGGACTCTAGGCCACTTTAGGAATTTAAATGGAGATGAGAAGGAAGATGGCCTACTGGATAGAGCACGGGCCTGGGAGTCGGAAGAACCTGGGTTCTAATCCCGGCTCTGCCACCTGTTGGTTGTGTGACCTTGGACAAGTCATTTAAATTCTCTGTGCCTCAGTTACCTCAGCTATAAAAAATAGGGATTAAGACTGTGATCCCCATGTGGGATCTGGATATGGAATGCAATCAACCTGATTAAGTTGTTCTACCCTGGCGTTTAGTACAGTACCTGGCACATAGTAAGTGCTTAACAAATACCACAAAAAAAAAGATGAACTACATCCAATATTTGTACAAGTTGCAAAGGTTGGGCAGCAAGGAGGGATTACCAAAAGCTGGGTTAGGCAGCAAGATCAATCAATCAGTGATAGTTATTCAGCACTCAATGTGTGCAGAGCACTGTACTAAACGCTTGGAAAGGTACAGTACAATAGAGTTGGTAGACATGATCCCTGCCCATGGGGAGTTTACAGTCTACAAGAGGCATCCAAGGGGCACTGCGCTGCCATATATGCTGGGAAGGGCACTGGGAGCATTTGGGGAAGCTGGGACTTTCCTTAAGCAGTTTCTTGAGCAGCAGTGGTTTGCAATCTTCAAACTAGGGACCCCCCAGACATGACATCTTAATTCATCTTCCCAGCATCCTTTAAGAGCATGTACATTATTGTCCTATTTCCCTGTCCTTGAAAACAGACATCAAGAGGTTTAGTAACTTGTCCAAGGCCCAGCAGCCTGGAAGTGAGAGCTATAAGCAGATCTAGATCTTCGGTCCTAGTCTTAGTCAGGGAAGTGGTGCGAGCCGGTGGAAAGAGCCTGGGCCTGGGAGTCAGAGGTCCTGAGTTCTAATCCTGCCTCCACCACGTGTCTGTTGTGAGACCTTGGGCAAGACATTTCACTTCTCTGTGCCTCTATTCCCTTATCTGCAAAATGGAGATTCAATCCCTGTTCTCCCTCCTACTTAGACTGTGAGCCCCATGTGGGACCTGATTATCTTGTTTCTACCCTAGCCAGCTAGTAGGTCAGTCAATTGTATTCATTCACTCCTTCATTCAACCGTATTAATTCAGCGCTTACTGTGTGCAGAGCATTGTACTAAGTGCTTGGGAGAGTACAATACAACAATAAACAGTCATATTCCCCGCCCGCAATGGGTTTACAGTCAAGAGTAGGGAAGACAGACATCAATACAAATAAATAAAATTACAGCTATGTACATAAGTGCTGTGGAGCTGGAAGTGGGGAAGAGCAAAGGGAGCAAGTCAGGATGATGAAGAAGGGAGTGGGAGATGAGAAAAAGTGGGGCTTAGTCTGGGAAGGCCTCTTGGAGGAGATGTGCCTTCAATAAGGCTTTGAAGGTGGGGTCGGGGGGAGAGTCATTGCCTGTCAGATTAGAGGAGGGAGGGCGTTTCAGGCCAGAGGCAGAATTTGGGCTAGGGGTAGGTGGTGAGACAGGTGAGATCATCGAGGCACAGTGAGAAGGTTAGCACTAGAGGAATGAAGTGTGCGGGCTGGGTTGTAGAAAGAGGAGGTGAGGTAGGAGGGGCAAGGTGGTGGAGTGCTTTAAAGCCAATGGTGAGGAATTTTTGTTTGATGCAGAGGTGGATGGGCAACCACCGGAGTTTTTTGAGGAATGGGGTGACATATCCTGAACGTTTTTGTAGAAGAATGATCCGGGCAGCAAATTGAAGTATGGACTGGAGTGGGGAGAGACAGGAGGCTGGAAGGTCAGCAAGAAGGCTGATGCAGTAATCTAGACAGGTTAGGATAAGTGATTGTATTAATTATATTTACTGAGTGCTTACTGTGTGCAGAGCACTGTACTAATCGCTTGGGAGAGTACAATACAACAATATGACAGACACATTCTGTGCCCACAACAAGCTTACAGTCTAGAGGAGGAGAGCCCTTAGTACATAGTACTAAGCAGTATGAAGCAGTAAGACGTAGGGAGAAGCAGTGTGGTGCAGTGGATAGAGCACAGGCCTAGGAGTCAGAGGTCATGAGTTCCAATTCCAGCTCCGCCACTTCCATTCATTCAATCGTATTTATTGAGCACTTACTGTGTGCAGAACACTGTACTAAGCGCTTGGAAAGTACAATTCGGCAACAGATAGTGACAATCCCTACCCAACAACGGGCTCACAGTCTAGAAGGGGGAAGCAGACAACAAAAAAAAACAAAACAAGTAGACAGACATCAATATAAATAAACAGAATTATAGATATATATATATATATATACATCATTAATAAAATTAATGGAATAATAAATATGTACATATACACAAGTGCTGTGGGGAGGGGAAGGGGGCACTTGTCTGTTGTGTGACCTTGGGCAAGTCACTTCACTTCTCTGGGCCTCGGTTCCCTCATCTGTAAAAGAGGGGTTGAGATTGTGAGCCCCACATGGGACAGGGACTGTGTCCAACTCAATTTGCTTGTATCCACCCCAGCATTTAGTACAGTGCCTGGCACACAGTAAGCACTTAACACCATTATTATCATCATCATCATTATTATTAAGCACTTAACAAATACCATTATTATTATCATTAGTGTATTCTATCCATTAATCCCTATGTGACTATATTGCAGCTTGGAAGCCATGTGGAGTTTACTGGGGTCTGGAGTAGCTTTTGGCTGCCATCCTTTGAGTTGCACCATCCGAGCCTCCATCCAGTCAGCACTCATAGCTGCGTGGAGAGTGAAGGGAGACAGAAGCGTAGCCTGAGGGTGGTCATAAAGCCAAAACAGAACTCGAGGAAGCTGCAAATAGCTTGGACACTAGTCTAGCCACACGACATGACACCAGCACTTACTTATTAGACACCCTCCCGCCCCACCCCCTTTCAGAAACAATTATTGAGCTCCTGGGGGAAAGCACTGCTACAGAATCATAATCAACTTTTAAAAATTACTTACATGGTTCCATTAGTGTAGACAGTGTCTCCTTCCACATACTGGACCTGGGTCGGATATATATGTTGTACAGGTTGGACCTAAAACAGGAATCAGATGGCTACAGTGTTATAGGTAATAAGGTTGTACTAAATATGCATGAGACTGAACTCCTTGAGATGAAAAAAATAACAGTAAAGAGTATTGCTTCAGTCATTTTCCATACTATCAGATAGATAGATATATATATATATATTTCTTTTTTTTTTTCCACAGAGTGTTTTAGAAAGCCACTGGCAGAAGACATATTGTGCCAACCCAGTTTGTCCAAGTTAGGCTTAGTGAACTCACTGCCCCCACCAACTGTTCCTGACATTTAACTCCGTCCTCCGACCTCCTGTCCCTCTGTCCCCACCCTCGCTTTCCCCTAATGACCTGGCTACATACTTCATTGACAAAATTGAAACCATTAGGTGTGCTCTCCCTAAAATCTCCCTTGCTCCTCTCCAATCCCCCCTCATCCTCCAATCTCGTTGACTCTCCTTTTATTCTCTGCAGTAACTCAAGAAGAGATCTCTCATCTCCTCTCTAAATCTACCCCCTCCACCTGTGCTTCTGACACCATCTCTTTATATCTTTTTTTAAAAACTTGCCCCCTCCCTTCTTCTCTCCTGGACTGCCATTTTCAGTTCACTTTCAAACGGCTACTTCCCACTGCTTTGAAACATGCTTGTATATCCCCTATCTTAAAAAAAACCCTCCCTTGACCCCACGGCTCCCTCCTGTCATCGCTCTATCTCCCTCCTACCATTTCTCTCCAAACTTCTTGAGAGAGTTGTTTACACCTGCTGTCTCCACTTCTTCTCCTCCAGTTCTCTCCTAGATCCCCTCCAATCCAGCTTCCGCCCCCTTCACTCCACAGAAACAGCCCTCTCTGAAGCAACCAATGATCTTCTCGCCAAATCTAACGGCCTCTACTCTACCCTAATCCTCCTAGACTTCTCAGCTGCCTTCGACACTGTGGACCAGCCCCTTCTTCTGGAAACTTTATCCAATCTTGGCTTCACAATGACATTGTCCTCTCTCGGTTCTGGTCCTATCTCTCTGATCACTCCTTCTCTGTTTCTTTTGCAGGCCCCTCCTCTAGCTTCCCACCCTCTAACAGTGGGGATCCCAGAAGTTTCAGTTCTAGGTCCCCTTTTATTCTCCATTTGCACCCACTCCCTTGGAGAACTAATTCATTCCCATGGCTTCAGCAATCATCTCTATGCAGATGATTCCCAAATCTATATCTCTAGCTCCTACCTCTTTCCTTCTCTGCAATCTCATATTTCCTCCAGCCTTCATGACATCTCTCCCTGGATGACCCACCGACACCTCAAACTAAACATGTCCTGAACTGAACTCCTTATCTTTCCACCCAAACCCTGTACTCCTCCTATCATAACTCTAGACAATACCACTATCCTCCCTATCTCCCAAGCCTGTAACCTTGGTGTTGTCCTCGACTAATCTCGTTTATTCAACCCACATATTTAATCTGTCACCAGATCCGTCGGTTCTGCCTTCACCACACTGCTAAAATCCACCCTTTCTGCCTTCACCACAGTGCTAAAATCCACCCTTTCCTCTTCATCCAAACTGCTACCACGCTGATCCAAGCACTTATCCTATCCCGCCTTGACTACTGCATCAGCTTCCTTGCTGACCTCCCTGCCTCCTGTCCCTCCCCACTCCAGTCCATACTTCTCTCTGCTGCACAGATCATTTTTCAACAAAAGCATTCAGTCCATGTCTCCCCACTTCTCAAGAACCTCCAATGGCTGCCCATCCACCTCCGCATCAAACAAAAACTCCTTACCATTGGCTTTACTCAATCAGCTCAACCCAACCTAGGAAGGTGTCTGTTATATTGTTGTGTTGTACTCTCCCAAACGCTCAGTACAGTGCTCTACAACACAATAAGCACTCAATAAATAATATTGATTGATTAATACTACCTTTTTGAATGAATCCCCGAGCACATAGTAGGCACTCAATCAATATTGTTGTTACTGATTGTCTACTGCCCCATCTCTAGTGTCTTGTGCCTTCTTCTATCCTCAGGGATCAAAAACAAAATCAATTTTTAAATATCCCCATACAGCAAACTAAGCCAACTATTCAGAAATTTTTTCAGTTTTCCCCTTTGAATTTCAATTGTACTTACTGAGCTCTCACTGTGTGCAGATCACTGTACTAAGCACTTGGGAGAGTACAATACAACAGAGTTGGTAGACACATTCTCTGCCTATAATGAGCTTACAGTCCAGAGGGGGAGACAGACATGAATATAAATCAATAAATTACAGCTATGGACATAAGTGCTGTGGGACAGAGGGAGGGGTGAATAAAGGGAGCAATGAGGATGACACAGAAGGAAGTGAGAAAAGAGGAAATGAGGGCTTAGTCAGGGAACGTCTCTTGGAGGAGATGTGACTTTCGTAAGGCTTTGAAGGTAGGGAGAATAACTGTCTGTGGGATGTGAAGAGGGAGGACATTCCTGGGCAGAAGCAGGATGTGGGTAAGAGTTTGGCAGTGAGATAGACGAGATTGAGGTTCAGTGAGACAAATGTCTCCCTTTAGGAGGTATTACCTAACCAATCCCCACTCTTGCCGTGTTAATCAGACGTTCCTGTACATGTGCTATGACAGCTGGCCCACCAAGATTCATCTTAGTAGATAGCTAGATGATAGTGGACCATCAGGGAAGAAGAGGCCAGCAGATGTGTGGACTCTGCAGAGTTGCTTTCTCACCAGTCCTATTATTCCTAATAATAATAATAATAAAGTGCCTACTATGTTCCTAGGGTATTAGCTTCTTCCCACAATACCACTATTCCAGATCATTTGAATAATAATGATGATAATAATAATTATTGTGGTACTTGTTAGGCTCTTACTATGTGCCAGCATACTAAACATACATAAAGATGATCAGGTTGCACACGGGGCTTACAGTCTAAGTAGGAGGGAGGATAGGCATTGAATTCCCATTTTGCACATAAGGGAACTGAGGTCCAGAGAAGTGAAGTGACTTGCCCAATGTCACTCAGCAGGTACATGGCAGAGCCAGGATTAGAACCCAGCTCCTCTGACTCCCAGACTCTATCCACTAAGCCACAGTGCTTGACTGATTAGATTGCAAACTCGCAGGGAGCAGAGTCACTGTCAATTTGGATTCATTTTTGTTCAGCATCTAGCTAAAGCCATGCAAGTACTCTGCACATAATAAATGATCAATACAATAATAATAATTGTGGTATTTTTTAAGTGCTTACTATGTGCCAGGCACTGTTCTAAACGTTGGGGTAGTTTCAAGATAATCAGCTTGGACACAGTCCTTGTTCCACATAGGGCTCACAGGCTTAATTACCATTTTACAGATGAAGAAACTGAGGCACAGAGAAGTGACTTGCCCAAGGTCACACAGCAGACAAGTGGCAGAGCTGGGATTAAAACTCATGTCCTTCTCATTCCCAGGCCTGTGCTCTTTCCACTAAGCCATGCTGCTTCATACATACCATTGATTGAAATATGGAAGCTTAATAAATACAGTATTCCTAAACTAGCTGATTAGATCACATCAGTCATTTAAACAAGAGGGCATAAGAGAAAAATCAAGCTTTCCTATTTGCTTTGGCCATTAATACCAGCGTAGCTGTCTGGAAGCAGCGTGGCTTAGTGGAAAGAGCACAGGCTTGGGAGTCAGAGGTCGTGGGTTCTAATTCTGCCTCTGCCACTTATCAGCTGTGTGACTTTGGGCAAGACACTTAACTTCTCTATGCCTCAGTTACCTCATCTGTAAAATGGGGATTAAGATTGTAAACCCCATGTGGGACCACCTCATTGCTTTGTATCTACCTCAGCGCTTAGAACAGTGTTTGGCACATAGTAAGCGCTTAACAAATACCATCATTATTATTATTTATACTTCCCTGCAATGTACAGATGTTAAAATTTTAAGGATTTTACATAAATTTAAGAAAACTTTCCCAATGAGAAGATAAAAGTACACTATACTAGAAAGGGGAACTTTTTTATTCTTAATTTTTGAACAACTACATATTGATGCTTGTCTTCTTGACTCCACTGTTGTTACCTGGGAGTTGGGACAATGTGGTCTAGTGATGAGAGTGTGGGTCTAAAGTTAGGAGAGATATGATGATCGATCAGTCATTACTATTTATCGAGTGCCCAGGATGTGTACGGTACTGAGCACTTGGAAAATAACAATACAATTAATAGACAGGATCCCTGCCCTCAAGGAGCATACAGCCTAGTAAGGGAAACAGAGGATAAAATAAATTACAGGAAAGAAGAAGGAAAGGGGATAGGTACATGAGTTTGATCTTAAATAAAAGGGAACTTAAGCTATGTATAAAAGTGGGAGGTTGTGGATACTTGGCACTTAGGTGGTGCAGAAGTATGCGGGAGGCAGAAGAGAAGCAGTGTATGTAGTGGATAGAGCACAGGCCTGGCAGTCAGAAGGACCTAGGTTCTGATCCTGGCTCTGCTAATTGTCTGCTGTATGATCTTGGGCAAGTCACTTCACTTTGCCTCTGTGACCTCATCTGTAAAATGTGAGCTCCTTGTGGGACAAGGACTGTGTCCAACCTGATAAGCTTGTAAGCTTGAATCTACCCCAGTGTTTACTACAATCCCTGGCACATAGTAAATGCTTAACAAATACCATTTTAAAAAAAGTGAGGGGATCTAAGCAGGGGAGATTAGCAGGGTGGAAGGCCTCCAGGAAGAGATGGGAATGTAGAAGGCTTTGATGATGGGGAGAGCTATGGTCTGTCAAATTTGAAGGGGAGGGAGGTCCAGACAGAGAGGTAGGCATGAGTGAGAGGTCGGTGGTAGAAGAGGTGATTACAAACCACAGTGAGTAGGTTATCTTGAGAGGAAAGAAGAGAAGTAGCCTGGCTTAGTAGAAAGAGCACAGGCCTAGGAGTCAGAGGACCAGAGTTCTAATCCCAGTTCCACCACTTGCCTGCTACGTGACTTTGGGCAAATCACTTCACTTCTCTGTGCTTCAGTTATCCCATTGGTAAAATGGGGATTAAGACTGTGAGCACTAGGTGGGAAGGGATTATCTTGTATCTACCCCAGCACTTAGTACAGTGCCTGGCACATAGTAAGCGCTTAACAAATGCCACAATCAAGAAGAGTGTAGGCTGGGGTGCAGTGGGAGAAAAATGAAGTAGTAGGAGGGATAGAGCTGAATGAGTGCCTTAAAGTCAATGGTCTGGAATTTCTGCTTGACACAAGAAGAATGAGTGATCATTGGAGGTGTGTGAGGAGTAGGGAGACGTGTGCAGAATGACATCTTAGAAAAATAATAATGATGACATTTGTTAAGCACTTACTATGTGCCAAGCACTGTTCTAAGCCCTGGGGTAGATACAAGGTTGTCAGGTTGTCCCACGCGGGGCTCGCAGTCTTAATCCCAATTTTACAGATGAGGTAACTGAGGCATAGAGAAGTTAAGTGACTTGCCTAAAGTCACACAGCTGACAAGTGGCGGAGGTGGGATTAGAACCCATGACCTCTGATTCCCAAGCCCGTGCTCTTTCCACTAAGCCATGCTGCTTCTCTGGGCAGCAGAGTTAAGGATGGACCAGAGGGGTCTATATCTCCCCCTCTCAACTCTAAGCTTGTTGTGGACAGAGAACGTGTCTGCTAACTCTGTTATAATATACTCTCCCAAGTGCTTACCATTGATTGATTGGGAGAGACTAAAGGTAGGGAGACCAGTGAGGAAGCTGATACATTTATCAAGCACAGGTATGACAAGCACCTAGTTCAGCGAGGTGGCCATTTGGAAGGACTGGATCCTGGAAATGTTGTGGAGGAAAAAGCAACAAGATTTGTGACAAACTGAACAGTGGGGCTGAAAGAGAGGCCTCAGAGACAGGGAGACAGGGAGGTGGTATAGTCAACAGTGATAGGAACATTAGGCAGGGGAGAGGATCTGGAAGGGAAGATGCGCTTCTAACTTCAGCTTTGCCACTAGTCTTCTAGGTGACTGTAGCCAAGTCATTTAACCTCTCTGTGGCTCAGTTTATTCATCTATACAATGGAAGTAATACTATTTGCCTCATTCTACAAGGATGCTATTAATAGGGGAGAAGTAACAGAAAAATGCTTTTGAAATATAGAAGTGTCATCCAAATTCAAAGCATCATTTTATAATTACCTGCTGTGGCACCTGCTGAACTCTGGGTACAGGGATTTGCTGCATATGTGCAATTTTAGGAGCAGACTCAGAAGACTGGATCAAAACCCTCTAAAAAGAAAGGGAGGAAAGTGATGTTTAGACTCAAACAATATTAGAGGTAAGCTCTGAAGAAGAACAGTTGAAAGCTATCGTTTCCAAATGAGCACTTAACGAACCCACTCTCAAACACTAAAGATTAAACATCCACTTTCATCAACAAAACTTCAGTTAAGTGCACACCTCCCCAAGGCACTGCAGATGGCATAACTTAACAACCAATGTAGCAAATCCCCATCCCCAGAGTTCAGTAGATGTCATGGCAGCTGAGGGGAAGGTTGGTCTAATAGAAATAGTATGGGAGTTTGGGAGTTGGGAGACCCGGGTTCTAGCCCCAGCTCTGCCCCCAGCCTCTTGTGTGACCTTGGGCAAGTCACTTAACCTCAGTTTCCTCATCTGTAAACTGGGGATGATAATACTTGCCTCTCCATTCCTCAGAGGAATGTCAGGACCATAAAATGAAATACCTGATGTGAAAGCACTTTGGAAAAATTACGGCACTATACAAACCCCATGGTACTATCTTTATATTACATTATTATATTATGTAATAATAATAATAAAGAAAACTGAATGGAAGTGGCTTGTCTTCCAATTTTAAGAGGATGAAATGAAACTGATACATGAATACAAGCAGAGACAACTGGAAAAGCACACAAAAAACCAGTAAATAACATATTATGTACATGCTGAGACTGACGTGTGATGCGTAGGTGGGGTGGGAATCAGAAAATACAAAGAGGAAAAGGAGGAGGATGTTAAGAGCATCGTGGAGAAGGGCCCTGAAATAAAGGGCTGGGACTATTCACTGGGGAGCTATCCCTTCTAGACTGTAAGCTCCTTGTGGGCAGTCTACCAACTAATAATAATAATAATAGTATTTGTTAAGTGCTTACTATGTGCCAGGTACTGTATTAAGCAATGGGGTGGGTATAAGCAAATCGGGTTGGACCCAATCTCTGTCCCACTTGGGGCTCACCGTCTTAATCCCCATTTTTGTCTTGCCTTATGCCGTCGAGTCGTCTTGGACCCATAGCGACGCCATAGAAACATCCCTCCCAGAACGCCCCACCTCCATCTGCAATCATTCTGGTAGTGTATCCACAGAGTTTTCTTGGTAAAAATCTGGAAGTGGTTTACCATTGCCTCCTTCCGCCCAGTAAACTTGAGTCTTCGCCCTTGACACTCTCCCATGCCGCTGCTGCCCAGCACGGGTGAGTTTCGACTTGTAGCAGATTGCCTTCCACTCGCTAGCCACTGCCTAAGCCAGGAACGGAATGGGTAGGCCTCTGCTTGACTCTCCCTCCCGTAGTCAAGACTGATAGAGTACTGGGAACTTTCCAGGTGTGACCCTGAGAGGGAATCCCCATTTTACAGATGAGGTAATTGAGGCACAGAGAAGTGAAGTGACGTGCCCAAGGTCACTCAACAGATATTAGCACCCAGTATTAGCACCCAGGTCCTTCTGACTCTCAGGACTGTGCTGTATCCACTAGGCCATGCTGCTTCTCTAACTCTATTGTATTGTACTTTCCCAATCACTTAGTACAGTGTTCTGCACATCATAAGTGCTCAATAAATACCACTGATTGACTGTCTGATTGTGATACTTAGGATCCCTTCAAGTGACAAGTTAGAAGCAGTGTGACTTAGTAGATAGACATCAATTCATTCAATCGTATTTACTGAGTACTTACTGTGTGCAGAGCACTGTACTAAAAGACCTGAGAGACAGAAGAACCTGTGTTTTAATACCAGCTCCATCACTTGTCTGCATATCCTATTCCTGAATTTACAAAGGGATATATGAAATAGCAGTGAATCTCTGACAATTTCTAAATTAAGTGCCTTGGGTCTGAATAACCAACTGCAAGAATATATTCTTGCTCAGAGCATTTTCCCTTGGATGCAGAAGAGAGAAGAGCCTCTTGGGCCCTCTTCTAAATTAGCGTAAATGACAGAATGAGCCAGCAGTCCTCAGAAATCCAACTTCTTCATTCATTCAATAGTATCATTCATTCAATAGTATTTATTGAGCACTTACTATGTGCAGAGCACTGTACTAAGCACTTGGAATGTACAAATCGGAAACAGATAGAGACAGTCCCTGCCCTTTGACGGGCTTACAGTCTAATCAGGGGAGACAGACAGACAAAAACAATAGCAATAAATAGAATCAAGGGGATGAACATCTCATTAAAGCAATAGCAAATAAATAGAATCAAAGTGATGTACATCTCATTAACAAAATAAAGAGGGTAATGAAAATATATACAGTTGAGCGGACGAGTACAGTGCTGAGGGGAGGGGAAGGGAGAGGGGGAGGAGCAGAGGGAAAGTGGGGAAAAGAGGGCTTAGCTGAGGAGAGGTGAAGGGGGTGTAGAGGGAGAGCAGAGGGAGCAGAGGGAAGCAGAGGGAGCAGAGGGAACTTTTCACTTAGGTAATCAGAACAGAAGCACAAAACACATTTCCTGCCCACGAGAAGCCTACACTCTACCAGGGGAGACAGACAGAAAACTACTTATAGAGTAACACCCCACAGCCACCCCCAAGGACTTATGTATCTGTAGCCATCCTCAGTACTTACATATATATTTATATTCAAATACGCAGTCAATTCTTTATCCTGATCATTCCTCCTACCATATTCACTGTACTCCCTAGTTGACATTGATTCTTCCTACTTGACAGACAGGCATACCTGTCTCCACCAATAGATCGTAAGCTCCTTGTGAGTAAAGAACACATCTTTTGCTCCTTTCGTACTTTCCCAAAGGCTTAATACAGTGTATCGCCTTCGATAAATACCCTTATTACTATTCTGACTGGCACAGTTTCTAATGCAATCTAGAAAGAGGTTCTTTTTGAGTAGAAGGTTCGAGAGGCTTGGGATACAAAGAAGCAAAAGTGAAAACCGTGCTAAGCCCTGTACACAATAAAGATGTCAGCACAAGGAGCATGGTGTAATGGGGGACTGATTGATTAATGGTCCCACATTGCAGTCATATATGCAGTTAGAGGCAAACTCGCCCACTGATCAGTGGGGTGATCTTTGCACATGAAGGATGATTATCTACAAAGATAGAAGGCAAAACTGATGTATAACTAAAACTGGGAACTCCACTAATTTTGATGTTAGAAGTCAATCTTGGCCAACAATTGATTCTCCTCCCTTTGCCTGTTCAAGTTTATTTGAAGAGTCAAATGGTTGATTGAAAACTAAAACTAACTTGATTTGGTTTTTCTCCCTTTTTTAAAAAAATGGTATGTGTTATGTGCCAGGCACTTTTCTAAGCTCTGGGATAGATACAAGGTAATCAGGTTGGACATAGTCCATGACCCTCATGGGGGGCAGAATCTTAATCCCCATTTTTGCAGGTGACGGAACCAAGGCCCAGAGAAGTAAAGTGACTTGCTCAAGGTCACGCAGCAGACGTGTGGCGGAGCCTGGATTAGAACCCCGTCCCTCCCCCACTCTAGACTGTAAGCTCGTTTTGGGCAGGGAATGTCACTGTTTATTGTATTGTACTTTCCCAAATGCTTAGTACAGTGCGCTGCACACAATAAATGCTCAATAAATCCCTGTGCTCTACCCCCTCCCTGCCCCACAGCACTTGTGTATATATGTACGTATTTATTATTCTATTTATTTTATTAATGATGTGCATATATCTATAATTCTATTTATTTATATTGATGCTATTGCTGCCTACTTGTTTTGCTTTGTTTCCTTGTCCGTTCTCCCCCTTCTAGACTGTGAGCCTGTTGTTGCCGAACTGTACTTTCCAAGCACTTAGTACAGTGCTCTGTACACAGTAAGGACTCAATAAATACGACTGACTGACTGACTGAATGAATGAATGAACCCAGGTCCTTCGGACTCCCAGGCCCAGGCTCTAGCCACTAGACCACACTGCTTCTCAACGAAGGCATTCTTGAAGGCGACAGGAAGCAATAATGCTGCTGGGGTTACAGTACCTGCTGAGAGGCTGGCACAGGCTGCACTACTGGAGCCTGTACTGCAGCAGCTGAACGGAGTGCCCCAGAGGTCATCGAATCTCTACCATCCTCTGAATTCTGCATCATCAGGTCTACAGAGAGTACAGAAGGCAGAGTGAGAAAGGACTTTGCTACCGTTCAGGGTCTAATCAGAACCAAAAGCAAGGGAAGTTACCACAAGAAAAAAAAAGGCAGCAGAACACTACTCATTTAGAGCTAAGAGGCTCTAAAAGTAGAAACCCCGCTATTACCATTCAGGTAATGAAAAAAGGAATGTTGCACAATGGTTCCACAGAATAAAGAGGGAGAAAGGAGAGGAGGGAGTAGAGAATGTGTTTCTAAATATAACACCCTCCTGCCCCCACAAAAAAATAGCACTGGGAAATTACTGGGTTGTAGAGATACTCCTCAATAGGAAGGCAATTGTACAGGATGTCCAAAGAACAACAGTTTCTTGCCTTATAAATTTTATCTCATTTAACTAATTGCCCTAAAGAATTGACACAGAAATTTCCCAATTAAAACAGAAATAGCATTTGACAGGCACTCCAAACTGCAACTGTATTTCCTTAAAAGAGAAATTTGCAGTATTAGCAATTACTATATTGCTGTTACGGTATTGGTTAATCGCTCACTATGTGTCAAGCACTGTTCTAAGGGCTGGGGTAGACTTAGGTTAATCAGGTTAGATGCAGTCCTTATCCCCCATGGGGCTCATGGTCCAAGTAGGAGAGAGGACAGGTATTCAATCCCCATTTTACAGGTGAGGAAACTGAGGCACAGAGAATTATCAGAATAATCTCAGAATGATAGAATTTGAAAGGAAGCTCTCTGTTCTAGTCTTTTTGCTCCAGGCAAGAGCCAACAGGGAGATGAGCTGTAGTTTTTATTTTTCTTCAAGGAGGTTTGATGTGAGAAAGCAGACCTTAGAGTTGCAGGGAGAAAAACTTTTAAGATCACTGCTTTATATGATGAATACTTCTGTCATGTTTTGCACTGGTCAGACTTTATTGATCAGTTTTGGTTTCCGCACTTTAAAAAGTATGTAGAGAAACTGGAGAGGGTCCAGAGAAGAGGAAAAAAACAAAATTAAAATGCAACGGTTTCTCTTTCCACGGCTATAGTATATTTTTAATGGTATTTTTTAAGCGTTTACTATGTGCTCGATAAATGAGCATAATTGTGGTATTTGTTAAGAGCTTTCTGTGTGTCGAGCACTGTACTAAGCACTGGAGTGGATACAAGAGATAGGATCAGGTTCCACATGGGGCCCAAGTCTAAATAGGAGAAAGAACAACTATTAGATCCCCATTTTTGCAGATGAAGGAACTGAGGCACAGAGAAGTGAAGTGACTTGTTTAAGGTCACACTGCAAACAAGAGACAAAGCTGGGATTAGAACCCAAGTCCTCTGACTCCCAGGTTCGTGCTCTTTCTACTAGGCCATGCTGCTTCTCATCCTAGTGATTGACTGATTCTGTTTCCCTTCTTCCCCCAGTAGGCAGTAGGGCAGGAAAGGTGGAAAGGCTGAGAGATATAGGGGTGGGGAAAGGGAGGTTTGAAATGTCAGTTACTTCCTGTGGAATCCCATGGAACTCAGCAGGCTGGACAGTATGGCCACTGCTGGGTCTAGGATGGAAAAACTTGGCTCATGCCAAGTAGTGGTTGAGGGCTGCCCAACTTTCTCAACTTCCCCTCAGAGAAGCAGCGTGGCATAGTGGATTGAGCATAGGCCCGGGAGTCGGAAGGTCATGGGTTCTAATCCCGGCTCCACCACTTGTCTGCTGAGTGACCTTGGGCAAGTAACTTCACTTCTCTACGCCTCAGTTACCTCATCTGTAAAATGGGGATTGAATCTGTGAGCCCCATGTGGGACAGTGTCCAACCTGATTTGCTTGTACCGCAGTGCTTACTATACTGTGTGGCACACAGTAAGTGCTTAACAAATACCACATTTATTATTATTGTTATTATTAATCCCCTCCCCCAGCTCCTGGCCAGTTTTAGCAGGCCAGTTCAAATACTCGCATTCTACTGGGTAGTCCGACCCCTCCTGGGTCCGTGCCCTGGTCCCTGTGGCAGTGTCCCAGCGGTTGGGACATCCACTCTGGGTGACCCAGAAGCACCATCAGCCCTGTTATCAGAACAACAGAGGTGCTAAATGGAGTCCACTGGCTGCTCTGTCAATATTTTGGTCAGAGAGGAGATTAGAGAAGTGGCAAGGTGGTGACCGAGCACTGATTAGCTGGGAACTCTTCCCCAGTCAATGAGTGGACGCAGGCCAAAAGTGAGGGGGTGGGTTGTGAGGGGGTGGGGGGATGGGGTGAAGGGAAGATAAGGAAAGAAGCAAGAGTGTTTCAAAGGGAATATACGATTCAGCACTTTAAAGAACCAAAGGAACGTACAAAAAAAGGGCAAAAAATATTTTTGTCAAGGCAGTTCAAGTCACAGGCCTCCCTTATAAGAAAAGATGCAAGAAAGAGTGAATGGGCCTTACTATTCTCTAGTACCCAACATGGATAACTCTCTGGAGCATTTTTTATAAGAGTTTCAGTATCCCAGATAACACGTTTCAGGTAAATGGTACTGAATTCTTGTCTGGAATTTTTCTGGAAAAACTGAAAATGTGAATTTCCTGGTAAGAAAGTAGCTAGACAATCAAAGTACTCTGAGAAAATAGTTAAAAACTTTAAATGTAAACATAAATGGAATAACCCCTCCCTTAGATAGAAGAAAGATGACTTAGAGCTGAAAGGTACCGTAAAGGAGTACTAGATGAACTCCTATGTGCTTGCTTAAAGACCACACCAGAAGTATCCAAAATAGATAGCTATCCTGGTCTAATGAGTACCAGGCAAGGCAATTTTTCACCACCTTTCATATTTCAGTGTTTAATAATCTTTACTCAATTTAAGAATACTTAGTGTTCTAGCATTAAGAAAATGAGATGACTGATGATTGAAAAGTAAAGTGCTTTGCATCTCTCTGCATATCACTTCCAGTATCAACAGTATTAGTAGTCTATCTACTAAGTGCTTACTTTGCACAAAGCACTGGGAAAAAAATACACAGATTAAAAATTGACAATTTCCCTGGCACTCGAGGGGCTCACAATCTAAGAATAACGGGATGGGGGCAGGGGGCAGAGGGGTTTGGGCAACAGACACATAAGGAAGGTGAAACAGCCTAGAGAAGCAGCATGGCCTAGTGGAAAGAGCCAGGGCCTGGGAGTCAGAAGGACCTGGGTTCTAATCCCAGCTCTGCCACTTTTCTGCTCTGAGACCTCGGACAAGTCACTTCACTTCTCTGTGCCTCAGTGACCTCATCTGTAAAATGGGGATTGAGACTGTGAGCTCCATGTGGAACAGGGACTGTGTCCAACCTGATTAACTTGTATCTACCCCGGTGCTTAGTATACTGCCTGGCACAGGGTAAGCATTGAAAAAATGCAATTAAAAAAAAAGAGAAACAAAAAGCAACATAAAAAGAGAAAGTCAAGAAGAATAAATATCATAAAAGTTTCTGTTTCGCGTTCCTTGCCATCCCGGTAGGACTGTTCAGAATCCATCAGGGGCTGATGGACAAGCACCCCAAGCCCAACATTATACAAATGACCCAAGTCCACGCTGCCACTTGATTCTCAGCCCGCCACAGAGGGCAGGGCAGCTTGGGGCCTGATGCCAAGGGGCACGGCAGCCGCAGGGGTTCTCCTGGGTGAGGGGCTGGCACTCCACCATGGCAGGAGGGACTGCACAGCAATCCACACATCCTCTAGCCTGGAAGCTCATGATAGGCAGGGAAAGTGTTCAACTCTGCAATATTGTACCCTCCCAAGTGTTTAGTACCATGCTCTGCACATAGTAAGCGAGAAGCAGTGTGGCTTAGTGGACAGTGCGTGGGCCTGGGAGTTAGAAGGACCTGGGTTCTAATCCCGGCTCCATCATGTGCCTGCTGTCACCTTGGGCTAGTCACTTCACTTCTCAGTTACCTCATCTTTAAAATGGGGATTAAGAGTGTGAGCCCTATGCGGGAGAGGGACTGTGTCCAACTTGATTGACTTGTATCTACCCCAGTGCTTAGAACAATGGTTGGTGCATAGTAAGTGCTTAACAAATACCATAATTATTATTATTAAGCACTCAGTGAATATCTTTGATTGGTTGATACCATATTCAAGAGGCCCTAACTTCAGTAAAAAGGAGAAAGAAACATTAAATGGGAAAGGCGAGTTGGAAACCTAGGCTCTCATAAAGTAAGGCTTTTAATCCTGTCTTTTAACTTCACCCTTTATGGAAAAGGTTAAACAAACCTGTAGTTATCCAGAGGCCTCCTCGGGAATCTGTACAGGGAACTACCAAGGATGAGGAAGACAGGTAATGGGAGCTACAGAATCAAGATGGACCAGGTGAAAGAAACTGGAAACCAAGCAATTAACAGTAATTACTGAGCAACTTCATGGTCCTCAAGGTACTAAGTGTTTGGGAAAATACAGTAGAAGTAAGACCCAATCCCCATCCCCTCAAGGATCGTACACTCTAAACAACACGTAGAAAGTCTCTAAATTGAAAGGGGAAAAGCCCAAGCAGAATATCATGGGAGGGCTTGTTAGGTTAGATTAAAGGGTTGCTAAATTTCCTGATCTTAAGAACTGCACGCTATAAGAGACGGGAGACCAAGAAGTTGGGGTTTGGGGGTTGTGCTCACTGTCCCCTCTCCCACGCACATGCTCCTCCCTCCAGGCCATCACTGTCAAAGATCACTGCTGTGTTCAAATCAACAGTCCACCTTAACCATTTTCTAGTGGCAGGTGGAGTCAGATGGAGCTTTTTTCAACGATGGCTGCTAGCAGTGTACTCGTGGAGCTGGAAACACCAGTTGGTAGGAGGAGAGCTGCAGAGTACGCTTCCAGTAACTATCGGGAAACTTGCATCATTGACTTCAAGAGACTCTCAAATGGCTCAGGATTTAATCAATCAAGCACGGCATAGTGGATAAAGCATGGCCCTGGGAGTCAGAAGGTCGTGGGTTCTAATCCCAGCTCGGCCACTTGTCTGCTTTGTGATCTTGGGCAAGTCACTTCACTGGGCCTCAGTTACCTCATCTGTAAAATGGGGATCGAGACTGGGATCGAGTTGGACACTTAAGCACTTAACAAATACCACAATTATTATTATTATTGTTGAGCGCTATGTGCAAAGCACTGTACTAAGTGCTTGGGAGCCTACAATGCAAGAGAGTTAACAGACACCTTTCCTGACCACAAGGAGCTTACAGTCTAGAGGTGGAGTCCTGTAACAGGCCTTCAAATCAGGAAGGTTAATGAGACATTCTTTCAGCAATTTACCAGAGCAAGTTTAGGAATACTCCAGGTGATGTCGAAGGGGAACCTCCACTATCCAGATATCTGCTGAAGGGCAGCCTACTAGAAACGAAAATCATGGTGGCCAAACTTAACCAAGGAAATTACTCGCCACTGCGGCAACAGCTCAGTGCTTCTTTGGTTAATATTCAACCTAGATCACTAGAGCTTGAAGGGACCTTGTGCCATCATCTGCCCCCCGATTAGTCAGAACAGATGGAGGCTTTGTTTTTTGTGGTTTTTTTTGTCTAAGGTCTCCAGAGGTGTAACCTTCCCAACCTCCCCCCATGACCTGCTTCACTTTTTAAACAACAGTGGGAAGTTCTTACTTTTTTACCGCCTGCTACAAGTGGCGTTCATTCCTGTGTGGACATAGACAACGATTTGTCAGCTTCCTCCTCATAAAGACCCATCGTATATTTGGAGACAGTTATTGTCAGTCTCCTCATGCAGCCTAAACAGCTCGCCTTCCTTTAACCTCACCTCATATGAGCCTGTCCCATCATTTACACCTATTAGCGGAATTCCCTCCTGGCAATAACCCCTCCAGGTAAGCCAGCAGCTTCTTGCTGCTTTTAAATCTCTAAAATGGAGGCATTAACCCCCAGGCCAGGCTACTAGGTTACTGACTTGTCTCTCTGAGCCAGAGGATGGCTGGTCTGTGAGTGCAGAAGAGGAGAGGGCGGATTAAAGGTTTTTGTTTTGTTTTGTTTTTCCAGGGGGAACTCAGGCCTCATCAGAGGCTCTAAGTGGTTTGATCAGAGTGTAAGGGTGGGGAGGAGGGTGGGCCGTGCATCTGTTCACTCCGTCCATTCTGAGTTGGGGGGAGGTGGGGGCGGAACCTCAACATCACCCTCATGTGAGGAAAGGTCTCAAGTGAAATTTTTAATCACGCCCCTGGAATTTTGGCAATGCCTTTCCACTATAACAAGCTAAAAAGGATTGCCTATATCAATATTTTGGAAAACCATGAAACAAACATAAAGCCATCCTCCTAGAGTGAACTCCCTCTGTGAACCACTGTTTTGGCAGGACAAAGAGGCATGGGGATTCTGCTAGCTCTAGATTATGGCATAAATGAATGAAACTGACTGGATGCAAAGGAAAGAAGCCTCTATTTACACACAAATATGCTGGTAGCCAAGTAACCAATAATGACTGGAAAGGAAAGACAGAAAATGCTGAGAAAAATTTCTGGCCTTCATTCCTGGCTCTTCCAGTGATTCATGGTGACCTCGAGTAATATCTCCTCTCTGCTTCTTTCTCCACTTGTTAAATAATAATAATGATGTTGGTATTTGTTAAGCGCTTACTATGTGCAGAGCACTGTTCTAAGCGCTGGGGTAGATACAGGGTAATCAGGTTGTCCCCCGTGAGGCTCATAGTTAATCTTCATTTTACAGATGAGGTAACTGAGGCACAGAGAAGTTAAGTGACTTGCCCACAGTCACACACCTGACAAGTGGCAGAGCCAGGATTCGAACCCATGACATAGAGATACACATACAGAGAAGTGGAATATTGGCAAAGCATGTTATTGACCCTTGTGGGTTTTTTTTGTTCTTGTTTCTTTTTTATGGTATTTGTTAAGTGCTTACTATGCCACGGACTGCATTAAGGGCTGGGGTAGATACAAGCTAATCAGGTTGGACACAGTCCACATCCCACATGGGGCTCACAGTCTCAATCCCCATTTTAATAATGTTGGTATTTGTAAAGCGCTTACTATGTGCCGAGCACTGTTCTAAGCGCTGGGGTAGATACAGGGGAATCAGGTTGTCCCACATGAGGCTCACAGTTAATCCCCATTTTACAGATGAAGTCACTGAGGCAAGAGAAGTGAAGTGACTTACCCAAGAGCACACAACAGACAAGTGGCGGAGCCGGGATTAAAACCCACAACCTTCTGACTCCCAGGCCCGTGCTTATCCACTCTAACACACGAAGGTGTGTTAGATATTTATGATATGCGAAAAATTTAATTATAAATCACAGAACTGGAAGGGAACTGGTCTTTTTATTCATTCATTCAATCATATTTATTGAGCACTTACTGTGTGCAAAGCACTGTACTAGTGCTTGGGAGAGTACAATACAACAATAAACACACATTCCCTACCCACAGTGAGCTCACAGTCTAGAGGGGGAGAGGTCCAGCTCCTGTTAGGTGATCTAAAATAGATGATTATATTCTTTCCCCCTTAAGTGAACATTACAATTAGTATCATTTTCAAGTGCCTAAAACAATTGTTTTTACATGTGCATATTTTTCTATTTAAAAACACTCCTGGGATACAGATTCCTTAAGCATCTTTGATAACCATAGGATCGCTATCCTTCGTTATAGCTAACCAAACTCTCTCCTACTAGAGTTTATGTCCATTTCCTTTTGTTCATTCCTGTGGAAAGGGAGAAAACTCATCACTGGGATTGAATACTTGAGAGCTATTAATCCTAATAATAAATGATAATAAATAATAGTAATCATAATAAATATGAAGGTATTATTCTGTGCTGAGCCCAGGACTTGATACATGTTAATCAGATCAGACACAGTCTCTGCCCCACAGAGAACTCACATTCTTGGAGGAAGGGTGAAAATCAATGCCCACTGGCAGATGAGGAAACAGAGGTCCACAGAGAAGACATGCCTTGGCCAAGATCACAGAGCTTTGCTTTGGCAGAGCTGAGATCAGAACCTGGGTCCCACAACTTGTAATCCCAAGATCTTTCCAGGAGGCATCACCCATAGTTTTTGAGACAGTCATTAGCATTCACCAGCTCTTGGATTCCTCTGCTCGGGAAGTGTACTCACAAGAAAATATTTCAATGATTGTGAATTGCTTTGGAGACTTGGTGAGTGAGGTACTAAGGACCAATCCTAAACCTGAAGAAGACTGAGTTCACCTACCGGCCCGCAAAAAGGAAATCCTAAGCACAACCGAAGATTTTCACTGGCAATTTGAACTTAAAATTACAAGGGCTTGGGGTTGGGATAGGTCCATGGGCTGAATCTGGCCTGGTTTGGGGTCAGCAGTGGATAAAGGTAGCAATTTCTCAGTCCACCATAACTGCAAGAAGAGAAGTGAGTGTGGACGAACTATCCGTGGCTGGCTCGGAGCCAGATAAAAAAATCTCTGATAGAAGTGGCTGCATTTTTATAGTTTAAACTGCCCTTTATATCACTCTTGCAACAGCCTCGGGGACAGAATTTGACATCATCATCATCATCAAAGGGATTTACTGAGCGATTACTATGTGCACAGTACTGTACTGAGTGCTTGGGAAAGTTTTATTTTGTTTAATGAGATGTACATCACCCTGATTCTATTTAGTTGCCATTATTTTTATGAGATGTTCTTCCCCTTGACTCTATTTATTGCCATTGTTCTTGTCTGCCTGTCTCCCCCAGTTAGACTTACAGCCCGTCAAAGGGCAGGGACTGTCTCTATCTGTTGCCGACTTGTACATTCCAAGCGCTTAGTACAGTGCTCTGCACATAGTAAGCACTCAATAAATACTATTTAATGAATGAATACAATAGGACCGAGTTGGCAGATTCGTTCCCTGCCTACAATTAGTAGCTTTCTGTACTCCTCAAAAGACCATAATTGGCCTTTGGGCCATAGCAATTGCTCATCCTGACTTAAATCCATTCATGGACAACTCGTCCAGGAAAGACTATTAAAGGAAAAGTTGGGGATTTCAAATGGTGGTAGTAGTAATAATGGGATTAATTGAGCACCACTATGCTTGGGAAAGTACAACAGAAGGAAGAGATGCTTTTCCTACCTACCCGGAGTTTAACTCCAATCCGGGTGACAGATATAAAAGTATTTACAGAGAGTAATCAGAATAAATGATTGAAAGTGCAGTTGAATAAACATATAAACACAAGCACTAAGGTTGGGTATAAATAAATGGGGGCTAGAAATGGCTGGTATACTCATAACCATGAAAAGGAATATCATGAAGGGTAACCATCACACTGTCTCTCTCTTGCAAGTACTCCTTGTTCCCCACGTCAGAGGCAGCATTCTGGGCTTGAAAGAACCACAGGCCTGACCCAGTAGTACATTTCTTTTGTTTTCATGGGGCTCCTTGTTCTGATAGGGATACTGTGAGACGATCACAGAACTCCTCATGAGGACCTTCGTTCTTCAAGGACTTGACAGTGAGCCATCAAGATGGTTTGTATGCCCCTTTCAATACATGGATTGAATCGATCAATCGTATTCACTGTATGCTTACCCCCATGCTAAACTGTACTAAACGCTTGGGAAAGTTTAATATAACAGAGTCGGTAGACACGTTCCCAGCTCACATTGAGTTTACAGTCTAGAGGGAATAATTTGTGAGAATTTGCATGTCAAGCAATGGTCAGCAATAATCCAAACATCCTTTATCTTCATCCTTATTAAAACCACATCTCCAAGAGGACTTCCCCGACTTTTTAAGCCCTCACTGCCTCTTCTACTCCCTTCTGTGTTGCCTTTGCACTCGGTTTTGTCACGCTGTTTCTCACTGTTGCTAAATCATCTATGAATCTAAATCATCTATGAACCTCCCAATCTTCTAACAACCCTAACTCCTTTTAATAACATATATTTTTTATCCCCAAATTTATCCAAACGACTTTAGAATTTCTTGTCTGTGCATTTTCTTGTGGTAATGAATTTCTTGTTTACCACCCATTGTTTTCATTTTGAATTTACCACCCCTAAATTGTATAAATTTCAAAATTCTTGTTTCAACCAGAGAGGAAAAACCTACTTCTTGCAATTGATTAAAGAGCATGGCCTAGTGAAAAGAGCCTGGGTCTGGGAGTCATTGGACCTGGGTTCTAATCCTTGCTCTGCCACTTGCCTGCTGTGTGACAAGTCACTTAACTTCTCTGTGCTTCAGTGTCCTCATCTGTGAAATGGGGAATCAATACCTGTTTTCCTTCCCCCTCAGACTGTGAGCCTTATGTTTGATGGGACTATGTCCGACCTGATTATCTTTTATCTACCCCCGTGTTTAATACACTGCTTGGCATATAGTAAGCCCTTAACAAACACCACAATCACTATTATTATTAGAAATAGCTACCATTTCATGGTAATAAGATTCTCAATTACTCAGGGTAATTATTATGATATTACGGTATTGTGGTACTTATGCTCTAAGCATTGTGCTACATTCGAGATAATCGGATCAGATACAGTCCCTGTTCCACAAGGGGATCATTATCCAAGAGGTTGGGAAAGCAGATATTACTATCTCCATTTTCCCAAAGAAGAAACAGGCACAGAGAGGCTAAATGACTCGTTCAAGATCACACAGCAAGTCAGTGGAAGATCTGGGATTAGAACCCAGGTCCTAATAATAATAATAATAATAATGTTGTTATTTGTTAAGCGCTTACTATGTGCAGAGCACTGTTCTAAGCGCTGGGGTAGATACAGGGAAATCAGGTTGTCCCACGTGAGGCTCACAGTTAATCCCCATTTTACAGATGAGGTAACTGAGGCACAGAGAAGATAAGTGACTTGCCCACAGTCACACAGCTGACAAGTGGCAGAGCCGGGAGTCGAACTCATGACCTATGACTCCGAAGCCCAGGCTCTTTCCTCTGAGCCACGCTGCTTCCCCGAGCCATGCTGCTTCCCCTGGGAGTCCTCTGACTCCCAGGCCCGTGTTCTTTCCACCTGGCCATGTTGCTTCACCTAAAGTAATAGATTGGATTATCCCAAACCAAAGATCACAGTCCAAATAGGGGCCAGTATTCTGGCCTGGTAATTTATGTTTCTACATGATTTTGGCTTAATAGACAGATTATTGCAGTTTGGAGCCCTGCGCAGGCTAGAGTCTGACCTGAGCCTACCAGGCATTAAGAAATTTGTCTAAATTCCACATTTTTATAAAGATTTGCTTGCGTGGTAGGGTCAACATAAAAAAGTGATGTGAAGCAGCATGGCTTAGTGGCAAGAGCACGGGCCTGGGAGTCAGAGGACATGTTCTAATCCCAACTCTGCCACTTGTCTGCTGTATGACTTTGGGTAAGTCACTTAACTTCTCTGTGCCTCAGTTATCTCATCTGTAAAATGTCGATTAAGACTGTGAGCCCCGTGTGGGACAGGAAATGTGTCCAACCTGATTACCTTGTATCTACCCCAGTGCTTAGAGAGGTGCTTGGCACATAGTAAGCGCTTAACATGGTACATGGAAAGCACTTAAATGCCATTATTATTATTATTATTATTAATACCTCTTGGGTATTATGGTTCTGGCAGACTCAGCGGCTGAGCACGCATTTACCTGTCCCTCAATATGGACTCATTGCCCACAAATTCATCAAATTAAAGGACACGTTGCATTCACTTTGCTGCTTAGCCTGGCATGGGTCAGGAAGAGAGGGTGCTGCCTGGATCTGGTTCCAACCTGACCGACCGGCTTCAGCTCTGTTCCGATCAAACCTAGCTCCACTGGATGATCATGGGGTCTACAGGCGGGGCTCCACCCTGCAGAACTCTAATTCCGCAGCCTTAGCTTTGTTCCTCTAGACTTACTTTATTTTCATGATGCAAAGACAAAAAACAACAAAAAGGCCAGTGACATCTTCTGCTCACACGGGGGCGCTGTGCAGCCAGCCTGCCAGCCAACAGGCTTTGCTTCCAGTTGAACATACCCCTTCGCCCTCTTGTTTACATCTTTCTCCCCCAAAAAGCTAGTCCCAGAGACCACTGGGAGGCGGGGCTTGGCCAACAGGACACCAGTGTTGGCTTCCTGCTTTCCAACCCCTAGTTCTGGGTCTGATCTAAACCCAGTGGGTTGAAGAGCACGGTAACAAAATTGGTTCTTCTAGGCACGGAAGAAAAATTAAGATTCCCGACAGCTAAAGTACAGCCCAACCTTGGCAAAAAGGAGAACGTTGAAAGAATGGAGGGAACCGGAAGAGAGAGAGTGTAGCCTGAGACTTCTGGTTGAGGTGCTCGCCCAGAAGTAGAGTGTGCTTAATAAATGCCGTAAAAAAAACCAAAACACATTACTGCCTTAGTCTATGACCAAGTTGGCCTAAAGGTAAATTTGTCACTGCTGTGGTTCAGGATGGGATTGATCTAGCTCAGGGCTCTCTGAGAAGATTTACTTCCTTTGTCTCTCCCAAGCACTTAGCACAGTGCTCTGGATAAAGTAACTCCCTCCTCAAACTGCTTGTCTTTCCACCTCCCCCATCTGTTGCCCCAAATGACCTGGCCACCTATTTTATTGACAAAATGGAAACTATGAGGCATGATCTCCCTCAAATCTCCTCTCCCTCCTCCTGCAACTCTCCCATTTTTCCCAGCAGTAACTCAAGAGGAGATCTTCTCTCAAAATCTACCCCTCCCGGCACCTGTGCAAGCGACCCCACTCCTTCGCACCTTATCAAAGCACTTACCCCTCCCGTTTTACCTTCCTAACCACCATCTTCAACTGTCCACTCTCCAATGGGTTCTTCCCTACTCGTTTCAAAGATGCCCATGTCTCCCCATCCTAAAAAAAGACCTCCCTTGACCTCACGGCTCCCATCCCCCTCCTAACCCCTCCTCTCCAAACTCCTTGAGCAAGTTGTCTACAACCACCGTCTCAAGTTCCTCTCCTCCAATTCTCTCCTTGACTCCCTCCAATCTGGGCTCCGTCCCCGCTCTCTCAAAGGTCATAAATGATCTCCTTGCCAAATCCAGCGGCCTCTACTCCAACATAATCCTCCTCAAACTCTCAGCTGCCTTCGACACTGTCTACCACCCCCTGCTCCTGGAATTATTATCCAACCTTGGCTTCCCTAACACTGTCCTCTCGTGGTTCTCCTCCTGTCTCTCTGACTGTTCATTTTCAGTCTCTTTCACAGGCTCCTTCTCTGCCTCCCACCTTCTAACTGTGGGTGTCCCTCAAGGTTCAGTTCTGGGACCCCTTCTATTCTCCATTTATACCCACCTCTTAGAGAACTCATTCACTCACATAGCTTCAACTATCACCCTGTGTGGATGATTCCCAAATCTGTATCTCCAGCCCTAATCTTTCTCCCTCTCTGCAGTCTCACATTTCCTCCTGCCTTCAAGATGTCTTAACTTGGATGTCCTGCCATCACCTCAAATTTAACATGTCAAAAACCAAACTCCTTATCTTCCCACCCAAACCCTGTCCTTCCCCTGACTTTCCCATCACTGTAGACAGCACTATCATCCATCCTGTCTCACAAGCCCATAACCTTGACATTATCCTTGACTCCCCTTTCTCATTCAACCCATATATTCAATTTATCACTAAATCCTGTCAGTTCAACCTCCACAACATCGCTAAAATGCTGCCACATTAATCCAACCATTTATCTTATCCTGCCTTAATAATAATAATGATAATAATAATGGTATTTGTTAAGCACTTACTATGTGTCAAGCACCGTTCTAGGCACTGGGATAGATAGAAGCTAATAAGGTTGGACACAGTCCCTGTCCCACAAGGGGCTCACATATTATTATTATTATTGTAAATCCCCATTTTACAGATCTGGTGAGGCACAGAAAAGTTAACTGACTTGCCCAAGGTCACATGGCAGACAGGTGGCAGAGCCGGGATTGGAATCCAGGTCCTTCTGACCTGATTACTATATCAGCCTTCTTGCTGGTCTCCCTGGCTCCTGGCTCTCCCCACTCTAGTCCATATTTCACTCTGCTGCTCGGATCATTTTTCTACAAAAACATTCAGTCCATGTTTCCCCACTCCTCAAGAACCTCCAGCAGTTGGCCATCCACTTCCACATTAAACAGAAACTCTTTACCATCGGCTTTAAAGCACTCAAACACCTCACCCCCTCCTACCTCACCTCACAGATCTACTACAACCCAGCCCGCACACTTCACTCCTCTCATGCTAACCTTCTCACTGTACCCCATCTATCGATCTCCTCTATCTTGTTGCTGAACTCTCACCCACATCCTGCTTCTGACCTGGAATGCCCTCTCTCTTCATATTCGACTGTTACTCTCCCCCCTTTCAAAGGCTTATCGAAGCCACATCTCCTCCAAGAGGGCTTCCCTGACTAAGCCCTCTTTTCCTTTTCTTCCACTCCCTTCTGCGTCACCCTGACATGCTCCCTTTATTCATCCCTCCTCCCAGCCCCACAACACTTATGTACATATCTGTAATTTATTTGTTTATATTAATGCTTTTCTCCCCCTCTAGACTGCAAGGTCGTTGTGGGCAGGGAATGTGTCTGTTACATTGTTATATTGTACTCTTCCAGGACCTTGGAACAGTGTTCTGCATACAGTAAGCACTCAGTAAATACAATTGATTAAATAATTGAATAAATCCCACTGAATGTTTGATTGATTTATCATTGAGTCTTGGAGATCCTAAACCATCTCCAGCACACCCCTGGAAGATTGTTTGGTAAGTGCCTCTCCCTTCATCTCTCTCCTCACCACCCAGATCGCTATTTTCTATGGCTGGGGTTCCCCCAAAGAGCCAGGCATTGATTTTTCATGAACTCCAGAATAGTTACATATTTTTCTCACTGCCCTTGCAACCAGGTGACTACCCATCCAAGAATGGACCCAGCCAGTTCAGGTATGAACTGGATGTTTGGAGTCCAGAAACATCTTGGACTCACCTTGGAAGCAGCATGGCGCAGTGGATAGAGCAAGGGCCTGGGAGTCAGAAGGTCATGGTTTCTAATCCCAGCTCCACCACTTCTCTCCTGTGCGACCTTGGGCAAGTCACTTCATTTCCCCATGCCTCAGTTGCCTCATCTGTAAAATGGGGATTGAGATTGTGAACCCCACAAGGGACAGGGACTGTGTCCAACCCGATTGGCTTGTATCCACTCCGGTACTTAATACAGTACCTGGCACATAGTAAGGGCTTAACAAATGCCACTATTAATATTATTATCTTGTCAAAAATTGGAGGACATGATGGCAATTGAATACTGACACCCCTATCCACCATTTTCAACCTCTGCAGGTCTTTGCCTCTCCCTGACTGTGCAGCCCCTGAAGAGTTTCATAGAAATTCCTATCTTCTCTGGAAGGAACCTACCTGGATGGATGAGTGAGGTAAACCTATACTCACCTTTCAGAGAAACTGTTTCTGTCTTTGGTAAGCTTCTGGATGAGCTATTGCAAACTGGAACTACTGAGAAGCTAATTGAGAAGCAGCGTGGCCTAGTGCAAAGAGAACAGGACTGGGAGTTGGGAATAATAATAATAATAATAATAACTGTGGCATTTGTTAAGCATTTACTATGTGCCAAGCACTGTTCTAAGCACTGGGGTAGATACAAGCAAATTGGGTTGGACATAGTCCCTGTCCCACATGGGGCTCACATCTCAATCACCATTCTACAGAGGCGGTAACTGAGGTACAGAAAAGTGAAGTCACTTGCCCAAGGCTACACAGCCGAGAAGTGGTGGAGCCGGGATAAGAACCCATGACCTTCTGACTCACAGGCCCGTGCTCCATCCACTAAGCCACGCATGAGTCAACCTTGGGAAATCTGGGTTCTAATCCTGTCTCTGCCGCTTATCTGCTCTGTGACTTTGAGCAAGTCATTTAACCCCTCTGGGCCTCAGTTTCCTCATCTATGAAATGGGGAGTCAATACCCACCCCCTTAGGCTCCAAGCCCCATCTGGGATAGAGATTGTGTCTGATCTGATGGCATGAGAAGCAGCGTGGTTCAGTGGAAAGAGCCCGGGCTTGGGAGTCAGAGGTCATGGGTTCTAATCCCTGCTCCGCCACCTGTCAGCTGTGTGATCTTGGGCAAGTCACTTCACTTCTCTGGGCCTCAGTTACCTCATCTGTATAATGGGGATGAAGACTGGGAGCCCTACGTGGGACAACCTGATTACCTTGTATCTACTCCAGCGCTTAGAACAGTGTGTGGCACATAGTAAGCACTTAACAAATACCAATATTATTATTATTATTATTATTACATCTATCCCGGGGCTTAGCACACAGTAAGTTCTTAACAATGACCACATTTATTACTGACCCTGATATTTCTGCAGGAAATAATAGTAAACCTGGCCCCTGCATACACAACCCTATGACAGGTTGATTCATACATTAATGTATGTATTTATTTGTACATTCAATGATCAAGTCAGCTAGTTCATCCTGAAAAAATGATACTACTTCCTGCTATATCCTTGTTCTTCTCCCTGCTCTACTATTTGCACATAATTTTTGCCTGCCTCCCCCATTATACTGTAAACTCCAATGACAGGGAGTTTATTGTATTCTATTGAACTTTCTCAAGTATTTAGTCCAGTGCTTAGCCCTCATAGTTGATCCAGTAAATATGATTCTAATGAATGTGCAGTGGAAATAATAAGTGACTTGTTAGCTAGCTAAAAGTGAAGGGATTTCACATGAACAGGTTGCAGCAATTCACCAAAGTAGAGCTGATTGGGTTTTGCCTGTAAGCTCCTATTCCCATGGGAGCCTAATTAGTCCAGACAGCTGCTGCCCAGGGCGCTCACTGCCCGTGCTCTTGCAACTTTTTCGACTGCATTGATCCCCTGAGCCCAAGAGAGATTCAGGGCATTGGTGACAGAACTATGGTTAAGTTCTTGATTGCATTACTGATCACAGTGGATTGATGTTTTCCAGGCTCCACACCTTCTCAGCTATATTTAGAACATACAGTAGTCTAAACTCAGGAACTTTGGCACCTCCAGGACTTTTTCTTTGCAGCTATCCTTGGTATTCATTCAATAGTATTTATTGAGCGCTTACTATGTGCAGAGCACTGTACTAAGCGCTTGGAATGAACAAGTCGGCAACAGATAGAGACAGTCCCTGCCATTTGACGGGCTTACAGTCTAATCGGGGGAGACGGACAGACAAGAACAATGGCAATAAATAGAGTCAAGGGGAAGAACATCTTGTAAAAACAATGGCAACTAAATAGAATCGAGGCGATGTACATTTCATTAACAAAATAAATAGGGTAATGAAAATATATACAGTTGAGCGGACGAGTAAAGTGCTGAGGGGATGGGAAGGGAGAGGGGGAGGAGCAGAGGGAAAGGGGGGAAAAGAGGGTTTAGCTGCGGAGAGGTGAGGGGGGGTGGTAGAGGGAGTAGAGGGAGAAGAGGAGCTCAGTCTGGGAAGGCCTCTTGGAGGAGGTGAGTTTTAAGTAGGGTTTTGAAGAGGGGAAGAGAATCAGTTTGGCGGAGGTGAGGAGGGAGGGCGTTCCAGGACCGCGGGAGGACGTGGCCCGGGGGTCGACGGCGGGATAGGTGAGACCGAGGGACGGTGAGGAGGTGGGCAGCAGAGGAGCGGAGCGTGCGGGGTGGGTGGTAGAAAGAGAGAAGGGAGGAGAGGTAGGAAGGGGCAAGGTGATGGAGAGCCTTGAAGCCTAGAGTGAGGAGTTTTTGTTTGGAGCGGAGGTTGATAGGCAACCAATGGAGTTGTTTAAGAAGGGGAGTGACATGCCCAGATCGTTTCTGCAGGAAGATGAGCCGGGCAGTGGAGTGAAGAATGGACTGGAGCAGGGCGAGAGAGGAGGAAGGGAGGTCAGAGAGAAGGCTGACACAGTAGTCTAGCCGGGATATAACGAGAGCCTGTAGCAGTAAGGTAGCCGTTTGGGTGGAGAGGAAAGGGCGGATCTTGGCGATATTGTAAAGGTGAAACCGGCAGGTCTTGGTAACGGATAGCATGTGTGGGGTGAACAAGAGAGACGAGTCAAGGATGACACCGAGATTGCGGGCCTGAGAGACGGGAAGGATGGTCATGCCATCCACGGTGATAGAGAAGTCTGGGAGAGGACCGGGTTCGGGAGGGAAGATGAGGAGCTCAGTCTTGGTCATGTTGAGTTTTAGGTGGCGGACCGACATCCAGGTGGAGACGTCCTGGAGGTGGGAGGAGATGCGAGCCTGAAGGGAGGGGGAGAGGACAGGGGCGGAGATGTAGATCTGCGTGTCATCTGCGTAGAGATGGTAGTCAAAGCCGTGAGAGCGAATGAGGTCACCGAGGGAGTGAGTGTAAATGGAGAACAGAAGAGGGCCAAGAACTGACCCTTGAGGAACTCCAACAGTTAAAGGATGGGAGGGGGAGGAGGCGCCAGCGAAGGAGACCGAGAATGACCGGCCAGAGAGGTAAGAGGGGAACCAGGAGAGGACGGAGTCCGTGAAGCCAAGGTGAGATAAGGTATGGAGGAGGAGGGGATGGTCGACAGTGTCAAAGGCAGCAGAGAGGTCAAGGAGGATTAAAATGGAGTAGGAGCCATTGGATTTGGCAAGAAGGAGGTCATGGGTGACCTTAGAGAGAGCAGTCTCGGTAGAGTGGAGGGGACGGAAGCCAGATCGGAGGGGGTCTAGGAGAGAATGGGAGTTAAGAAATTCTAAGCATCGATTGTAGACGACTCGTTCTAGGATATATGGTATATGACAACATGAGTGCATATTGTGAAGATGAGCACTGACCTAGGCTCATATATCTCCCACCCTTTAGCCTAGGTCCAAGGGGTATTTTTTTTTTGCCGGGGGGGGGATATCTGTTAAGTGCTTACTATGTGCCCGTGGTCTCTACCAAGCACTGGGGTAGATTCATTCACTCATTCAGTCGTATTTATTGAGTGCTTACTGTGGTAGATACAAGCTAATCAGGTTGGACACCATCCATGTCTTGCATGGGGATCACAGTCTCAATCCCCATAAGATAAGATAATGTAACTGAGGTCCAGAGAAGTGGTGACTTTTTAATGGTATTTGTTACTTACTATGTTCAAACACTATTCTAAGCACTGGGGTAGGTACAAGTTGATTAGGTTGGACATAGTCCCTTGCCCCTCATGGGGCTCAGACTTGCCCAAGGACACAGAGAAAATCAATCAGTCAGTTGTTATTTATTGAGAGCTGACTATGTAGAGACCACTGTACACTAAGCGCTTGGGAGAGTACAATATAACAGGGTTGGTACACATATTCCCGGCCCACAACAAGTTTACAGTCTAGGGGGGGAGGCAGACATTAAAATAAATTACAGACACATACAGTGGGGTTGAGAGGGGGGTGGTGAATAAAGGGAGCACATTAAGGTGATGCAGAAGGGAGTGGGAGAAGAGGAAATGAGGGCTTAGGCAGGGAAGGCCTCTTGGAGGAGGTGTGCCTTCAATAAGGCTTTGAGGGTGGGGAGAGTAATTGTCTGTGGGTTATGAAGAGAGAGGGTGTTCCGGGCCTGAGGCAGGACATGGGCGAGAAGTTGGTAGTGAGATAGACGACAGCAGACAAGTGGCAGAGCCGGGATTAAAACCAAGGTCCTTCTGACTCCCAGGCCCGGGCTCTACCCAAGAGGCCATGCTGCTTCTATTGGATTTGAATGTCCCCGGGGCCCATGGTCCCTCTCAGGACCTCACCTGGAGAGCTTCCAGTACTCTACCAGCCTCGGCTACGGGAGGGAGAGTTGAGCAGAGGCCTACCCATTCCATTCCTAGCTCGGGCAATGGCTAGCGAGTGGAAGGCAATCTGCTACAAGTCGAAACTCACCCATGCTGGGCAGCAGTGGCACGGGAGAGAGTCAAGGGTGGAGACTCAAGTTTACTGCGTGGAAGGAGGCAATGGTAAATTGCTTCCCTATTTTTACCAAGAAAACTCTATGGATCCACTACCAGAAAGATTGCAGATGGAGGTGGGGCGTTCTGGAAGAGATGTGTCCATGGAGTCGCTATAGGTCGGAGACAACTTGACAGCATAAGTCAAGACAGGGGGCCCAAGGGAAGCTAGAATTGTATTCACTATGGAGTTGTCTGCTGTCCCCTTCGGCAAATGTTAATGCCATTAGTGGACCAAGAATTGGAGTAAGAAAGAAAGAGAAAGAGAAGCAGCGTGCCCTAGCGGGCCTGGGAGTCAGAAGGACCTGGGTCTTAATCCCGGTTCTGACACTTGTCTGCTGTGTGATCTTGGGCAAGTCACTTCACTTCTCTGGGCCTCAGTGACCTCACCTGGAAAATGGGGATTGAGACTGTGAGCCCCCTGTGGGACACGGACTGTGTTCAACTTGATTAGCTTGTATCTACACCAGCGCTTAGAACAGTGCCCAGCACCTAGTAAGTGTTTAACAGATACCATAAAAAAAGATGTATCTCTGTAATCACTAGATGGACATTCACCTTCAAAATCATGACTTTTGGGCACACTACACAACAGCCCCTCAGAGGTTCCCACAGGCTTGGAAAGTCTTGCCATAAATTCATGGAAATGAATCCTCTCCTCACCAGAAAGTGTAAGATCTCTCCTCAACTGAATAAGATAGGTCTTGGTGGCCTCTCCAGCTCATTGGGTTTGAGTAATCCCCATCATAAAAGCCCTTGGGCTTTCCCCCTAAATTCAGAAAGAATTCTCCTAGTCAATTCAAAGTGGGTGAGCGAAGGATGGGGTTCTCCCCCAATAAGGTGAGCTGAGTTCCTGAAACAGAAATGCGCGGGCCAGCATCTCTTCGCAACAGGGTTAGTTCGGAACTTTGCCGAGGACGTCTGCTTTGAGGGTACAGTCATGGCCTCCCTGCTCGCAGCTGTGTCCAATTTCTAGGCTCTAGGAGAGGAGTTAGAAAAACTCGGGGGCCTGTGTAGCCTAAGCCCTCATTATATGGAACAGGCTTAATTCCTGTATTATGTCACACTGGGACTACAATGCAATTAAGTCATTCACTGGTACAAATCCCGGGTTTCCTAGGGGCTTTGGAGTGGCTCACAGGCTTGGGATTAAGGTGCTTGGGACAGAATCAAAGACCCTAGGGCAGCACAGCTTGACAAGCTCATTAAACCTACTCTCTTGGAGGCTATACCTCAAGCGGAGTTGGGTTGTCGTGCCCCATGGAGGTCGGGCCTGCCCCTAAAGCTTTGTGTGTCGTTCATGTTTCTGCCAGGCTTTCTTCATTCTATAGTTTTCGATGGATGGAGATCCAGGTTGAAAACCTGATGATCCTTGCCTCTCTGAACTGCCATCATTTTCAAGTGTATTTTTAATTTAAGTCTTGAAGAGGAAAGAGAAATTCCTTTCTCATCATACTGACAATTAGCAAGTACTCAGAACTCTCAGGGTGCCCTTCAGTCTCCCCCTCTACACCGTAAGCTCGTTGTGGCAGGGAGTGTGTCTACTTATTGTTATACTGTACTCTCCCAAGCACTTAGAACAGTGCTCTGCGCATGGCAAGCTCTCAATAAATGTGACTGAATAAATGAATGGATGGAGAGCTGAATCTTCCTGGGAAACCAGCCAAAGAAGAGGACCGTTTGAAAGGCCAGACGCCATCCCTGCCCTCAAGAAGCTGACAATCTAATAGGGGAGAGATGAGATTACTGTGTGTGGGAATGACACACAAATACGCTCACAGTTTATTTCAAAAATGAGTTGAGGGGTCACAGATCACGCTGGGTGTTCAGGAGCCAAAATTAATTGGGAAAACTTCATCAAGCAAGGACCTCTGAAGTGTGATTCCACGGAGGGGGAAAGTGGCGTAGAGAAAGGCTGTTCTGCAGCATAAAGGCACCTTGAACAAAGAAAGGCCCTAGATGGAAGCCTGGGTGGGGGAAACTGTAGGCAGCCAAGCTTGAATGGAATGGAGATTGGCGGGCTGGGGTAGAGAAGGAGATAAGAGCAGATAGGTAGAGGAGGGCCAGCTGGTGGCAAGCTGCTTGCACTCAAGTAACCTGATCTAAATAGCAGGAGCGAGAGAGTTTGACAATTCAGCAGTGAGTCAGCTAACCCATAGCACCCTCCCAGTTATGCATGTGCTTCAGCAGGGGCCAGGCCCCAGAGCTGCCCAACTTGCCCTGGGGCTGCCTCCCCCACTTACCAGCTCTTGGAGATGACATATATATATATGGGGGGGGGGAAGTTAGGGTGCAAGGACAGGCCTCCATGGCAGAATTAAGCTGCCTTCCCTTGCCATTCCGCTTAAGAGGGGCACTGGATATCTTTTCAGTTGCTTCCCAGTCAACTGCTTTTCCACCCTTGGGTTTCAGAGGTGGGGTAATGAGGCGAGAGTATGTTTGCTGCCCATTGGAAGGCAACTGCTCACCTCCTGCTCTTAAAAGCTATTTCCAGAGAAGCAGCGTGGCCCTGTGGAAAAAGCAAGGGGGTTGAAAGTCAGAGGACCTGGGTTTTAATCCTGGCTCCGCCACTTACCAAGTCACTTGATTTTTCTGTGCCTCAGTTTCCTCAACTGTAAAATGGGGATTAAATACCAGTTCTCCCTCCTACTTAAACCGTGAGCCCCATGCAGGGCAGGGACTGTATCTGGCCTGAATAACTTGTATCTACCCCAGTGCTTAGAATGATGCTTGACCCAAAATAAGGATGGTATTTGTTAAGCGCTTACTATGCTCTAAGTGCTGGGAGGGAGACAAGGTAACCAGGTTGCCCCACATGGGGCCCACAGTCTTAATCCCCATTTTACAGATGAGGGAACTGAGGCATAGAGAAGTTAAATGACTTGCCCAAAGTCACACAGCTGACAAGTGGCGGAGCTGGGATTAGAACCCACGATCTCTGATTCCCAAGCCCATGCTCTTTCCACTAAGCCACACTGCTGCCCATAGTAAGTGCTTAACAAATACCATAATAACAATTATAAGTGGAGTCCCCTCAGCGTGGTGGATTAGGATGTGTGTGACTGTGTCTACATGACTGCATTAGACAAGGAAGAAATTGGCATGTATCTTCTCATTACCCGCGTCGATGACCTTTCCAACTTCCCCTCCTCCTGTCATCATAGCCTTACCCGTGGCATTGAAAACTCCGAGGAACGTTCCAATCACAAACACCCAAAACCTAGGGGCTCCACTAAGAAAAGCCTGACGTTAGGAAGAAATATTAGATAAAAGTTAAAGTACAAACCCTACATCTAGCAAATTGGAGGAAAAACAGCTAAAATGAGCCAGGGTAACTTCTGAAAAATGACCCACCCCAGTACAGTCCCTGAGCTGGAATGAATCTCAAAATAACTTGTGAGAGGGAAAAATAGCCCTTCATGTAAGACAGATTTCTTTTTTAAGGGCTACATGATTCTGTCCCAGAGCAATTCCATTGTAGCCTTTAGCACTAAAGCTCTACAGCAGGGGAGAAATGCATTTTTTTTTAATTTGTTAAGTGTTTACTAAGTGCCAGGCACTTTACTAGGCACTGGGGGAGATACAACCTAATTAGGTTGGACACAATCCATGTCATTCATTCGATCGTATTTATCGAGCGCTTACCGTGTGCAGAGTACTGTACTAAGTGCTTGGGAGAGCACAATATGACAATAAACAGACACATTTCCCACATGGGGCTCAGAGTCTTAATCTCCATTTTACAGATGAGGCACAGTGACCAGTGACTTGTCCAAGGCCACTCAGCAGACAGGTGACAGAGCTGGGATTAGAACCCAGGTCCTTCTGACTCCCAGGCCCTATGTTATGCATTTTCGTTCTAGTGCTGGCAATTATAAATCGTTCTCAATTCCTGCATCTGTTTAAATCCAAGACTGAAACTCTTATTTTGTGAGCAATGCAACATGGAAATCACTCGTCCAAGGTCACACAGCATACAACTAAACTAACTCTCTTCCCCTCTTCAAAGCCCTACTGAGGGCTCGCCTCCTCCAGGAGGCCTTCCAGATTGAGCACTCCCTTTCCCTCTGCTCCTCCTCCCCTCCCTAATGCCCCTACTCCCTCCCTCTGCTCTACCCCCTTCCCCTCCCCACAGCACTTGTGTATATTTGTACATATTTATTACTCTATTTTATTAATGATGTGTATATATCTATGATTCTGTTTATCTATTTTGATGGTATTGATGCCTGTCTACTTGTTTTGTTGTCTGTCTCCCCCTTCTAGACTGTGAACCCACTGTTGGGTAGGGATTGTCTCTATCTGTTGCTGAATTGTACTTTCCAAACGCTTAGTACAGTGTTCTGCACACAGTAAGTGCTCAATAAATGCGACTGAATGAATGCATGAATAGTATTTGTTAAGTGCTTACTACGTGCCAGGCACTGTACTAAGCACAGGGGTGGATACAAGCAAATTGGGCTGGACACAGTCTCTGTTCCACATGGGGCTCACAGTCTCAATCCCTATTTTACAGATGAGGTAACTGAGACACAGAGAAGTAAAGTGACTGTCCAAGGTCACCCAGCAGACAAGTGGCAGAGTGGGGATTGGAACCCATGACCTAGTGATTCCCAGGCTTCCCAATAGTCTGCTGATACAAACCGAGAAAACGTTGCTCTGAGCTCTGTAGTTTTAATATTCACTGAGACACTGGTTACAGACACCACGACAACACCAAAAGGAAGGCAGATAGACACACAGAAAGTAAAATCAGAGTTACTTGTGACATTCAGCTCCAGAGATCTGAATCTCCCTAGAAAAACAACCAAAGGTGAGGATCAAGAAAGGCAGCATGGCCTAGTGGATAGAGCACGGGCAAGGGAGTTAGAAAGACCTGAGTTCTAGTCCCGGCTCCTCCACTTGTCTATGTGACCTTGGGCAAGTCACTTCACTTCTCTGTCCCTCAGCTATCTCATCTGTAAAATGGGGATAAAGACTGTGAGCCCTGTGTGGGACATGAACTGTGTCCAACCTGATATGCTTAGAACAGCACATAGTAATAACAAATACCATAAAAAATTTTTTTAAAAAAGATCCCTTTAAATCCAAACAGGAGCATATGAGTGAAATGGCAGCTTTGTTATTTGTACAGCAGTAAATCAGACTATATCCTAGATGAACAATTAACCTGTACTGGCCCACAAGTTCTCCATTTACAGCCCTAACATCCATGGAAAAGGATGAAATGTGTTATTATCTTTCTGGTGAAATACTGAGTTGTAATGTTCTTCCAGATAAGAAATGGTTGAAAACCATTAATATTTCTGACTTTCCAACAGAAGGATGAGACTAAAGCAAAAACTGGAAAGGGATTTTTGTTTCAGTGCCATTCGGGAAGGGGAACATGGAGGAAGTGGGCGGGAGGCATGTTGGCTTCAAAATGTGGGATGCTGTTGGCTGTTTTCCTTGCTCCAGGTCTGCTATATTTTTTACTACTGTTTGCACGCATCTCCTCCCACCCTCCCCCTCCACCCGCTTCCAAGTCCAACCCACACCTCACCGCAGTAGGGTGGGGGTGAACATCCTGTTGGGGCTTTGCCATTGGAGGTGAAAGTTTCTGACTAAAGAATCAGCTGGGATGAGTAACATGGTGGACAGACTCAGCAGGAATCCTGAAAATAGCCAGCTAGCATGGGTGGTGGAGACCACAGCAGCTACGAAGGTGGCTACGCCAGCCAGCATTATGGCACGGCATTTTATGAAATTCTCATGTGCACTCGGCAATGTGCCGCATCCCTAGCCACCTACTTGCTTGTTGCACTCATTCCCTCAGCGGGAACATGGCCGGAAGGGATCTGAGTATGTGAGGAGCATTGTACAAACCTTTGAGCAGGCTCTTGGGCACCAGATCTTTATGACTGAACCAAGACTCATCCGTCGTTCACAACAGAAAGCTCCATCATCATTCCTGCCTGATCATTTCTCCTGTTTCCTCCGCTGTACCTTCCTGAGTCGTCCAGGCTTTCCTTGGTGTTTTGTCTGTCTTTATGCACTTACGATCTGTCTGGCATTGTTCTAAGCGCTGGGGCAGGTAACTGGTACCCTGCCCCCTATCAGTGGCAGAGGTGGCCGGGGGAGATAGCATCAGAGGACCCAAGATGGGAGCAGGAATTCGGACAGGTAAAGTGAGGGTGACCAATCAGTGCAGAGCCTTGGAATAAGAAGACAGGGACAGTAGCTAAGTTCTGACCAAAGGCTAACAGGCCAGGGAGAGCAGCGTGGCCATGAGAAGCAGCGTGGCTTAGTGGACAAAGCACGGGCCTGGGAGCCGGAAGGTTCTGGGTTTTAATCCTGGCTCAACCACTTGTCTGCTGTGCTACCTTGGGCAAGTCACTTCACTTCTCTGTGCCTCAGGTCCCTCATCTGCAAAATGGGGATTAAGCCTGTGAGCCACAAGTGGGACAGGGACTGTGTCTAACCTGATTAACTTGTATCTACCCCAGCACTTAGAATGGTGCCTGGCACATAGTAAGCACTTAACAAATACTGTAGAAAAAAGAAAAAGTGACTTGGTGAGTCACTATCTGGCACATGAGTTGGGCGGTGACTTTGGTTACAAGCTGGCTGTCAGTCAACATGGCTATATGGTATGCCCTACCCACTGTGGGAACAACTATCCCACCACTAGTAAAAGCAATATCCACATCACACTGCTAAATCTATCAGCATCAAACTACTCAACAGGAAGAAATATCTTGGGATTTAAGTACAGTAGCAGTAATTCTTGCATTTATCAAGGGCCTTCTTTGTTGCGGCAGTGAACAGTTCCCACCCTTCAGGAGCCCACAGTCTAGGTGAGGATAAATACTGAATTTTGAGAAATATTACGATTCCAATTTTTAAACTTCAACTCGTTTCAAAGTTCAGATCAGAAACCAGTACAAGAACAAGAAATGGCCAACAGGAAGCAGACAGGCCCTCTGGAATAATTTTCTGAATTTTTTTTTTAGGATTTGTTTTTAACTATTAAATAGGAACAGCAGGGGTTAGGGCTTGCTGGTTCAGTCTAACCGATTAACAAGCTATAAAAGAGAACATATCAATTTAAGTGTTCTACCCCTCTCTTTCCTTTTTCCTCGAGCATTAGTTACAAAAATATTTGTCTGAAAAGTGCTTTGGGATCTTGCAGCACGTTTGGCAGAGAGAGATAATAGAAATAGAATGAAAAAAAATCCCTTTTAACAAACTCATAAGAAGTCTTTCCTTGAGAACAGTTACGGCTTATATTTTAATGGACCAAACTTTCATGAAGGGGGAAAATAATCCACATTTTGTCCTATTAAAATTCTAAAATAATCTTACACCTTGCTGAAAATAGTCCCTGAAATGGACCCAACTATATCTGTCATGGACAGATCAAGCTCAAACACCATTTAATCAGAGAAAAACACATGCAGATGTTCAATTAAAAACTGGAGCCCACAATCTTGGCTCTGTTTGCACTGGCCCTCATTGTTTGCTAAGTAACAACGGTTGCTAAGGGTAACCCAGTCCACTCCCGTTTCCAAGAGCTTGTTGCTGGGAGACCAACAGAATACTTCCCAAACCAAACAATGTCATCCCCCATGCACTCCCCTCCTTTCTCACATTAACCAGATCTAAAAAAAAACACAAAATATGTAATCTATTATTTTCAGAAGCCTTAAGAGAATGGACAAATAACTTCTTCTCTATAGTAACTGGGAGGGCAAAAAAGGTTTATTCTATTTGTTCTAAAATATAAGATACAGACCAGTTATCTTCTTGGAAAATAATGTACTTTTAAAAGAGATTTCTCTTAGTATTAAAAAAAACTCACAATAAATTGGCCTTTCTTCCCAGACTTGCAAAAAGTAGTTAAAGTACTTGTTTCCCTTCAAAGGCAAAAGAGCCGATATAAGTGGACTAATACACACTGGGAGCTGAACTGTCATCAAAATAGAATGAATAAGTTATTTAAAAGAAAGTGCCAAAATTGGAGGACTAGACATATAGCAAAGAAACTTTTTTTTTTAATATCAGAACTAGTTTTAACTTGTAACTTGTTTTACGAAAGAGGGGACTTAGGACTCATCATTAGAAAAGCCTTTGGGGGATTTGTCGGAAGGGATGTACAACATGTGATTCACATTGAGCCAGATCTTCCACTCAAGCTCAGGTGAAGCCGGCTGTCATAAAAAAGCCCCAAGGCGGCCTTACGTGCCCTGACAACGGAGTGGAGCCTTGCCAACTTCCTCCCCACATCCCCCACCCAGTGGATACTTGGGGTACCTAACTTACAAGGGGGATGTCAGCCTGGAAAAGCAGGGCAACAGCCACCCACAAAATAACTGCAGCAGTTCTTCCCTCGGGCCGTAACACTGCTGGCAGTATTGTTTTCAACAAGAGATGTTAAAAAGCCAATCTTACCTCAAAAGTGAACAGAGTTTTCCCCCCTTCATAAACTGCTAGTGGTTGCTAGACCCAGCTTGGTTGGAGGGGACAATTCCACAGTGGGGAGGAACATAGGGCAGGCTGCCTCCCTTGAACAGGGCCAAACTCAGGGCACAATAAATTGGGGCAACTGTCCAAGGCCCCACACTTTGGCCAACTGCCCCTAATTGTACAACCCTTACTTTTCCAGGACAAGGGCGATAATCTTCCCCCCGTAGCCCCCGACACCTCACCAGCTCTCCCCTCTCTGAATGACGTCTGATGCCACTGCTTAACCTCTCTTCCCTTCCCTCCTGCCCCATCTCCAGATACTGCCCCAATCTGGGACAGAGGTTTGGAAAATTTCTCCTTCCTCTCCTCATCTCCCCTCACCTCTACATCCCCTGTCTGGTCTCTCCTGAGTTTACAGCGTTGTAGGGGGAGCTGGTTTTTCTGGGACACCTCCTCCTAAAGGATTGGCCTTGCCCCAGCATGCCAAGGAGGGGAACTTACATTCTGCTTATGTTTCTTTTGTACAAATGAGAAAACAGAACTCCACATAGAACTTTTTTTTTTTGGCTAGGGGGTTGGAAATCCAAACAGCTTTTGGTAAGATGGAATGGAAATTGAAAAAAACAACAGCTGGAAAGCTACAGAAATGGGCTAATGAGCACTTACTGTGTGCAGAGCACTATACTAAGCACTTGGGAGAGTACAATATAACAACAGACACATTCTCTGCCCACAGTGAGCTTATAGTCTAGAGGGGGAGATAGACAATATAAATAAATTATGGATATGTACATAAATGCTGTGGGGCTGAGGGTGGGGGGTGTAGGGTGAGAAAAGGGGGCAAATCAGGATGACAAAGAAGGGACCTGAAGGAAAGGAGAAAAGGGCTTAAACAGGGAAGGCCTCTTTGGGGAGATGTGCCTTCAGTAAGGCTTTGAAGGGCAGGAGAGAGTCACTGACTGTCCAATATGAGGAGAGAGAGCATTCCAGGCCAGAGGCAGGACGTGGGCGAGAGGTCACCGGCGAGCTAGATGAGATCGTGGTACAGTGAAAAGATAAGCATTAAAGGAGCGAAGGGTGTGGGCTGGGTTGTAGTAGGAGAGTAGCAAGGTGAGGTAGGAGGGGGCAAGGTGATGGACTGCTTTAAAGCCAGTGGTGAGGTGGAGATGGACGGGCAACCACTGGAGGTTCTTGAGGAGTGGGAAAATATCCCTATGGTCCTAATGCTTTTGTAGAAAAATGACCCGGGCAGCAGAGTAGAGTATGGACTGGAGTGGAGAGAGACAGGAGGCCGGGAGGTCAGCAAGGAGGTTGATCTTTATCAAGGTGGGAAAGGATAAGTGATTGGATAAACGTGGTAGCAGTTTGGATGGAGAGCAAAGGGCAGATTTTAGCGATGTGATGGTCGAACTCACAGGATTTAGTGATGGACTGAATATGTGGGTTGAATGAGAGAGAGGAGTCCAGGATGGACTCCAAGGTTACGGGCTTGTGAGACAGGAGGGATGGCGGTGCCATCTACAGTGATAGAAAAGTCATGGGGAGGACAGGGTTTGGGTGGGAAGATAAGGAGCTCTGTTTTAGACATGAAATTTAGATTCTGCATATTGACTCTGCATTGATTCTGCATAATCCCTTTCCAGGATAATTAGAGCTCTTCTTTTCTTGCGATTTCCATCTTTTATGAAATATGGCTCTTAGGATCAGTAACCTCAAAATGAAGCAGAGAGGTCTTATTTTTTAAAGTTCTCATCCAGATGGTAGCCTTAAATATAATCAAACTATCTCTGAAGAATAAAAGACTGACTCCATGCCACTAGGATTTGAATCTCAGGTTCTAGGGGTTCAAAGAATTTCAAGCTAGAGACTTGGGTTTCTAGCCAGTGATAGCCAGCTTCTATCCATCCCACTCCTGCAGGACAGAGAACCATCGCAGCCACATACTCAAGCCCACACATCCAACTAGGGGTCTCTAGTGGCTAGAGAGAGGGGGAGGGGTATGTGCCCAGAGGTGATGAAGTTGAAATAGTACCGATTGTGATAATGTTGATTAGTAGCTTATTAAGGTCACTCTTCATCCTAGCATCTTCTGTCAACCTTGGTTGATGGTGAACAATGTAGCCAAGTCTGTGAATCCCTGAAGGCTAGGCTGGAAGAGAGTTTGGGCAAGCAGTGCAAAAAAATCCATGGGTTCATATGGGAGAAAGAACTGTGGGCAGTATGGTTTTTATCATACCTAATTTATGGGGTCTGCAAAAATTCACCATAAGGCTACCACTCAGCCTCCAATCCAAATCATGGAGCCCCTGGTGATTGTCCCCTGACTCCAGATCTTCAGAGGTTTGTCAAAGGGGCACAGGTGGAGTAGAGACAGCTCATCACTACTAGAGAGGGAGTGATGGGGGGGCGGCTAAGTTATCGCTACATACACACACACACACACAAACCCTCACAAAGCCAACTGGGGCTATGTGATCGCAAGGAGGAAATCTGGGCTTCCTACTACAGTTCAGATCTAATGCAGTGTTGCAGAACTTCCCAGAGCTTCTTCACAGTTTGGAAGTAGAAAGTGGGGTCAGGAACTTTCTCTTCTTTCCCTCCTCTCCTCCCATCATCCCCAAAGTTTCTTGTATTGGTACTATTTCAACTTCATCACCTCTGGGCACATACCCCTCCCCCTCTCTCCAGCCACTAGAGACCCCTAGTTGGATGTGTGGGCTTGAGTATGTGGCTGCGATGGTTCTCTGTCCTGCAGGAGTGGGATGGATAGAAGCTGGAGATGCAGCCACCTAACCCAGGATTCCTTCTCCAGCAAAATCCTAAGGTCCACACAGTGGCATCTCCTTGCTAGTGTGAAGTCATGACTGTACTGAGTACAGTGGATAGAACACAGGCCTGGGAATCACGAGATCTGGGTTCTAATCCAGGTTCTGCCACTCACTACTGTGGAACTTGGGCAAGTCACTTCCCTTCTCTGGGCCTCAGTATTATCATGGGGATTCAATACCCATTCTCTCTTCCCCTTTGACCGTTCAGCCCCAAGTGGGACAAGAGCTATGTCCGATCTTAATATTTCTCTAGACTTTAAGATCCTTGTGGGTTCTATTGTATTGTACTCTCCCAGCTGCCTAATAGAGTGCTTAGCACACTGTAAGAGCATAATAACTACAATTGATTGATTGTATGCACAGTAGGTGCTCAATAAATACTAGTCATTGATTATGATTTTTTCTTTATTTCTCATGTTGCTTCTTTCCTTATGTGTCTGCTGCTGGGTTTCCCTTCTCCTAGCCCCTGGCTCCCCACCCTTAGACTGTAGGCCAGGGATTGTTTCTGAATTATTATCCTTGTTTTTCCCCAAGGCTTAAAAGACAAAGTGCTCAAAAAAGGCAGCAAATAATAAAAAAAAATCATATACCTATTTGACATCTATGCCTTGTAAAAAATGATTTTCCAAAATACAAGGCATTCTGTTGACCTTTAAAAGGTCAAGATTCATTAGAACACAAATTCAATTGGGCCAAATAATTTTTCCTGAGGTTACTAAACAGAATACCATGGACTGCCCAAAAAACAAATGGGTTTTGGAGCAAATTAAGCCAATGTGGTCTTTGGAAGGCCAAATGGCTCAATTTAGATTAGCATATTTTGGACAAATCATCAGGAGGACTAATTTTCTGGAGAAGACACTCATGCTAGAAAAACTCCAGGGAAAACGTGAAAGAGGCAGATCAGCAGCTAGATGGATAGAAACCATAACAACGTTATCGGAAGAATGGTTAGCAAAGTTACGGATTATGGCAAAAGACAGAACGTTCCAGAGAAAATATATCCATAGAGTAGCTATGAATCGGAAATGACTTGATGGCACTTGATAATAATAATACTAATCAGAGAGAGACTTGCTTCAGTAGAATAATAAGCTTTCTAACCACAAAGGACCTTCAAATACATCAGAATTGTAACATGATAGAGCTCACGAAATGCGGGGTTGGCTTGGTTTTCTAGAAAAAGAAAATTAATCTTTACAAGTATTTCTTTTACAATGGAAGATTACCAAAAAAGTTAATACAACATAAATGATGAGCCATTAAGTCTTGCTGGGTTGAATTGTGAGGGATTCACTTTGTTCCTAGCTCACTGACTCTGTCCTTTGAATCCCTCCTCCAGAGAGGGAGAATTCAAGTTACCTTTCCCAGCTAATGTTATGAATGTCCATGATTGGGCAAGGATGGACAAAGTGTATAGCCTATGATCTCCTCAGCCAGATCAGAAGGCTATGAAAAATGTACAGAAAAGTAACAAGGGGCAAACATGGAAAGGTTTCTTTCCGCAGTCTACGACCTCATCTGAATACTTATCCTCCAAATCAAAAGAAGAGCAAAAAGCATCTCTCTTTCTCATTTCTTCTTTTTCTCCCCGCTCCACAATTTCTCCCTACTAAAGTACTGGCCCTAAAACAGAGCCTCAAGTGGTCTAAAAAGAAAACGTCTTTTTCTTCTTTACTTTAAATTAGAAAGTTGGAATGTCTCCAAGGTGTGTTTTTTTAAACTACTTGACTAGCTGCAAAGGCAAGAAATTACTGTACTTCACTTTTTTAAAGTGATCTGACAAATCAAAACCTCTTCCCTGCAGCAGGTACTCTACTTGAAAAACACTGAGGTCAGTGCTGGATTAAACGAAAACAACTCAGGTTGAGGTAAGCATCACATCAACAAAATACTTCAAAATATATTTTATGATTGTTCAGAACTATAAGTAAAATGTCCCCTTTTCTTCAATTCTTAAAATTTGTAAATGTGGTTTCATTGAGGCCCTAGTTACCACTCTCCTCCACAAAATCAGACAGGCTTCAACTTTAATAATAATACTAATAATACTAGTATTTGTTAAGTGCTTACTATGTGCCAAGCACTGTTCTAAGCACTGGGGTAGATACAAGATAATCAGGTTGTCCTACATGGGGCTCATAGTTCTTAATCCCCATTTTACAGATGAGGTAACTGAGGCCCAGAGAAGTTAAGCAACTTGCCCAAAATCACACAGTAGACAAGTGGCGGAGCTGTGATTAGAACCCACATCCTCTGACTCCCAAGCCCAAGCTCTTGCCACTAGGCCACGCTGCTTCTCTTCTAGGCCACGCTGAAGAAAACAAGAAATTTAAGGTAATCTTCAGGCATTAGGAAATGGAATGGGTTTTGAAGGATTCGATTTAGCATTTTTCAGGCTTCAAAGTCTTTAACAATCTACCTTTGTAAATAGAGTAAAATGTACAAGCAGCATGGCTTTAGTGGATAGAGCACAGCCATAGGAGTCAGAAGGATCTGGGTTCTAATCCCAGCTCCATCACTTGTCTGCTGTGTGACCCTGGCCAAGTCATTTAACTTCTCTATGCCCAAGTTACTTCATCTGCAAATGGGGATTAAGATTATGAACCCCACATGGGACATGGATTGTGTCCAACCAGATTATCTTGCAGTGTGGCTCAGTGGAAAAGAGCCTGGGCTTCGGAGTCAGAGGTCATGAGTTCGACTTCCGGCTCTGCCACTTGTCAGCTGTGTGACTGTGGGCAAGTCACTTAACTTCTCTGTGCCTCAGTTCCCCCATCTGTAAAATGGGGATTAACTGTGAGCCTCACGTGGGACAACCTGATTACCCTGTATCTCCCCCAGCGCTTAGAACAGTGCTCGGCACATAGTAAGCGCTTAACAAATACCAACATTATTATTATTACCCGAGGGTTTAGTTCAGTGCCTGGCACAGAGTAAGAGCTTAAGATATACTATTTTTAAAAATAAATGCTCTTTGGATAAATGTTTCCCTCTAGAGTATTAAAAAGCAAAATGGAAAAGGGAAAATTACTATTTCATCTCTGACTAAAATAGCCATTAGTAGGTCATTCCACTTTCCTTCTCCTGCCTCTTTCTTTCCCATCTTAAATATAAACTACTGATGAAGTTTCCAGCAATGAACATAAAAATCCAGGTCCCACAACATTGTTCATTCATGTTTGTTTGCTTTTACTCTCCCACTTCTATCTAGGCAGCTGTTAGGCTCTTAAAATAGCACGGATACACCCATGAACTAAGCATTCACACTTATTTCGTTGCAGTTTTTCATGACTAAATGTATAATCAGAAACAGAACACACGCACTCCTAAAGGTAGTGACAGTTATGTGAACTTGGAAAATTAAAAGCTGAGCCATTAAAAATCTGCTGACAATGCCTATAGATGGGTGAGGTACAACAGAGTAATCCAAACATTGTGGCCCTTACCAGTGGCTCTCAAGTACAGCCATGGTTGTCATACGTGACCACCCGATTATTTTACTGGGCCAGCAATATAATCCAAATAATCAGAAAATATGTCAGTGAAAATTTCATTCTTCTCATATTTTACTAAATCCTTACTTGCCTGAATACCTTCCAATTTTAAACCACTTGTTAGCCACATTTGAAAAAGAAACAACCACAAAATTGTTATGGTTGCCACACTAGCACCCAGAGTCAAATATTCTTTGCCCAGTGCTTAGAACAGTGCTCAGTGCTTAGAACAGTGCTTATCCTGCATCTACCCCAACGCTTACTTCAGTGCCAAATAGTAAGTGCTTAACAAATACCATAATTATTATTATAACTAGCTTGTGTGCTCTTTCCCAAGCAGAATTCCCTCTTTCATCACTGCAAGCTATATGAAGAGAAAGGTGATTTGTGTGCAGACAGCTCATCTTCGACTTTCTTCAAACCACGATAGTAGTGCGCAGCCCAAAATTATTAGCTAATTGCTCCTCTCTACTTCACTTTGTGCTGTGTAGACCTACGGTTAGAAATCTGTTTTAGATTCATATTTAGAAGCACATATTTGTAACCACAGTACAGCCATCTCATGAGAGCAAGAAATTCTGCCTGCCAATCCTTACTGTGACCCTCAATAAGATTCTGCCTACCTGGCAGCCATTAAGACTGTGGGTTCAATACCATCAGGACTTATTTGAAAAAAATTCAAAATTCCAACAGCTTCTTACTGCAAAGCAAAGGATGCCTTGTAAACACCCTCCCCCTCCCCCATCTCTCACCCCCAATGATCTGGCCACCTATTTCCTCACGAAAATCAACACAATCAGGTCTGAGCTCCCCAAAGTCACCCCTCCGCCTCTCCCCTCCCCCCCACCAACCCTCTCCCCTACTTTCCCATCCTTCCCTGCAGTATCCTCAGAGGAGATCTCCTCCCTCCTCGCAAGTGCCACCCCCTCCACCTGCGCCTCGGATCCCGTTCCCTCTCACCTTATTAAAACCATCGCCCCTGCCCTCCTCCCTTCCTTAACTTCTATTTTTAACCCCAACTTCCCCCTCCAGTTATCGTCCTATCTCCCTACTACCCTTCCTTTCCAAAATCCTAGAACGAGTCGTCTACAATCGATGCTTAGAATTCCTTAACTCCCATTCTCTCCTAGACCCCCTCCAATCTGGCTTCCGTCCCCTCCACTCTACCAAGACTGCTCTCTCTAAGGTCACCCATGACCTCCTTCTTGCCAAATCCAATGGCTCCTACTCCATTTTAATCCTCCTTGACCTCTCTGCTGCCTTTGACACTGTCGACCATCCCCTCCTCCTCCATACCTTATCTCACCTTGGCTTCACGGACTCCGTCCTCTCCTGGTTCCCCTCTTACCTCTCTGGCCGGTCATTCTCGGTCTCCTTCGCTGGCGCCTCCTCCCCCTCCCATCCTTTAACTGTTGGAGTTCCTCAAGGGTCAGTTCTTGGCCCTCTTCTGTTCTCCATTTACACTCACTCCCTCGGTGAACTCATTCGCTCTCACGGCTTTGACTACCATCTCTACGCAGATGACACACAGATCTACATCTCCGCCCCTGTCCTCTCCCCCTCCCTTCAGGCTCGCATCTCCTCCCGCCTCCAGGACGTCTCCACCTGGATGTCGGCCCGCCACCTAAAACTCAACATGACCAAGACTGAGCTCCTCATCTTTCCTCCCAAACCCGGTCCTCTCCCAGACTTCTCTATCACCGTGGATGGCACGACCATCCTTCCCGTCTCTCAGGCCCACAATCTCGGTGTCATCCTTGACTCGTCTCTCTCGTTCACCCCACACATCCTATCCGTTACCGAGACCTGCCGGTTTCACCTTTACAATATCGCCAAGATCCGCCCTTTCCTCTCCACCCAAACGGCTACCTTACTGCTACGGGCTCTCGTTATATCCCGGCTAGACTACTGTGTCAGCCTTCTCTCTGACCTCCCTTCCTCCTCTCTCGCCCTGCTCCAGTCCATTCTTCACTCCACTGCCCGGCTCATCTTCCTGCAGAAACGATCTGGGCATGTCACTCCCCTTCTTAAACAACTCCAGTGGTTGCCTATCAACCTCCACTCCAAACAAAAACTCCTCACTCTAGGCTTCAAGGCTCTCCGTCACCTTGCCCCTTCCTACCTCTCCTCCCTTCTCTCTTTCTACCGCCCACCCCGCACGCTCCGCTCCTCCGCCGCCCACCTCCTCACCGTCCCTCGGTCTCACCTATCCCGCCGTCGACCCCTGGGCCACATCCTCCCACGGTCCTGGAACGCCCTCCCTCCTCACCTCCACCAAACTGATTCTCTTCCCCTCTTCAAAACCCTACTTAAAACTCACCTCCTCCAAGAGGCCTTCCCAGACTGAGCTCATCTTCTCCCTCTACTCCCTCTACCACCCCCTTTCACCTCTCCGCAGCTAAACCCTCTTTTCCCCCTTTCCCTCTGCTCCTCCCCCTCTCCCTTCCCATCCCCTCAGCACTGTACTCGTCTGCTCAACTGTATATATTTCCATTACCCTATTTATTTTGTTAATGAATTGTACATTGCCTTGATTCTATTTAGTTGCCATTGTTTTTACGAGATGTTCTTCCCCTTGACTCTATTTATTGCCATTGTTCTTGTCTGTCTGTCTCCCCCGATTAGACTGTAAGCCCGTCAAATGGCAGGGACTGTCTCTATCTGTTGCCGACTTGTTCATTCCAAGCGCTTAGTACAGTGCTCTGCACATAGTAAGTGCTCAATAAATACTATTGAATGAATGAATGAAAGCTCCTCGAGATCCTGAGAGATGGAATAAATCACATGGACTGGTATCATGATATACAGGTAGATTTAGGAACATGCATGGCAGATGGTGGAATGCCAAAGCTAAAGAGATCGATCAATAATTGGTATTTATTGAGAGCACTGTAGAGCAGAGCACTGTACTAAGCGCTTGGGAGAGTATAATGCAACAGAATTAGCAGACATGTTCCCTGCCCAAAACGAGCTTAGAGATCCAAGCGAGGCGACCTACCACAACCAAAGGACTTCTCCATGGTTGGGGAGTTGTCCATTGTATTCGAAGACGGCGCCACCGATGGAGAAATGTACCAATTGGCGCAGGTGCGACCGAGTCAACTGATATGAGACTGACTGTCCCCTCCTCACTCTGGGAATGCAGGACCCATTCCCCTTTGCGCTAAAGGGCTTGCTGATTTTCAGCACCTGGTGCCATTTTGGGCATCGCTTCATTGTCTCACGATCTTCTCCAGGTTTCTCTTTGACAAGAGCCCCTCTATCTCGCCTGCTGAACGTCAAGCTGGCCTATCTGATGTAGTTGCCTCCCAACTTTCAGCTCTAATGCTGTTCTGCCTGAGACTGTGCTTTATTGCAACTTTAAAGTGCCCTGTGCTCCCCTTGCTTTCATCTGGCCCTCTTCAGAACTCCATGCAGCTGTTCTTTGGGTAACCTAATGTCATCCATTCTACGCATATCCAATCCAGAAAAGCTGTGCTGAGGTGAACTTAGCTTCGATGTTGATAGACTGACTTAATTCCAGAGCCTCTTTGTTTGTGATCTTATCTTGCCACCACATTTCCACAAAAGGCTTCGGCCCTCGGCAGAGCAACAGACTGTCAGCTATTTTGGGAGCAGGCCAAGAGTTGGGAACTGATGGGACAGTTTAGGATTCCACCAACAACCAGGCAGGCAAATGGAAGATCGAGAGGAGGTACGGGTAGGGACTGTGAGGAAAAAGTGGGGGTAGGTTTTCAAGCCAAATATGTTGGAACTACAGAATGCTCTTTGTGCATCGACGTCAAAGTACTTTACAGATATCAACCAAAATTCTCTAGTCCAGAGGAAGTCAACATGATGTGAACGGGGTCGGGAGTGGGGAGAAGGAGGTCAGCAAGAAGGAGCAGGTGACAAGAGGGCCTTGTTTAGTGTACCAAAGTTAGGACCTTCAGAAAGTTGTTTTCTTTTGTCACCTGTTCCTGCTGCTGCTGCTGTTTTTGCTCAGCTTTAGTGAGTCTATCTGGGTTAGGGGGAAAGGCTGGGTGAGAGAGAGACCTGTTAGAGGGGCAAAAGGTATGTGAGCAGAGCAGGACTGGCTCTTAACTTCTCACCAGGAAGACAGTGAAAAGTGGGTGGCACTGGAGGGGGCAGGGAACAAAAGTCCTCCCCACTACTCCTGGCTCCAAGCAGGCAAGGGGCTGGATACGACCAACACGGTCCACATTGATCCAGCCCAAACATGGGCCCACTAGAATTTTCTTAGTGAAATAGAGGGCAGCCCCAGCCCTGTAAGGGGGGAGGTATGGGATTAGATGCCCAGAGCAAAGAGATGGGAATTCCTCAGGTGAAGTTTTGAGATCACTGTGTAAAAAAAGATGGAAAACTCCTGGTCTAGTGAATTAATGATACTCATAAAATGAAAGACTACAGTGATTAAGCACATTAAATAATAAAATCCTCATAACTTCTATGAAGTATGTTGACTGTAATTATTCTGCCATTTTACAGATCAAGAACTGAGGTCCACAGATCAAATGATCATTCATTAGGACTGCTATATACTACCACCCTAAATAGTCTTAACACAATTCACTTAATATGAAAATAATTATACTCTGCTGTTCATTCATTCATTCAATAGTATTTATTGAGCGCTTACTATGTGCAGAGCACTGTACTAAGCGCTTGGGATGAACAAGTCGGCAACAGATAGAGACAGTCCCTGCCGTTTGACGGGCTTACAGTCTAATCGTAACTGTTACGAGGTAATTATGTTATTAATCAAATCACCACGCTTTCCCACATACTTCTTGCAGTTTTACCTTCAAACTTCTCCGCATCAAACAGAAACTCCTTACAGTCATCTCTAAAGCACTCAAACAGCTCACCCCCTCCTACCTTACCTCCCTGATCTACTACAACCCGGCCCACACAATTTCCTTCTCTAGCGCCAGCTTGCTCACTGTGCTCTGATCTCATCTATCTCACCGCTGACCCCTTTCCCACGCCCTCCCTCTGGCCTAGAACTCCCTCCCCCTCCATATATATCAGACCACCACTCTCCCCACCTTCAAAGCCTTATTAAGGTCACATCTCCTCCTTCCTCGATTAAGTCCTCTTTTTCCTGACTCCCTCTCCCTTCAGTGTCATCTATGAACTTGGATCTGTACTCTTCGAGCACTCGGTATTCAATCTACCCTCAGTCCCACAGTACATACATACATATCTATAAATTACATATATGATTGTATATACTATTTTATTTGGTAAACACTTACTATGTGCCAGGCACTGTACTAAGCGCTGGGGTAGATACAAGCTATATTGTTTGTCTCCCCCTCTAGGCTAGGCAGGGAGTGTGTCTATCAACTCTGTTGTACTGTACTCCCCAAAACACTTAGTACAGTGCTCTGCACATTGTAAGTGCTCAATAAATACCATTGATTGATTAAAATGATCCCAGCAAAAATTATATTACCTACAGCCACAGAATTTAAGAGAAAGGTAAACACATTAGCTAGGCAACACTAATAGTTGAGTTCTTTTTCTTTTTTTTTCTTTTTTTTACAGCCACCCAAGGGCATGTTTCCTGACTGCTTTTCCTCACACCCACGGGGGTGGGGGTGGGGGGGTAATTTCACCTGAAATAATCTTAACTGCTATTGATAATCTGGTATTATAGTTCTGGAGTCATTCCACCATTACTCAGTGGCAAGGCAGAAAATGGGTACGTGAGACTGGGCGACGGGCAGATTGGATGAAAGCTACCCACTAAAGTGTGCTGTACAGATAGAGATCTCTAGCAGCTATTGACTCCGGGATCCCTGGCTTGACATCACCCTTTCTCCCCTTTATCATACTGCATTCTACTCGGCCCCTTCCGCAGTCTGGTGTCTAACTCATGGAACACTATATTGCTACAAGAATGGTAGAATTCTGTATGCTCAACACTTTTCCTCCCGGGAGCTGAAGTTATCAAATCAATATGATTTAGTGAATGTCTATTGAATGGAAAGCTCTTGGGACAGTAGTACAACAGAAGCAAGATGCACATTCCCTGCCCGCAAGGAGTTACAATCTAATGGGGGAGACAGAAAGACAAAATGATTTACAAATAGTAGGAGCAGAAGGAAGAACAAGGATAAAACAGGCAGCAGAGTCAATATGCCAGAATGAAATATCAGGAAAAAGAATTCAATGTAGAGTTGAATAGACAGATGTTGTTAAGTGAGGAGGATGGGCACATTAAAGATGGTTGTTATTAGGTATGAATCGGGGAAGGCTTCCTAGAGGGGGTGGGATTTTTTTTAGAAGGACTTTGAAGAGAAGGAGGGCTGTAATCTGGCAGAGGGAGTTCCAGACCAGCCTAGTTAGTGTGAGGGAGGGGTCAGAGGCAAGAGAGGCAAAAGTGGGGTACAGTAAAAAGGTGAACTCAGAAGGAGCAAAGACTGAAATCTGGGAAGTAGTGGGTGAATATAGCCTATACATAAGATGGAGAAAGTGGATGGAGAATCTTGAAGCTGACTTTTTGTATGAGGGAGACAGATGGATAACATTTATAAATAGTGGAATCAGAATAAAAATTGAATATTCATACATACCATGTTGTGATACCCATGTTGTGGGTATCATCAGAGCTGACCAAAAGAAAGGGTTCCCCTCAACCCTGCCAGCTAGGGTCGACCTGATGGCCTGAACTCCACTCCCATTCTTAACACAGGCCAGCCTGTAGCCATACCCAAACTCCCAAATGATACAGGGATGGCTAGTCCCTACCTGCATCCAGCCCCTGGGTAGAAACTATCCATGGGTCTCCCTCCCCTCCGCACTCAGATAATAACAATAATGACTATGGTATTTGTTAAGCACTTACCAGGTGCCAGGCACCATACTAAGCGCTGGAATGGATAAAAGCAGACTGGGTTGGACACAGTCCCTGTCCCACATGGGGCTCACAGTTTCAATCCCCATTTTATAGATGAGGTAACAGAGGCACAGAGAAGTGAAGTGACGTGTCCAAGATCACCCAGTGGACAAGTGGTGGAGCCGGGATTAGAACCCATGACCTTCTGACTCCCAGGCCTGTGCTCTATCCATATGCCATTCTGTTTCTCCAGAGTCTGCTAACCATGCTGGATTTGGGGAACATTGGGAGTGGCCAGTTGATGTCACAGGGCACTCTGTATAGGGGGCTTCATTCCACAGGCCACATAAAGTCCAATGGGCACTGTGGGAGATGGCGCCTGGCTGGCTCAGCACCCAGGACCCCCACTGGCAGGGGGGGTCCAGAATGCTGCAGGCCGGGGGTTCGCTTTAAAATACTCAATCACCTTTCCCCCTACTACTTCATCCAGCTGCTGTTCTACAAAAACCCAGCCTGCACGCTTCGCTCCTTTAATGCCAACCTACTCCCCATACTCAGTCTCATCAATCTCGTGACCCCTCATCCACATCCTGCTTCTGGCCTAGATCAGCGTGGTCTAGGTGATAGAGCACGAGCCTGGGAGTCAGGAGGATCTGGGTTCTAATCCCAGATCCACCACTTGTCTACTGTGTGATCTTGGACAAGTCACTTCACTTCTCTGGGCCTCAATTCCCTCATCTGTAAAATGGGGATGAGGACTGTGAGCCCTATGTGGGACAGGGACTGTGTCCCATCCCATTACCAAGTATCTACCCCAGTGCTTAGTACAGTGCCTGGTACAAAGTAAGCACTTAACAAATATCACAATTATTATTATTATTGCTGAGAGATTATCACTCTCCCTACTTTCAAAGCCTTATTTAAAGCACACCTCCTCCAAGAGGCCTTCCCCGACTAAGCCATTTCCTCTTCTCCCACTCCCCTTCTGCATCATCCTTGCACTGGGATTTGCACATTTTATTCCTCTCCCTCAGCCCTACAGCACTTATGTACATATCTGTAATTTATTTATATTAATGGCTGTCTCCCCCTCTAGACTGTAAGCTTGCAGTTTTTGAGAAGTTGCAAGATGTCTGCTGAGTATCATTTCTGGAAGATGATTTGTATAGTAGTGAGTATATATTAAAGCGGGGAGAGGCTGGAAGCAGGGAGACCAGTGAGGAGGCTAATATAGGGGTCTAGCCATTATATAATGCGAGGTTGAACCCAGGTGGTAGTTATTTGGATGGAGAGGAAGGGGGAGAAATGTTTTGAAGAAAGAATTGGCATGAGTTAGCAGTTAATTGAACACAATAATAATAATAATGATTAGGGTATTTTTAAGTACTTATTATGTGCCAGACACTGTACTAACCACTGGGGTGGTAACAAGCAAATCGGGTTGGATACAGTCCCTGTCCTACATGTGGCTCACAGTCTCAATCCCCATTTTACAGATGAGGTAACTGAGGCACAGAGACGTGAATTGACATGCCCAAGGTCACCCAGCAGACAAGTGGCACAGCCAGGATTAGAACCCATGACTTTCTGACTCCCAGGCCCGTGCTCTATCCATGAGAGCTAAAATGCAGGGAGAAATTGAGGATAACACCAAGGTTGTGGGCTTCCGGGGTAAGGAAGATGGTGTTATCAACAGAGATAGGGAAGTTAGGAGGAAGGGAGAGTTTAGAGGAGAGATAATGAATTCAGTTTTAGGCATGAGAGGGAAAGGCTCACAAAACAAAAGAGAAAGTATGATCAAAGTGAAAATTTAAAGACCAATAAAAAAAATTAAAAGACTGATGAAAAGGTGTTAAATATTAAGCCACAAAATAAAAGACTTCAGCACCCCCACACCATATTAACAAAGTGTTGGGCTTTTATGTTAATTCTTTGTTTCCCTGTATTTCTGAAAGGAGGGGTTTGCAGTCAACTAGAATTTAAGAAGGGGAGAGAACTGATCCTAACTGATCCTCTACTGATGCCAGGAAGTACAGTCAAGTACAAGATTCTGGGTAGGAGATGGGGGAGACTACAAGGAAGAGAAGGAAGTTATTTTAATAGCTTCTTCCCACTCTCCCCTCTTTTCCTCTCCTTTCTGGGCTTGTGTCTGGGAATTGAGCAGGATAACTGCCTCTTTCCCAGTATGTTATCTTTTAAGCCCCAAGCCACATCTGGATCATTGGAACAAAGGAAAGAGTTGGCAAAGTGAATGCAAACCACCCTCTCCCATCCCCTATAGAGGCAGAAGGGGAGAAAGAACAAGTACATTTTCAACCTATACTCGATGAAGACCTGATATTTCTCCTAGTTGGTACTATTACTATTGTCATCTCTTCCCCCTCTAGACTCGTAAGCTCTTTGTGGGCAGGGAATGTGTCCACCGATTGTTATAGTGTACTCCCCCAAGTGCTTAATACAGTCCTTTGAACAGTGTAAGACTCAATAAATATGACTGATTAGATTATAAACAAAAGACACAGAGAAAGGGAAGCTGAGGTACAAAGAAAGAGGGAGAAAGTTTTCTGACATGTAGAATTTTTCCTGGAACAATCACCAGTGCCTACACTTCCTTCAGCAAAGACGCCAAAGCAATTAAGTTATCTTCACGACAGGTTAACCTCCAATCAGTCATTAATATTTCTTGTGCACTTACTCTGTGCACAGTGCTGTGCTAAACACCCGGAAGAGTATGACAGAGTTAAAGGACATGATCCCTGTCATCAAAGAGCTTATAATATAGCAAGGGAGATGGATGCTAAAATAAATTTTAGGTAGCGGTGAGCAACAGAGTTTCAAGATATGTATGAAAGTGCTATGGGGCAAGGGGAAGTACTCAAGTGCTTAGGTGATGTGGAAGTCCTGAAATGGCAGTAGGAAGAGAAATAAGGTGAGGAGATGGGAAATTAAGCAGGGAAGGCCTCCTGGAGGAGATGTGATTTTCTAAGGGCTTTGAAGAGCAGAGAGCAGCAATCTGCCAGAAGTGAAGGTGCTGCCTACCACTTTGCTTTACTGAGAGGGAAAAGCTGTGTCTTCGAGTATGAAGGAAAGCTCTTTATGTAGACATACGTACGCACACACACACACGTTTCAGTGCCACTTTCCACTATATAACGTATACAGAGTGGAAAGTGACACAATGGTGCAGTTGTATTATTTCTCTCTCCCCTGCTCCCCTTCCACTAGAGGACCCAGAGCAGCAGAGGCCAGTCCTCCTACTAATTCTGCAGTCCTAAGCACCCCTTCTCATCTTCAGGATGAGGGAACCCCCTTGGCCAGAGACAGACTGTTCCCTCCCTCAGCCACTTCCCTGCACACCCTGGCTTCCTTTCCCTCATCAGCTCGAGCACCCCTTCTTGCCTTCCCTTTCCCAGGAAAATTAAACTTCCAAAAGCAGGGTGGATGGATGGGCAGGAATAATAATAATAATAATAATAATAATGTTGGTATTTGTTAAGCGCTTACTGTGTGCAGAGCACTGTTCTAAGCGCTGGGGTAGATACAGGGTAATCAGGTTATCCCACATGAGGCTCACAGTCTTCAACCTCATTTTACAAATGAGGTAACTGAGGCACATAGAAGTGTAGTGACTTGCCCACAGTCACACAGCAGACAAGTGGCAGAGCCTGGATTTGAACCCATGACCTCTGACTCCCATTTATTGCCACTGTTCTTGTCTGTCATTCTCCCCCCATTAGACTGTAAGCCCGTCAAACGGCAGGGACTGTCTCTATCTGTTGCCGACTTGTTCATCCCAAGCGCTTAGTACAGTGCTCTGCACATAGTAAGCGCTCAATAAATACTATTGAATGAATGAAGCCCGTGCTCTTTCCACTGAGCCACGCTGCTTCTCTAAGGAAGGCTCAGGACCTTGGGAACAGTGAGCTCTGGTGCCCGTCTCCCTGTGGGGGTGATAATGAGAATAATAATAAGGATAATGATGGTATTTGTTAAGCACTTACTATGTGTCAAGCACCGTACTAAGCACTGGGGTAGATACAAGCTAATCAGATGGGACACAGTCTCTGTCCCACATGGGGCTCACAGTCTTAATCTCCATTTTACAGATGAGGTAACTGAAGCCCAGAGAAGTGAAGTGACTTATCTAAGGTCACACAGCAGACAAGTGGTGGAGCCAGGATTAGAACCCAGGTCCTTCTGATTCCCAAGCCCATGCCCTATACATTAGGCAATGCTGCTTTTCTAGCAAGATAGCAGGAGCTGCAGGCAAGGACGATTCCACAGTCTTCTTGCCCAGGTATTCTTTCTGCTGAGATGGAAGAGAGTCAAATTTCTGGACCCGAGGTCCTGGCACTTAGGGTACAGTGGGTGCATGCTAGGTATGCACCTCCCCTTGTAGCCAGAGGCCAGGGAGCCGCCCTGGAGCCATGCCAGTCAATCAGAAGACCTGGGGCTTTTCATAGAGCTAATCACCACCCTGTATTCATAGAGTATCTTTCCTCCCATCACTCCAAATGGGTCTATCTGATCTTCATTTGAATTCAAACTTGTAGGAGGCAGGGACTGTAATGAGGATCTGAGTGTTTTCCAAATGACAGAGAAAACAAGGAAACACGTTTTTCCACAGTTTCCAATACACATACAGGCCATTCGAGGCACATTCCAAGCCTCAGATACAAAACCCATCGTGTTTATAAGTTCCAAATTGTTTTTCCTTACGCTTTTCCATCGAAACACTAGATGTTTTGTACCACTCTTTTTAAAGCAAACATGTTATCATTCAGGGCTTCCTGAAGAAGTAAACCAACTTTCCCTCAGACTGACAAATTGTTATAAACATCAATCAGGAGGAGTGGCTTAGAGTAATAGGACCTCAATCAGGAGGAGTGGCTTAGAGTAATAGGGCCTCTGTAAACCCAACCATTGTACAGAAATGGGAATGAGCTGTTTCTCCTCTCATACTTTCATTTAATAGTATTTATTGAGCGCTTACTATGTGCAGAGCACTGTACTAAGCGCTTGGAATGTACAAATCGGCAACAGAGACAGTCCCTGCCCAATGACGGGCTTACAGTCTAGTCGACTGTAGGGAAGACTGTTGGGAAGACTACTTCTCTGTCTTCCCATCCTGACTAGGCCCTCCCTCTCTGTGGGGGTCTTCTGTAAGTGCTCTGTTATCTCACCCTGGGTTTTCTTCCTATTGAAGGAGGGCTCGGCCCCCCATTACACAATCCTTCTCCTCTCCCCATTGATTCCACATGAGCCCAAAAGTTCCTTAGCAAGACCTAGAACCACCAAAACTCAGGTCGTCATCTTGGTCAATTTGCAACCCACTGAACAGGACTTCAGGAAATTCCTGAAAATGCAGTGGCGGCTAAATAACAACTGTAGTATTTGTTAAGCGCTTACTATGTGCCAGGCACTGTACTAAGCACTGGGGTGGATACAAGCAAACTGGGCTGGACACAGTCTCTGTCCCTCACGGGGCTCACAGTCTTAATCCCCATTTTACCGATGAGATAACTGAGGCACAGAGAAGTGAAGTGAGTCACCCAAGGCCACACAGCAGACTAGTGGCGGAGCCGGGCTTAGAACCCATGATAATAATAATAATAATAGTGGTATTTGTTAAGCACTTACTATGTGCCAGGCACTGTACTAAGCACTGGGATGGATACAAGCAAATCAGGTTGGACACAGTCCCTGTCCCACATAGGACTCATAGTCTTCATCTCCATTTTATAGACACGGTAAAACAGACACAGAGAAGTGAAGTGGCTTGCCCAAGGTCACACAGCAGGCAAGTGGCGGAGCTACCTTCTGACTCCCAGGCCCGTGCTCTAGCCATGATGCCATGCTGCTTCTCTAAAGTGCCTGCCACCATATTCCTAAATTTTAACAAGTCCTCTAGGGACAAAGACCTTAATTTCTAACCAGGAGTAATGGAGGCCGTGGAGGTTTGTTTTGGCTTTTTTTATGGTATGCACTTCGTGCGGGGGGTGAGCGTGGGGGAAACCTTTTGCAGTGATCAAGACTGTAGAGTTCTGAGAAGCCGTTGGTGGGGTCTGTGGTGAAGTGCAGGCTACTCAACAGGGTGAATTGGCTTCCTTTACCTCACGGGCCTTCCCCCTGCACTCATCATCTTCAGCACTGTCAAAAGCATTTAATGAATACCTATATGCTGAGCACAGTACTAGGTACATGGGGAACAACCTTTCCCTTGAGGGTTTGCAGCCAGTTCAAGTAGGGATGAAGAAAGGCTTATACTCCCACCTTCCTAGCCTTAAACATCTTCTGACTCAGTCTCCCATCTCCTTGGCCAGGCCACCCCATCCCTTAGTATCCATGTGTATATCCATTTGTCATCTGTTTAATTTCTGACATTTCTACTATTGGTAGCTACGCTCGTCATCTTTAGACCCACTGTATGCTTGGCAATTTTGGTCCCCTTTTCTCCCTTGACGGACGGCACAGCCTGGTGGAAAGAGCTTGGGTCTGAGAGTCAGAGGATTCTGGATTCTCATCCCAGCTCTGCCACTTGTCCGTTGTGTGTCCTTGGGCAAGTCACTTCGCTTCTCGGTGCCTCATTTTCCTCATCTGTAAAATGGGGATTGAATGCCTGTTCTCCCTCCTACTTAGACTGAGAACCCCCAGTGGGACAGAGGTTACGTCCGACCCGATTGGCTTGTATCTATCCCAGAGTTTGAAATGGGGCTTGACGTATAGTAAGTGCTTAACAAATACAACAATAATGATAATAATATTAATAATAATGGCATTGTTATCATTAATAATACTAAAACTCTTCTGAGAGAGCCATGGCCCTGACCTTTACTTGCAGTCTATGACCCTTTAAGTTCTTAGCCTAGTGAAGTGCTCTGCACACAACAGGTGCTCAATAAAGGCTATTGATGTTACTGGATTGTGGACTCTTTTTGTGGCAGGGTGAGGTGGAACATGGGCATCATGGAACCTTTAGAGGGATGACATGGAATAAAAACATCTGAAGACAATTTGCTTTAGACTCTCCAGATTATTACTAGATGGGTGGGTGGAAACTCTACTAAATCTACTAATTAATCCTGACCTCTCACTGTCCAGTCCTGCACCTCTTCCTGTCTGCAGAACATCTTTACCGGAAGCACAACTGCGATCTAAAATTAAAAATAAAGCAGAAATTGAACTCCTTATTTCTTCTCATCCCACCCCCACCTTCTCCATAACTGTCAGTGACATCCACACTTCTCCCATTGTCTGGGCTTGGAACCATGGGATCATTTCCAGCAACCCCCTTATCCTTGGTGCCCCATACCCAGGTACTACCAAGTCATAAGGCCGGATTCATTCCTTCTTCTTTATCCCTATGGCAGCAGCCTTTGCGTGGGGCCCTAATCTCTTGCCTATCTGATCCACAAGTTCAGGGTGAAACCCAGAAAGGGCCGAAAGATTCCAAGATGGTTAAACCCCAAATGGTTCAGAAATCTGAAAGGAGAGTGAGAAAGATATAGAAGTGGAAAATGGACCAGGCCACTCAAGAGGGAGTACTAAGAAATAAAACAAATGCTTAGAGACAAGATCAGGAAAGTTAAAGCGAGAAAGAACACGCAGCTTGCAAAAGATATAAAAGGCAACAGAAAAACATTCTTCAACTATATATGGCAAAAGAGGGGAACCAAGGAAAATGTTGCTCACCTGATATGGAAGAAAAGCTTAAAGAGCTGTGTGTTTTTCATTTTTAACATTACCAGAAGGTTCAGTAGTAATTAGTTAACAAGAGCAAGTGCTATTTGGGATGGGAGGGTGGAAACCCTAAATTGAAATGGAAAGGAAATAGTTGAAATCCTTTAAAAATCTGCCTATATTCAAATTAGCAGGGCTGCAGGCTATGCATCCTAAAGTAGGTAAAGAATTGGCAGGAGTGTCCATGGGTCCCCATGCACCATTATTTTTGATAATTCCAGGACAGAAGTGCTTGGAAGATGGACATAGGTAATAAGTGCTGAATCCTTCTTTAAAAACAAAGAAGAAGAAGAAGAAGAAGAAGAAGAAGAAGAAGAAGATGACAACGAAAAGGACAGTTCTAAAGACTCAAATTCATTTACAATCACCTACTAAAACGGGTACAGGAGAGCAACAAATGTAGATTTGTGAAGACAAAAATCTGGCCAGAGAGCAGGCAGTTCAGTGCGGATCAGGTGCTACCATAAATAGCAGAATATAACACCTGCATTGATAGCATGTATGTTAAATGGTGTGACTGAACAAGCGAAGAAAGTCTGTGAATGGAGAGGTTAGGAACAAGCTGAGATGTTAACAAGGCCTCAAAAGATAAAAGCTATTCGGGAGAAGGTAACATGTGGTATTTGTCTCCAGGACACTGAGTCGGACCAGGCAAGGAGCACAGTAATGTCCATGTGGGTGAAGAGTTCTGTTTGGAGGATCCACCGAGAAGTGTCTGAGCCCTCCTCTAAAAGGGCATATCTGGCCCATTTATTAGAACCTTCATGTGTAAAGTAATCACAGGAGCCACTCTATAAATGCTGTTGATGAGGATGTACTTTCTGAAGAAAGGAAGTTTTATACTGGTGGGGATGATCAGGGCTAAACTCCCTTATCATTTGCAGAATAAAAATGACCACAATCGTAACACACTTCAGTGAGTGTGGGTGGATACTTTTTAATGGTATTTGTGAAACTCTATGTGTTAAACACTGTTCTAAGTGCTGGGGTAGATAAAAGTTAATTAAGTTGGACACAGTCCCTGTCCCACATAGGGTTCAGATCCTAAGTTAGAGGTAGAACAGGAGAACTGAGGCCCAGAAAAATTCAGTGACTCGCCCGAGGTCACACAGCAAGCAATTGGCAGAGACAGGATTAGGACCTAAGTCCTCTGACTCCCAGGCCCATGCTCTTACCATTAGGCCATTCGTGAAATTTGCCAAATATATTTTAACTGCTAGAAACATGTTAATTTCATAGAATAAAATAAAGGACAGAAAACACAAGTATTTACTTAGCCACCAAGTGGGGCAACGGGGTAGGAGTTCAACATAAAGAACATACAGAGACAGAGGTGACAACTTTTCATGATGACAGGGTCAAATTTTAGGGTTTGGGGTGGGGGGTGGGGCTTCAGGAAGGTCTGGTATCTAGGGGGTGGGGCATCTTAGCAAATGAGGTTTTCCAAGAAGTATGGCTCCTAGAGTTTGAGGTTTGTTCCTGGTGAGGGAGACTGGCCCTGAAGCCTGGGAGGGGGCATTCCCCAAAGTCCTAAAATGGCCATGGAGGAGATTGGGGGTAGGGGGGTGACTCATCAAGTTTTCAGTAAGGACATGAAGTCACCTGAGGACACTGAGAGAGGAGTCTCCAACTCCGCCCTGGAGCGAGGTGGAGCTTTTGGTTCTGCCCCAGAGCTTCTGCTGGGATCTCTGCTCTGCACATAGTAAGCACTCAATAAATACGATTGATTGAATGAATGAATGAATGAATGGATCTCCAGCTAGGACTGAGGTGAGAGGAGCTCGGAGGCCGGTGGGGTATGTAGTGTGGCCTAGTGGAAAGAGCACAGGCCAGGAAGTCAGAAGACCTGGGTTCCAATCCCAGATCTGCCACTTGCCTGCTGTGTTTGACTTTGGGCAAGTCACTTCACTTCTCTGGGTTTCAGTTGCTTCATATGAAAATGGGGATTCAATATCTGTCCTCCATCCTACTTAGATTGTGAGCCCCATGTAGGACGGAGATCGTGTCCAACTAGATTAGCCTGTAGGTACCCTAGTGCTTAGTACAGCGCTTCAATGGTATCCATTGAGCCCTTACTGTGTGCATAGCATTGTGCTGAATGCTTGGGAGAGTGCCACACAACAGAGTTGGTAGACACACTCCCTGCTCACAACGAGTTTACAGTCTAGAGGGGCGGGGAGCCAGAGAGTACATATCTGTAATTGATTTTAATAAGTGCTGTGGGACTGCGGGTGGGGTGAATATCAAGTGCTTAAAGGGTACAAATCCAAGTGCAAGGGTGATGCAGAAGGGACAGGGAGTAGTGGGGAATGAGGGTTTAGTCGGGGAAGGGCTCTTGGAGGAGACATGATTTTCTTTAGACTTTGAAGGTGGGGAGTGGGGCCCGTCTGTCATAGATGAAGGGCGAGGGAGTTCCAGGCAAAACACAAATACCACAATTATTATCATTATTATTATTAGGAGGCCTTGGCTCATTCACAGAACCCTTCATCAAATTCCTGGGTCAGACCAGGGATCTGTGGTTTGCCATCAGGAAGTCAATCACTCACCAAGTAGAACTGCCATCTTGGCAGCTCCACTTCCAGCAGGCCCCATCTGGCTTCAAAGGGTGGGGTGGGTGATCCTCAGGTGCCTGCATTGTCCATACAGCTAGGAGGGCAAAGCCATATGACACAGTAGATAGAGCACGGGCTCGGGAGTCTGAAGGTCATGGGTTCTAATCCCAGCTCTGCCATTTGTCTGCTGTGGTGTGACCTTGGGCAAGTCACTTCACTTCTCTGTGCCTCAGTTACCTCATCTGTAAAATAGGGACTGAGACTGTGAGCCCCATGTGGGACAGGGACTGTGTCCAATCTGATTAACTTGTATCTACCCCAGTGCTTAGAACAGTGCTTGGCACATAGTATGTGCTTAACAAGTACCATAATTATTTATTATGATTAGTATTATTGTTAATGGCTTCACTGCCACAGTGCCAATTCTGGGGTGTAGTGGGCAGATGGTCCAACTCATTCCCATGGGAATCAGGATCCCTGTCTATAACAAAGTGTAACAAAGCTTTTGCATGCATTAGAATGGTCAGGATGGCCTCTCACACAAGTCTAAGATTAGAAAAAAATTAAGGATGATGATAAAAATGTTCTAAATAATCCGTGGCAAGTTTATTGCCAATGTCTCATTTCCTGCTTTAATATTTCATTCAATTTTGGTCTACCACAAAAGCCACATTATAATAATGATCACTTCTAAGGGGGTTTCGACTGTCATCTACCCTTCTGAATAATGGTTATGTCTACATGGGTCAAGCATTTTTTGAAGAACATTTTCCTGCCCAAGTCATCCATCTAACACTAAAGAGGAGTGCACTATGCAACATTTTGCAGTTATGATTATGAATAATAGTTAATAATAACAATAATAATAGTACTTGTTAAGCACTTACTATGTGTCAAACACTGTTCTAAGCACTGGGGTAGATAGAAGATCATCAGGTTGGACACAGTCCCTGTCCCACATGGGGCTCACAGGGGATTAAGACTGTGAGCCCCACGTGGGACAACCTGATTACTTTGTATCTACCCCAGCGCTTAGAACAGTGTTTGGCACATAGTAAGCACATAAATACCATTATTATTATTATTATTATTATTATTATTAATCCCCATTTTACAGATGAGGTAACTGAGGCCCAGAGAAGTGAAGTGACTTGCCCAAGGTCACACAGACAGGTGGCGCAGTCAGGATTAGAACCCAGGTCCCAGGCCCGTGCTCTATCTACTAGGCCATGCTGCTTCTGTGTCAAAGTCCTGCTTCAGAACCTGTCTAGGGACCACTAATATCTCTACATTTATTTGTCTCAATGACAAACTGCACTTCAGGCCTTTGATGATGAAGATGGCATTTGTTAAGTGTTTACCATGTGCCAAGTACTGTTCTAAGCACTGGGATAGATACAAGGTGATCAGGTTGTCCCACATGGGGCTCACAGTCTTAATCCCCATTTGACAGATGAGGTAACTGAGGCACAGAGAAGTTAAGTAACATGCCCGAAGCCACACAGCTGGTAAGTACACATCCAATCTGTCACCAATGTCTGCCGGTCTCACCTTTACAATATCACCAAGATCCGCCCTTTCCTCTCCATCCAAATGACTATTTTACTGGTACAGGCTCTCATAATATCCCGGCTGGATTATTGTGTCAGCCTTCTCTCTGATCTCCCTTCCTCCTGTCTCTCCCCTCTCCAGTCTATTCTTCATTTCGCTGCCCGGATCATCTTCCTGCAGAAATGCTCTGGGCATGTCACTCCCCTCCTTAAAAGCCTCCAGTGGTTGCCTATCAACCTCTGCCAAAACAAAAACTTCTCACTCTGGGCTTCAAGGCTCTGGATCACCTTGCCCCCTCCTACCTCTCCTCCCTTCTCTCTTTCTACTGCCCACCCCACACACTCTGCTTCTCTGCCGCTCACCTCCTCACCGTCCCCCGTTCTCGCCTATCCCACTGTCGACCTCTGGCCCAAATCCTACCGCTGTCTTGGAATGCCCTCCCTCTTCACCTCTGCCAAACTAACTCTCTTCCCTTCTTCAAAGCCCTACTGAGAGCTCACCTCTTCCAAGAGGCCTTCCCAGACTGAGCTTCTCCTTTTCCCTCTGCTCCCCCTCTACCCCCCCTTCACCTCCCCTCAACTAAGCCCCCTTCCCCCCTTTTCCTCTGCTCCTCCCCCTCTCCCTTCCCCTCCCCTCAGCACTGTGCTCATTTGTATATATTTTTATTACCCTATTTATTTTGTTAATGAGGTGTACATCCCCTTGATTCTATTTATCGTGATTAAGCTGTCTTGTTTTTGTCCATCTGTCTCCCCCGATTAGACTGAAAGCCCGTCAGTAGGTAGGGATTGTCTCTATCTGTTGCCAAATTGTACATTCCAAGCGCTTAGTACAGTGCTCTGCACATAGTAAACACTCAATAAATACTATTGTATGAATGAATGGTAAGTGGCGGAGCCAGGATTAAAACCCACGACCTCTGACTCCCTAACCTGGGCTCTTTCCACTAAACCATACTGCTGCCTTTCCAGCCCCCAGCCCTAATTCTGCACATTCCCACCCTGGGGAGCTTCAGGGTAGTCCCAAGAGCGCAGGCAAGCTGGCAGTGTAAATGCTTAACAAAATACCACAAATACCACAGAGGGACATGGCAGGGAAGAAAAGAGCCACAGGCAGCAGTGATCGATCGGGCAAAGACTCCCAGGCAGGCGACAAGGACAAGGACACAATCCATACGGGAAACTGGTTAAAACATCTGATATTGTTACAGCTGTTAAACTGCTTGACATCTGTAAAACTGTTGCATCTTTGCCATTAGGGTCTCCTCAATATAGAGACAGCCAGTGTGGGCTGGCCTGTTTTTTTGATGACACTGTACATGTCAATCTACAGCCCATCATTAGGCCACTGAAGTTATTGAGTATATTTTCATTTGACTCCTCTGATTCCAGAAGCAATGTGGTCCAGTGAAAAGAGCATGGGCTTGGGAGTCAGAGGACCTGGGTTCTAATCCTGGATCTGCCACTTGCCTGCTGGGTGACCTTGGACAAGTCATTTCACTTCTCTGTGCCTAAGTTACCTCATCTGTAAATATGGAGATTAAGACTGTGTGGGACAGGGACTATGTCCAACCTGATTAGCTTGTATCTACCCCAGCACTTAGTATAGTGCCAGGCACATAGTGAGGGTTTAGCAAATACTGTAAAAAAATAAATCCCACAATTTTTATTACTCCTGGGGAGACCAGCCCTAACAGTCCAGGCACATTCTATACATCGCTAATGCAAACTGATCAGAGGATATTGTACTCTCCCAAGCACTTAGTACAGAGCTCTGCACACAGTAAGCCCTCAATAAGAGAAGCAGCGTGACTTGGTGGAAAGAACGGGGGCTGGGAGTCAGAGGATGTGGGTTCTAATTCCCGCTCTGCCACTTCTCTGCTGTGTGACCTTGGGCAAGTCACTTCACTTCTCAGTACCTCAGTTAACTCATCTGTAAAATGGGGATTACGACTGTGAGCCACACATAGGACAACCTACCCCAGCGCTTAGAATAGTGCTTGGCACATAGCAAGTCCTTAAAAAATACTGCTATTATCATTATTATTATTATTAAATATTGATTGACAATAATAATAATGATGGTATTTCTTAAGTGCTTACTATGTGCCACACACTGTACTAAGCGCTGGACAACAGAATTAAATACAATCATAATGCATACATACTATTGTCTTTGAGTGTGTAGCCATGACCTGTGAGGTCTGGGAGGTGCTCCCAACTGCCTCGTTCACCTGTGGTCAGACTGAAGCCTTGGGTCAAGGATAGCTACCCCGTTCCTGCTTGCCTCTCCCTGGGCTGGTGGTTCACCACTGTTCCCACTCAGCAGACCACATCCAGCCCACATTGCCTGAAATTGGGCTTTATGAGCTTCGACACATTTAGATCATTTCCTTTGCCTGCCTCGCTTTCAGTCACCCCTCTGCAGTACTCCATGCAGCTGCTAACTGCGTGTTGTGCTGTCAACCACTCTCTGCACACATCCCGCCCAGCAAAGTTTAGGTGTTGGGTGACTGACAAACAACTCAATTTGCTTGTATCCACCCCAGCACTGACCCCACACCTCATCTGTAAAATGGGGATTAAGACCGTAAGGCCTTATGTGGGACAGGGAATGTGTCCAACCCAATTATCTTGTATCTGCCCCAGTGCTTAGAAGAGTGCCTGGCACATAGTAAGTGCTTAACAAATAACATAATTATTATTATTATCTATATACAGCTGTAATTTATTTAATCTTTTTATTTATTTATATTAATGTCTGTCTCCCCCTCTAGACTGTGAGCTCGATGTGGGCAGGAATGTGTCTGTTTGTTGTTCTACTGTCCTCTCCTAAGCACTTAGTACAGTGCTTTGCACACAGTAAGTGCTCAATAAATACGACTGAATGAATGAATGAAGTCTTCTAGACTGTAAGCCGCGTGTGGGCAGGGATTGTCTCTCTTTATTGCTGAGTTGTACTTCCCAAGGATTTAGCACAGTGCTTTGCACACAGTAAGTGCTCAATAAATTCGATTGAATGAGTGAATGAGTGAATGACAGGTTAGGTCAGGAGGAGCTGAAAGGGGATGCTGTTCAAAATTAATAAAACCAAACCCTTCTTTGCAGAGAGGGTAGTAAGCATATGGAATTTGTCACCCAGGAACTTGTACTAGGCTACTCCAACAGAGGATGGGTGTGCACGTGTTGTCTGGGAAAAGGAGACTGCCCTTTGTCTCAGAAGACAATAGAAAGAGATAAGTGCCAAAGGGCTGTCCTTTGGCCAGCTAAAAGTCCTGAAACTCAGCACGATGCAACTGACAAAGGCCCCGTTAATATGTGGCTAAGCTCAGAGGAGGCTGGCCCAGAATCCGAGAGGGAAGACTACCTAGAGCCATGAGATGCAGGATCAAGCGGGTTCTGGGGGTTACCAGGAAGCACTTAATACAGTGTGTGGCACATAGTAAGCGCTTAAGAAATACCATCATTATCATTATTGTCAATCAATATTTATTAATAATAATAATAAATTAGGGAAGCAGCATAGCTCAGTGGAAAGAGCACGGGCTTGGGAGTCAGAGGTCATGGATTCTAACCCCGGCTCCGCCACTTGTCAGCTGTGTGACTTTGGGCAAGTCACTTAACTTCTCTGTGCCTCAATTACCTCATCTGTAAAATGGGGATTAAAACTGTGAGCCCCACATGGGACAACCGGATCACCTTGCATCCCCCCAGCGCTTAGAACGGTGCTTTGCACATAGTAAGCATTTAAAAAATACCACCATTATTATTATTAAAATGGGGATTAAGACTGTGAGCCCCACGTGGGACAACCTGATCACCTTGTATCCTCCCTCAGCGCTTAGAACAGTGCTTTGCACATAGTAAGCACTTAACAAATGCCATCATCGTTATTAATAATAATAATAGTGGTATTTTTTAATCATCTCCCCGAGATGCTGCAAGAAGGTTAAGGGTATAGTGGGAGTTGCATTCTTGAGGAACCTTCTATTCTAACCCCTCTAGACTGTAAACTCGCTGTGGGTAGGGACCGTGTTGGCCAACTCTGTTGTACTGTACTCTCCCAAGGGGTTAGTACAGTGCTCTGCACATAGTAACACTCAATAAATACCACTGATTGATTGATTAAGGAAATAGCCTGTTGTAGTACTCAGGCCTTGACTGATACATGTGCACTTTCTTCTCAACCGCTTCACATTCTATCCAGGTAGGCGTGTGTTGTCGGAAGAACTTTCCCCAATTCCTCAATGGAGTTCTATCCAAAACATGCAATGACAATGTGTGATGGCAGGACTTTCCTTTTAATCAGGATCCAGCTCTCAGAAGAAAGGCCAGGGACAATCTGCATTGGTTGAATATACAAAGTGTGAAGAATGTCAGGATACTTGGGCTGGCTCAGAGACAGAACCTCCATCATGACAAAAGGAGCCTGGTTGGGATAATGAGCACAAAGAAGGGCAGACAGGATGTAAATGTTGGTGTCTAAGAGAAAGAAAGATTTTGAGCTTGCTGTCCTTTGGCTGCTTCACCGTCTGAAGACTGTAGGTCTCTAAACATGGATCCTCTCTAAATAGCAGGTTCAAGAGAGATTTGGACAAATTCATGGACCAGCAGTCCAAAATGGGTTATTAGAGGCAAGGCTAAGGATGTAGAGGGGAAAGTTAAGGATGTTAGTTGGTCCTCCCTAAATGTTAGGATGCCCAGGAGGGCCACCTTTTCACGGATCCTCCAAGCATCCTGTTTTCACCGATGGAGACTGAGTACAGAGCTAGATAGGCCATTAGTCTGGCCCAGTAATCACATTTTAGATGTTTTTATATACAGCTTTGTTATAAACTTTTGCTCTCTGATCATTTTCTTCAAACCGGAATGAATGTTGATTGCTGCCTGAAGAGGAGTTATTTCAGAGATACTCCCTTTCACTGATGACACTGATATTTGCAGTTGGGGGAGGGTGTGACTTTTGATAAACCGATATAATCAAATCCTCAGGACCAGATGATGTCCACCAGATTGCTCTAAAAGAAGTCAGTAGGGAAGTGGCAAAATTCCCAGCAAGAGAGAGTAACCTATCATTACAAATGGCCACGCTACTGGAGAACTGGCAGATGACCAATCTAAACTCAGTTTATAGGAAGGATTCACTCGGCAAATTGCAAGTATCTATAACCAAATTTAGCATCTGTGAACTCGTAGGAAAACAGTCTGTTGGGAGAAAGACAAAAAGGTTTCTCTAAGGGGATATCATGTCTCATTAATCTGCTGGTGGAGTTCTTTGAAAGGGTCAATAAGCATGTGGATAGAGGCAACCACTTGACACTATGCTTGGATTTTCAAAAAGCCTTGGACAAGGTTCCAGACCAGAGGCTTTAAAAAAAGTGGGAACAATATTCCATCATGATAGAAACCAGACTAAAGATAGAAAACAAAGAGTAGATGGCCATTTTCCTGGCCATCTCAAAAGTGTAAATTGTGGGATTCCCCAGAGATTAGCACTAATATCAGTTATATTTACTATTTTCATACATAATCTGGAGGAAGGAGTGAAATTTCCAAATTTTCAGAGGACCATAAATTATTCTGGGTGGCACAATGACGTGTTAATGGAGATAAATTTAGGATGACTTCATCAAACTAAAGGAAAGTTCAGAAAAGTGGCAGATCTGCTTCAGTGTGAGCAGGTGCAAGGTAATGAACCTAAGGGAAAATAATCCAAAATACAATTACATGATAATTAGCTGTGAACACAAAAGCTACTGTTGACTGTTGCTTCAAATCACTGATCAAGGAGCAATGGGGGCCAAAATTGCTGGCTACCTACAGGAAGGGGATAGAAAACAAAACAAAAAGCATCCTTTTGCCCTAGATAAAAACCAAGATACATCCACACTTAGAAGATTGCATTCATTTCTGGTTTCTGCCTCTAACGATCTACAGTAATAATAATAATTGTTGTATTTTATAATGATGTAATAATGTTGGTATTTGTTAAGTGCTTACTATGTGCAGAACACTGTTCTAAGCGCTGGGGTAGATACAGGCTAATCAGGTTGTCCCACATGAGGCTCACAGTCTTCATCCCCATTTTACAGATGAGGTAACTGAGGCACAGAGAAGTTAAGTGACTTGCCCACTGTCACACAGCAGAGCAGGGATTTTATAAGCGCTTACCATATGTGTCAAGCCCTGTCCGAAGCACTGGGGTAGATACAAGATAATCAGGTCACACATAGTCCCTGTTCCACCTGGGCCTCATAATCTAAATAGGTGGGAGAATAGGTGCTGAATCCCTATTTTACAGATGAGGAAACTGAGGCACCAAGAAGTTAAGTGACTTGCCCAAGGTCACACAGCAGGCAAATGGAGCTAAGATTAGAACCCCGGGCCTCTGATTCCCAAGCCTTCATCCTTTCCACTAGGCCACACAGCTTCTCAATATAATCAGGTCCCACAGTCTAAGTAGCAGCATAGCTCAGTGGAAAGAGCCCAGGCTTGGGAGTTGGAGGTCATAGGTTCGAATCCCGGCTCTGCCACTTGTCAGCTATCTGACTGTGGGCAAGTGACTTAACTTCTCTGTGCCTCAGTTACTTCATCTGTAAAAATGGGGATGAAGACTGTGAGCCTCATGTGGGACAACCTGATTACCCTGTATCTACCCCAGCGCTTAGAACAGTGCTCTGCACATAGTAAGCACTTAATAAATACCAACATTATTATGATTATTATTATTAAGTAGGAGGGAGAACAGGTATCTAACCCCCATTTTGCAGATGAGGGAACTGAGGCACAGAGAAGCTAAGTGACTTGCCCAAGGTCACAGAGCAGACAAATGGTGGATCCAGGATTAACAGAGCTGGGGACACTTCAGAGAAAGGCAACCAAAATGATCAGGGAGATAGAACAACTGTCATATGATGACAGACTGAAAAGATCAGGACTCTTCAATAGGGGAGAGGATTGGATTTTACCACGTCACGAAGGGTATGACCACAGCAAATACGGAATTGTTGTTCACCGAATCTTGCAACAACAGAATTAGAGGGCACCCTTCTGAAGCTTGAAGGGGGTAAATTCAGAACAAACAAAAGGAAAAACTTTTTCCACACAGTGGGTGGTAAACATATGGAATTTGTTACCCCAGGAAGTTAGCCAGACAGAAAAGAGCAATTGCTTCATAAAAAAGTTTGGATAATTTTACAGATGAGACACACATAATAGACTATTAGAGGGAGGATTAGGGATGCAAACAGATCCATTCCTACCTTTAAGAATGGATGCCAAGGAGGGAAATTATCACACTGTTCATCCAAGCATTCTTTGGTATCACCGCCAGAGACAGAGTACCAAACCGAGTATGACATTTCTTATTCTTGCGTTCCTGATTTACAAAGATTGTATATACATAAAGGCTAGAAGGTTAACTGGGATAATTGGAGCCAGATATGGCTAATCTGGGAAAACTTCACGAAGGAGGTGGGGTTTTAACTGAGTTTTAAAGGAGAGGAGGAACCCAGGATACCAAAGAGGAAAAAGGGATAGAACTCCGGAAGCAGGAATGATACATGCAATGGTAAGAGGGAGAATCTGAGTGTGAAGGATAGTGAGCAGGTTTGTTTGACTGGAGCAGAGATCTCGAGCAGGGATGAGGCATGAAATGAGGACATTTAGATAAGGAAGACCTTAAAATCCACTGGCAGGATTAAGGGTTTGATGCAAGTGGTGAGAGTCGCTGTAGAGAAAATAGTAGCAAAGAGTGAGAGAGAAATGAAAGTTTGGAGTCATGAGGTAGTGGTCAAGAGCCACTCCATGTTCAGTGTAAAATGATGACATTTGTATTTCCTGTTTCCATTAAATGATTAGTCTTTTTGATCGTTCATTTCAACTTGCTGCAAAACTTAAAAAAAGAACCATTAATTGACAAAACGATGTTTAAAATAGCAAAATAGGCCAGTCCCCGCATGCTGCAGATCACACTCTACACGGTGGAGTTTGACCACAATGCCCAGAAGGACCACTATAGATGTTCCTGGCTTTACAATGGGAACGGATTCGGAGAAACGGTTGTGGAAAGTTGAACCAGTTTTACATAATAAAGGTTTCTAACCTTCACACTCAATCCCCCTTCCAGCAAAATGGAAGTGGAAATTAGAGGAAAAAAAGAAAATAATCAGTGAAAAGTGAGAAAAATCAGTGAAACGAGGAGACTAATGTTTTCCATTATAATTGAACAATTTAAAAATGTATTTTCCAATGTTTACACTGCAGAGGGTAAAAGGAACTTGTTTTCAGTATTTATCTTATCTTTTGGTTTATCTTTGTCTCCCACTTTAATTACTCTGCTTTTAACTAGCTCTAAAAGCTACCTTTCATTCTAGATAAGAGTCTTAAAAAAAAGACTCTTGCTATTTTCCCCGGAGATAGGAAAGTTGTTTCTCTGTAGAATAAGGACAGATACACAGCAAATACTTTAGAAGACAATATTGTATTGTCATGTCACAGAGGGGAACTTGTAGTTAGGATACTTGTAGAATTGAGTAATTCTAATGTTAATGGCACATTATAACATATAATACATACATTCTACGATATATAATAATGCCAATCCAAAAATAATGGAGAGAAAGATGAAGACAACAAACTAAAAGAATGGGGAGCTAGTTCCCTCTCTTCTCCTTTACACCCCAGCTCATTCTCTTCGCTCCCCTCAAGTATCTGATTACTTGGCCCTCTCAGCTCTCCTGCCTTCAACTCACTGCTCACGCCCTTCCCCCTCTCTGGAACAACAGCCTTGCTCAACTTGGTGGTTTAAACCACATTCCTCCCCTTCCTTCAAAGCCTTCCTAAAAAGACACTTCCACGAGGAAGCATTCCCCAATTAATACTCCTACCTTGTCAACTGTCCAGTTCTATCAGCCAACTCAGCACGTGCATGTATTTTTCTGCTTACTTGAATTCATCTAGCATTGCCCTCAGCAGGTTTGCCCAGGAGGGGAAATGCAGGAGACAAGATCACTTATTTTAGAATTGAGGCTGTACCTGCTGAAAATCCAGATGAAACACTGAATCTTATGAACTGGGAGCGTCCCATCCCAGGAAAGAATGCCATGAGGAGGCGGCTTCATTGGAACTCCGAAAGTTTTTTTAAGTTTGGTTCTCCATCCTTGCCACCAGAATGTAAATTTGAAACACCTCACTAATTAAACAGATCTCATTAGGATTACAGGAACTTCTAATTGAATCCAAAATCCAAATCCCAAGCAGAGGCTTATACAATTTATCAAAATGGAGTCACATATGAAAAGAGGATGTATTCACAAGAGAAGAAGTTTGCCCCCTCATAAGCGTCGACCTTGTGACATCTTAAAAAGGAAGGGATTGGTTAGGCAAGAACTTTTAAACAATTTTTTGTGCAAATGCTAACATTGCTCTGTATGCAGTACAAAGCTGTACGGGTACCATTTTCTTCTGTTCTGCAATGGCAGACAGCACCCATTACTATTAAGAGAAGCAGTGTGGCCTACTGGAAAGACCACGGTCCTGGGAGTCAGAGGACCTGGCTTTGAATTTCAGCTCTGCTACTTTTCTGCTCTGTGACCTTGGGCAAGCCATATAACTTCTTTGATCCTGAGTTTCCTTATCTGTAAAATGGGGATTAAGACAGTGAGCCCCATGTGGGAAAGGGACTGTGCCTGACCTGATTATCCTGTATCTACCCCACTGTTTAAAACAGTGCTTGACATAGCGTAGCAAATACTGTAATTATAGTTTGTTATTATTATTATTATTATTTCCACTAGTCTCACAATGAATCCTAAGGGATTCATGGTGATTGGGTGAAAAACTATGGGCACTTTTATTTCATTTCACATAACTGACAGTAAATTCACTTTGGGCAGGGAACATACCTGCCAACTCTATTGTACTCTTCCAAGCATTTAGTTCAGTGTTATGCACAGAGTAAGCACTCAATAAATGCCATTGATAATAATGACAACTAATTAAAAAGAAAATTAGCAAGTGCCTAGAATATACAACTTTCTCATCTTGCTGCCTCTGGGCTCAAAGATAGCATTACATAATAAAAACAATAATTTGGTATTTGTTAAACGCTTACTATGTGCCAAGCACTGTTCTAATAATAATAATGTTGGTATTTGTTAAGCGCTTACTATGTGCCGAGCACTGTTCTAAGCGCTGGGGTAGACACAGGGGGAATCAGGTTGTCCCACGTGGGGCTCACAGTCTTAATCCCCATTTTACAGATGAGGGAACTGAGGCCCCGAGAAGTTAAGTGACTTGCCCAAAGTCACACGGCTGACAAGTGGCTGAGCGGGGATTCGAACCCATGACCTCTGACTCCAAAGCCCATGCTCTTTCCACTGAGCCACGCTGCTTCTCGGCGCTGGGTAGATACAAGGTAATTAGTTTGTCCCACGTTTGCTCACAGTCTTAATCCCCATTTTTCAGATGAGGTAAATGAGGCACAGAGAAGTTAAGTGACTTGCCCAAAGTCACACAGCTGATAAGTGGCAGAGCCGGGATTAGAACCCACGACCTCTGACTCCCAAGCCTTTGCTCTTTCCACTGAGCCACACTGCTTCTTTACATGAATTCCCCTCTAATATTGATTAAATGATTAGGTCAGTTGAAGTCAAGGGTATAATGGCCTAAGATCAGTGTTTCAACATGAAATGGCTCAGGAAGTCTAATTGCTAGATGGATTTGCCTGCATTTTTAAAATATATTTTTAAGAATTCATAAGTCCAAGATCTTACCTAAAATATATAGAATTGCCACTTAGTATAGGGAAAGATTCACAGGCAAACATCGGAATGTCTTAATTTTTCTGCACAGTGTTAATTTTTTGTGCATGGGAGGGTGGAAGGAGGGGCAGACAAAAAGAGGGTGAGGCAGGAAGGGTGATCATCACAGTGAGTGCCTCCACAGCTGTTGAACTGGATTCTGAGTCTTGCTCATTCCAGGTTTCTGACAAGACCTGAGAGTTCCCAATATGAGAAGAATAGACCCAAATGACAGCTTTCTGGCCTGTCAGCTCTTTGAAGTCTGTCCCCTACCAATATTCATCGCCCTTCCCATCCTACCTCCTGCCAAAAATAAAAAATAAAATCCCTGTCCCCTTTTCATTCCCACATTCAAAATGAAAAATTGGTACTTATAATAATAATGGTATTTGTTAAGCGCTTACTATGTGCCAAGCACTGTTCTAAGCTTATGGGTACAGGTGTGTGAGAGTGAGCGCATATCTAGAAGCATGATGAGGTAGGTGGCGAAGAAAAGATGGAAACAGCTCCAGGGTTGCCTGCCCATTGGCAAAGACCACCTGGAAGCATGTTGATCCGCAGAGGGAAGGGAAAGAGATCATCCACAGTGAGGATAATTCACAAGGGGAATACTGGGAAGTGTACAATAGGCTGAAAACTGCACAGTTTGAGACTTGGATCTATATATTTAAAAATAGAATGGGGTTTCCAGCTCCCTGGCTCCTCCCGAGTGCACAGAATACATGCTTCAAGTGGGTGGGGTAGGGAAAGTAGCACCGCATACCTTATGGCTGGGTTGGCAGCAGTTCCTGATTTTACCTGATCCTGTTGTTCCCTGCAGGGCTCTGGTAGAGACAAGAACTCCAGGGAAGCTGGCAAAAAGTGGAGCAGCAGGTGTAGACAGAAGAAAAGCTCCAGTCACTTCCAACACCTCAAGCATCATGGCCACTGTGCCCCCAACAGAGGGGTTGTGAAGATGGAAACAGCAGTTTCCTTTCTTACTTGGTCCTCCAGCTGCTGCTTCTTCCAGTCACTCAAATAATATAGATTGAGCACCCATGATGTGCAGAACATCTTACAAAGTACTGGGAGAGTACAAGGGAGGTAAAGACATTATTCTTGCTTTCAAGGAACTTTCAGGCATGATCATTAGGTTTGACGTGTATCTGTCTCTGCCAACCCCCGCTGTCTACCTCTGACCCTCTCTTACTAGACCCAGATGAAACATGGGTAATGCCACCAGGCGTGAATGTGCACATATGTCATCCTTCATATTCAGAGATGATGCTTCTGATGGTGCGATTCTATCCACGTGGGCAGGTGGGGCTGAAGAGACCTAAAATAACCAACAGTCCCAAGTCCCAATTAACCTTATATGCAAAACCCCCCTTATCTTTTGTTATATTGATGTTTTTGCCACTTGCAGTACCTTTCACTGTCTTTGAGTCTGCCTCTTGGTATCCTGATCGTCCCAAAATCTTCACTGGAAAGCATCCCCTCTTCTTCCCTCCCTCTTGCCCTCCTCCCCCCTCCCTCTATTTGCCTCCCTTTGTCCCACCCCTGCTAAACTCCACGGCAAGTTTGCTCCCACACTCCAAATGAAAAGTCGTTATCCCTGCACCTTAGTACCAGCATAGTGCATATCTTAACTCTCTAACTGACCCTTTACCCGCATCATTTGGGTAGAGTAATGTAGCGTGTGGTGGAGGGAATAATAGGTGAGGGGTGAATCATGGTTCACCAGTGTTACTGACTGACAATGGCCCAGTTCATCAATGAGAATGAATGAGTGTGTGCGGGGGTGTGGGGAGCGACAGGGAGAACAGGAACAATTAGCTGGCTGGCTGGATGAAGCATGATGGGCCAGGGATAATTACTGACCATCGTTAGAAAGCAGTGCCATTCAGCAGCCACGCTTCATGTTGGGCAGCACTATGAAGAGACGCGCGGCTTACCCAAAAGGGCGATGTGCCCTACTAGGGGTGCATGGGTAAAAATCGATCTCCTGCCTAAGCAAATCACTGTATGCGTTTGATTTTGAGCTTAGAGGCGAACTTGGAGGCGGGGTGGAAGATGTGGGGGAGGAAAAAGAGAGAAACAGAAAAGAATAGGTACTTCATGTGGCTTCTCCTCTTCCTGTACTGCTGCTTTCGGGTCCTTGCCGGGTGCCAGGGTTGAGCGCAAATGACTTGGCATTTATTCCTTGCCGGGTGCCAGGGTTGAGCGCAAATGACTTGGCACTCATTCATTTATGACATGGGGTAGACAGTGTGGAAGATGGAGCCCTGGGGCTGTTGGGGCACACCAGCTAAGAAGAAACCATTTCTCTAAACCTCTGCTCCAAATTCCCACTGGGAAGGGTCCCCCTGCCTGCCAGGGAACCAATGGGAGCTGCTGCAGCATGCGTCTTCCATCCGGCAGCCCAGGAGCTGTTTGGCCGGGCAGCCTTTGGGCCACGCCTGCCGGAGAGGGGTTTGGCGCCTCGGCTGTGGATCCTCACCCCGGGAGCTGGACCCTCGCCGGCCCACCGAGCCGCCTGCATTCTTCCTCCCCTGCCGCTGCTGCCTAGCTATTCTGCTAGGCCAGGCCAGGCCAGAGCCAAATCCCTTGCCCATCTAGATGGGCTCTGGCTTAGCTGGCCAACTCTCAGTGCCACCACTGCTTGTTCACGGAAGCAGGGGGAGTGCAGAGAGAGAGAGAGGTGGGAGGTTGGGGGGCTCCCATGGGAGTAGGGAAGGGGATGGCTTGCCCCTACCAGCCCCCGGACCAATGGCCGCAATCCCGCTGGCAGAGGGCAAGGAGTAGAGCCACCGTAGCTCTACCTCCGGTCCATTTCCAGGTCCGAGGGGTGGGGCCGGCTAGCTCCGTCAGATGGGGAGATAGAGTGAATGGTGTTGCCCCCCTCGGTGCCAAGGCTCCCATGGCCCCCACAGAGTGAGCGCCTATGTGTGTGTGTTTCTGATTCAAAATATGCCAACTCACTTGCTGAATCTATTAATTCAGTCAGGATTTTGATTGCTTATCCAAAACTACACAGAGAGTCAGTTGTGTTCCTTGACTGCTGTGTGTGTGCAGAGCACTGTACTAAGCATTTGGAAGAGTACAATATAACAGATGGATTCCCTGCCCACAAGAAGCTTACAGTCATTCACATAGCCTCACACACACACAAACACACACACACACACCAGGAGTTTCTGACCACTCATGTCCTTCCGACTGCTCTCCCTAAGAAGTGGCAGCAAGGCCAGGAAGAAAGTCACTCTTTGAAAGCAAAGATCCCCCCTCGACTTTAAGCTCCATGTGGGCAGAGATCGTGACCGCTAACTCCCAAGCACTTAGTACAGTGCTCTGCACACAGTCAGTGCTCAGTAAATACCACAGATTGGTTGATTGATTGAAAGAGGAGGAGGAGACCAGGAGCCAGGGGGAGGATGGCAGCTCTGAAATTTCACCAGCCCATCTACCTCTCCTCGCCAAGCTCCCTCGGGCTGGCTCCTTCTGCCCGTCTCTCCTGTTGACCACCCTCTGCTCCTGCTACAACTTTTCTCACAGCTCTCCTACCATCACCACTCATCTTCATTCGGTGACGTCCTTAGAGTGGTCAGCTATGAATAGTCCAGTGAGATCTGAGAATTCAAGCACATTGTTAGACAATTCACTATTTACAAATGTTTAAAAGCCAAGGGAAAAAAATTGCCAGGCCAAGCAATTGAACACATCTCAAAGCACAGAGGAAATTCATGTTTCATGTATGAGAAACAGAATTCCTGGACAAAGAGTTGCAAGGAACTAATAATGTTTGAGAAGGCAACTATCTGCTCCTGAGGACCCACTTCAAGTTCTGGCAAGTAAATCAGGACAGTACTGTGCTCCAAATGGCATATTTCCAAATACCAACTGCACCGGCATTCAAGAGATAAAAGGGAAAGGAAACTGGTTTTAGATGTTCTCTATACTAACTTATGCCTGAAGAGTTTAGCCATTAAAGAAAGGCTAGCATTCAGCAGCATGTTCACCACGAGTAATGAGTCTACACATCAAAAATATGAGGTTTTATTCTAAATTGCACATTTCACTGAACACCTATCTAGGAAATGTTAGCTTTTAATTTGCACACGTGAAATTCTATCCTAAATCACTGTGAATAAACTAAATCAATGGGGGGGTTGGGGGGAGATGGTCAGGTCAGAAATTTAAATTGATCGATTCACTTTGATGTTGCTCAGTAAACAATTTAAAAAGCAGACTCTTTAATTTCAAACCACAAGAAGTTGTCTGCTTAAATCTATTTACAGTAAACTTGCAATTATTCAGGGGCTAATTACCCAGGCCCATTGTTTCTCCACCTCCTTCTCTACAGCTGCTTGCCTTTTGGTTATTTCACTGCTAATTAACACCCCAGTTTTTCCAAATGGAATTTTGCCACATCTCCTATGGAGCCAGATATGGTCTAAACTAAAACCTGCTCAAGTCATTCATGTGACACATTCATTTAAATGTTTAGGTCCTGTCTATAGAAACACGTGTATTTTTTCCATTGAGTTGAGTAGTTACATTACCCTCTTTAGCTGCTTCTTCTCAAGGTCTCCCTCCTCTCAACAGAATTTTCGGGATCTCTTTTGAAGGTTCCTCCTCTTCAGTTTCCCCCCTTCTAACTGTGGGAATCTCTCACCGATCAGTTCTCTGTCCCCTTCTAGTCTCCATCTGCACTCCTTCCCTCATTCACTCCCACAGCTTCAACTACCACCTCTAGGCATAAGAGAAGCAGCATGGTGTAGTGGATAGAGCACAGGCCTGGCAGTCAGAAGGTCATGGGTTCTAATCCCGGTTCCACCACTTGTCTGCTGTGTGACCTTGGGCAAGTCACTTCACTTCTCTGGACTTCAGTTACCTCATCTGTAAAAAGGGGATCAAGACTGTGAGCCCCATGTGGGACAGGGACTGTGTCCAACCCGATCTGTTTGTATCCACCCCAGTGCTTAGTACAGTGCCTGGTACGTAGTTAAGCGCTTAACAAGTACCACAATTATTATTATTATTCTTATCTCTATGCAGATGATTCCCAAACCTAACCCTCCAGCCCTGACCTCTCTCCTTCTCTGCAGCCTCACACTTCCTCCTGCCTTCAGGACATCTCTACTTGGATGTCCTGCTCACACCTCAAGAGCAGGGGCTTGGGAGTCAGAGGTTGTGGACTCTAATCCCAGCTCTGCCACTTGTCTGCTGTGTGACCTTAGTCAAGTCACTTCACTTCTCTGGGTCTCAGTTACCTCATCTGTTAAATGAGGATTGAGACTGTGAGCACCATGTGGGACAGGGACTGTGTCCAACCTTATTACCTTGTATCTACCTCAGCACTTAGAACAGTGCTTGGTACATAGTAAAAGCTTAAAAAATACCATAATTATTTAGTATTATTATTACCTCCAGCTTAATATGTCCAAAACAGAATTCCTCATATTCCTACCCAAACCCTGTCCTCCCACTGTCTTTCTCATCACTGTAGACAATACCGTGATACTCCCTGTCTCACAAGCTCATAACTTCAGCATTATCCTCAATTCATCTCTCTCACTTGACTTACATATTCATCTGTCACCAAATTAGGTCATTCTACCTTCACAGCATCACTAAAATCCACCTTTCCTCTCCTCCAAATTGCTACTAGTCTGATCCAAGCACTTATCCTATCCTGCCTTGACTACTGTATCAGCCTCCTTGCTTCCCGTCTCTCACCTCTCCGGTTTATTCTTCACTCTGCTGCCCGGATCCTTTTTCTAAATAATGTTCAGTCCGTGTCACCGGTCTCCTCAAGAGCCTCCGGTGGTTGCCAGTCCACCTCTGCATTAAATACAAACTTTGATTCATTGACTTTAAGGCTATCTTACCTCACTGATTTCCAACTACAACCCAACCTGCACACTTCACTCCTCTAACACCAACCTACTCACTGTACCTTGGTGTTGTCTATCTCTTCACCAAACCTATCCCCTCGTCCTCCCTCTGGCCTGAAATTCATCCACTCATTCATACAATCATATTTATTGAGCGCTTACTGTGTGCAGAACACTGTACTAAGTACTTGGAAAGTACAATTCAGCAATAAAGGGAGACAATCCCTGCCCACAGTGGGCTTACAGTCTAGAAGGGGGGAGACAGACATCAAAACAAGTAAGCAGGCATCAATAGCATCGATACAAATAAATAGAATTATAGATATATACACATCAAAACAAGTAAACAGGCATTAATATAAATAGAATTATAGATATGTACACATATGAGTCAGGGCTCATGAGTTCGAATCCCAGCTCTCCCACTTGTCAGCTGTGTGAATGTGGCCAAGTCACTTAACTTCTCTGTGCCTCAGTTCCCTCATCTGTAAAATGGGGATTAAGACTGTGAGCCCCACGTGGGACAACCTGATTCCCCTGAGTTTACCCCAGTGCTTAGAACAGTGCTCTGCACATAGTAAGCGCTTAACAAATACCAACATTATTATTATATACACAAGTGGTGGGGGGGTAGAGCAAAGGGAGCTAGTCGGGGCGATGGGGAGGGGAGGGGGACCTGAGGAAAAGGGAGCCTTAGTCTGGGAAGGTCTCTTGGAGAAGGTGAGCCTTCAGTAGGGTTTTGAGGGGGGAGATGCGATTGTTTGGAGGATTTGAGGAGGGAGGGTGTTCCAGCTAGAGGCAGGACGTGGGCCAGGGGTCGAAGGCAGGACAGATGAGAACGAGGCACATTGAGAAGGTTAGCACCAGAGGAGCGGAGTGTGCGGGCTGGGATGTAGAAGGAGAGAAGGGAGGTGAGGCATGAGGGGGCAAGGTGATGGCAACTCCCTTCCCCCTTCATACATGACAGACCACCACTCTCCTTACCTTCAAAGCTTTATTAAAATCACATCTCCTCCAAAGAGGCCTTCCCTGACTAAGCCTTCTTTTCCTCTCCTCCCTTTCCCTTCTGCAGCACCTATGGATTTGCATCTATGGCCTTTAAGCACTTGATATTCACCCCACAGCACTTATGCACATATCCGTAATGTATTTAAATGACTACCCTGCCCTCTAGACTGTGAGCTCCTTGTGAGCAGGGAACATGTCTATCAACTCTGTGGTACTGTACTCTCCAGAGATCCTAATTCATTGTTCTACACACAATAAGTGCTCAATAAATACCACTGATTGATTGAATCACCAATATTTATGGGGCACTACGTGGAAATTATAGTACTAGAGTATTGTCCTTCTGCTTCGATTAAGTGCTTGGAGAAAATACAGAAGAGGAAAAAAAACATAATCTCTGCCCTCCGGGAGTTTACCATCTTGAAACTACCTCTTTATAAACTGAAACCAGGATCGGATTTGTTGGCTCCTCCTTGTTTCGCTGTGTGCTAAATGTTGCTGCTGTCCCCCAGGCCTCTGTAAAGGGGCTGTTGCGCTTCTCTTTCTCTTTTTCTCTTCTTTCTCATCTGTCTATATCATCCACTCATGATTTCATATTCCATTTGTACGTGGCTGATTCTCACATTCATAACCCAAAGTCAAACCTGTATATTGCACTGTTTCCGCCTAACATCTTTCCTTGTATGTCTAACCACTGGCTAAAATTGAACATGGCAAAGACAGACTCTCCCTACTGATGTTGTCTCCCATCTTTTCCCATTCCCAGTTAACTTCAATTCTCCCAGGGATTATTGCTGACCCCCCCCACCCCCCGAACTGTCACTTCAGCACTCCTGTGCCACCTGAACACTTAAGTACTCACAATCTCCAGTGGCACTCGTTGTACATTATATATACCTGCTTACTCAAGCATTAACTCAGGTACAAATCCTCTTCCCTTTCTTCGACCTATCTGTGAATTACTGTCGTGTCTGCCTCACCTGCTAGAATGTAAATTCCTTTAGGGCAGGGACCATGTCTACTAACTATTTTTACTCTCCCAAATGCTTTGAACAGTGCTCTGCACACATCAGGGACTCAGTAAATGCAATTGATTGATATTGGCAGCACCACCATCCTGCAAATCCCCTTGGCTAGTACTCTGAGACACGTTTGACTCCTCTAACACACATCAGTTTCCGCAATACTTCCTAGATCTGATCCTGAGTCACCTCTTCTCCATCCCCGACTCTAAATCCCTTATCCTAACATTCGCTCACTTTGTCTAGCCAGATCTTCTGCATCCTTCATTCTCTCCCCACTAGGATCCATCCTAAATGCACTTGCCAAAATCTTTTTCATTATGACTATTCATATTATCCCCTTACTCAAATCATTACAGTAGCTCCAGATTCAAACAAAAACTCCTCACCATTGGCTTTAAAACATTCAATCACCTTGCCCCCTCCTACTTCACCTCGCCATTCTCCTACTACAACCCAGCTCACGTTTTGCTCCGCTAATGCTAACCTTCTCAATGAACTTCGATCTCGTCCATCTCGCCACCGACCCCTCACCCACGTCCTGCCTCTGGCCTGGAACGTTCTTCCTCTTTCATATCCAACAGATAATGACTCTCCCCCCGTTCAAAGCCTTATTGAAGGCACATCTCCTCCAAGAAGCCTTCCCTGATTAAACCCTCCTTTCCTCTTCTTCCACTCCCTTCTGGGTTGCCCCAACTTGCTCCCTTTATTGATTCCCCCCACCCCCAGTCCCACACAGCACTTATGTACATATCTGTAATTTACTTATTCATATTAATGTCTTTCTGCCCCGCTGGATTGTAAACTCACTGTGGGCAGGGAATGTGTCTGTTTATTGCTATATTGTACTGTCCCAAGCATTTAGTACAGTGTTCTGCACACAGTAAGTGCTCAATAAATAGGACTGAATGAAAGAGTCCCCTGACGAAGACCAAAACTCATTAAGGCTCTACACAACAGCTGCACCCACCCACACTGTCATCATTTTCCTCAAGACCTTTCCTCAAGTCCAACCTCTTCACTGGCTTCTGCTGCACTCCTCCCTCTCTTAACTCTCTCACCCAGGCCATCCCACATTTCTAGAACAGCCTTCTTTCCACTCCCCAAACCATAGCCCTTCTAATCTTCAGATCACTTCTCAAGTCTCATTTCCTCCACAAAGCCTTCCCTGACCTAAATCGAGCCTCCCCACGCTATATCTCGACCCTTTTCCTCCCGACACACCCAGTACATAAAATCTTAGAGAATCAGGAGAAGCAGCACGGATCAGTGGAAAGAGCAGAGAACTCGGAGTCAGGAGTCCTGAATCCAAATCTTGATTCTGCCATTTGCTTGCCGAGTGACCATGGGCAAGTCACTAACATCTCTGTGCTTCAGTTTCCTCATCTGTAAAATGAGGTTGAAATACCTGTGCTCCCTCCCGCTTAGACTGGGAGATTGAATGCATGAATGAATGAATGACAGGGATTGTTTCCGATCTGATTGTCTTGGACTACCCCAGCCCCTTAGCACATCGTAATTGATGGTATTTATCAAGAGCTTACTGTGCGCAGAGCACTGTCCTAAGCGCTTGGGAGAGTACAATATCACAGAATTGGTAGACACGTTCGCTGCCCATGAGCAATACCACTATTATTGCTGTTGTTATCATGAATAATAATGAACAACATGCACAGTGTCGATGTAGAATCAGACCAATGATTCGTTGGCAGTGGCAACAGGATGCTTGAAGGAACCATATTATGGTTGCCCGCTGACATGGCTAGGGATGGACCCTTAACTTTTCTCTCTACATCTTTAACTTCCCCTCTAAGTAGCAGAAGAAATGGTATTTATTGATCGTATACTGAATCCGACACTGTACTAAGTCCTGGAGAAGTACGACCATGTATTCTGCCCACAAGGAGCTTACACTTGGTTCACAAGCAGCGGATTCAGATAAAACCCATGAATCCATTATCCAAACCCCTCTCAAACCTGCTAATATTTTTAGCCAGCACAATTTCCTGTGGTAACAAATTCCATCAGCTTACCTCCAGCTAGGTGAAGAAATGTTTCCTTCTGTTTGTTTTGAACCTGCCACCTTCAAGTTTCAACAGGTGCCCGCTTGTCACAGTGGTGTAAACAGGAATTCTGTATTGTTCTGGCTGCACCTTCAAGATTTTAGAGACTTCAATCATGTCTCTCTCTCTCAGTCTTCTTTCCAGACTGAAAAGTTCTAACCTCTTTCAGTTATCTTCACATGGAATCTTCTCCTTCCCCCATTAATTACACATTTATGTAAGTTTTTAAGGATACCTGCTATCCTGGGGTATGGCTGCTTGAGGTAGCCAAACAGATGGCTAAAGGGCCAGAGATAGAGGAGGGCAGATCTGCCTATACAAGCCAAACTATAAAGTCAGCATTATTTCCCTTCCTCCCCCAACCTCCCCACCCCGACCCCGACATGGATCCTTAGGCAGGCCTAGTTCTCAGGGCCCTGGAATCCCTTGGGCTCTTGAAAACCCTAGTCACAGTGTTCTACGGCATGGCTTCAAAAAGCTCTGGGATTTCTGCTTTCAATAGCTCACAGAAAGCTTGAAATCTCAATAGCTGGAGCCATTCTCATCAGAAGGAGCGCAAGAGCCGGGCATTCTGCATCAGTGTGTCTGCATCCAAGCTGGCAAGGCTTCTACCTTTTCATTCTTCCCATGCATAAGCAGAGTGGGGACCCAATTTGCCCTATTGTTATGCTAGAGAGAGACCAAGAGTCTCCTGCACACTCAGACTCTTGCTGAGGGGTGAGACCCAGAGCCCCAAGAATGATGAATCATCAGTGGCATTTACTGGGTGAGTGCTTACTGTGTGCAGTGCACTGTACTAAGCAATTGGGAGAGTAGAGTACAACAGCATGACTTAGCGGAAAGAGCACGGGTTGGGAGTCAGAGGACGTGAGTTCTAATCCCGGCTCTGCCACTTGTCCGCTGTGTGACCTTGGGCAAGCCACTTAACTTCTCTGTGCCTCAGTTACCTCATCTGTAAAATGGGGATTAAGACTGTGAGCCCCATGTGGGACAATCTGATTGCCTCGTATCTACCCCAGTGCTTAGAACAGTGATTGGCACATAGTAAGTGCTTAACAAATACCATTATTATTATTATTATTATTAACAGAGTTGGGAGACACATTCCCTGCCCACAACCAACTTACAGTCTAGAGGCCTATGAATGGCCTATAATCTGGGAAGACTCAGTGGACCTGGGAACTGGCCTCTCCAGGTTTTCCTACCCAGGTTCAAGTCCAACCGGACAGACCACAGGTGAGCATGCTGAACTAAAACCAGACCTGGCATGCTTTGATGCAAGCCTCAGTTGGAAGCATATGCACAAAAAAGCCATCACCAGTTCAGCTCAGGTTTGAGCAGTTTCAGTTGCACTGAATCCAGAAGTGAGGCCGGTATTTATTTTCCCATGCAATCAATCAACCAGTGGCATTTACTGAGTGCTTCCTTTGTGCAGAGCACTGTTCTAAGCTCTTGGGAAGGTACTATACCCTCACTAGACACGATTGTTGCCCTCACAGGGTTACATTCTAGCAGACTGTAAATCCTATAAATTGTGTCCCTGTGGGGAGATTTTAGGGTATTTGTTAAGCACTTACTATGTGCTAGGCACTTTTCTAAGCGCTGGGGTAGAGACAAGGTAATCAGGTCCAAGTCCCACATAGGGCTCACGGTCTTAATCCCCACTTTGCAGGTGAGGGAATTGAAGCACAGAGAAGTTAAATGAATTGCCCAAGGTCACATAGCAGACAAGTGGCAGAGTTGGGACTAGAACCCAGGTCCTTCTGACTACCAGGCCCATGCTCTATCCACTAGGCCACTCTGCTTCTCCACCTTGGTCTGTATTTCCATCTTTGCTCTGTCTTCCCCACCCTCTGTTAGACTGTAAGATCCTCTAGAGCCGGAATCCTCAATCAGCTGTGGATTCAAGTCCACGGACCCAATCAGGCTAGCACAAAGCCAAACCTAGCCAGGTCTGCACTGGGTTTAAATGGCCCCCACCTACCCCCAGAACCCATCATCATCAAGAGCACTCTGGAGTGACTACAGTGGGCAGAGCACAGTACTAAATGTTTGATGAGCATACAAAAGTAGCAAAAGATGTGATCCCTACCCTCGAGGAGCTTTCAATCTAATAGGAGAGACAGGTGGACGAGATCGGCTAAACATACGACAGGTGCACAAGTGAAAGCATGGATAACAGATGAGAAAGTAAGCAGGTAAATAATAGATCTACTCAGGAGTGCTAAGATGGCTGACGGGGTGGCATAACCCCCAAAGTGGGGGATTAGTCAGGGTCTTTGAAGATGAGGGTTTTGTTTGATATGAGAAGAAATAGGTGGCAATAGGAGGTTGTGTGAGGAGGGGTACAATGTGCTCTGAAAGGTGTTTTAAGCTTTGTATCTACCCCAGCGCTTAGCACACAATACTTGACAGCACATCATGAAATGGTCACAAGATCTTGACATTCAAAACCCATTTATGGTCAGTGACGACACCTCATTTTTTTCGGCAGGTGGGGGCGCGGGTAGAAGAGGCTGCTGTAAACTTAGGAAGCACTCGATACTAATATTATTTTAAAAAGGTGAGATCCTCGAAAAGTGATTTAAAAAGAGAAAGCCTCCATTCCCCACTTCAGTCAGGGGAACCATAGCACCAGTAACTGTGGCACTCCAGAGCAGAAGCTTAGTGGAAAGGGCACGGGCTTGGGAGTCAGAGGATGTGGGTTCTAATCCCAGCTTCGTCACTTGTCCGCTGTGTGACCTCGGGCAAGCCACTTCACTTCTCTGTACCTCAGTTACCTCATCTGTAAAAATGGGGATGAAGACTGTGAGCCCCACGTGGGACCACCTGATTACCTTGTATCTACCCCAGAGCTTAGAACAGTGCTTGGCACAAAGTAAGCCCTTCACAAATACCATCATTATTATTATTAACTGAAAACCACTTGGAAACAGCCTTGGCCGCCACCAATCGATGGCATTTACTGAGCACCTACTGTGTGCAGAGCACTGTACTAAGTGCTTTGAGAGCGGTGAAGTCTCTTGTCATAAAGGACAAAGATTTCGGGATCAAGAACCCATGTGAAGGAAGTAGTTCTAGTGCCAGTGGTTTGCCCAGTGCTACGCTCTTGTCCCTGCCCATCGTGTTCCTGCAACAAGCAATAGAGCAATCAAAGGGTGCAGCACACTGCAAAATGCATGCAAAAATGTGTCATGCAAAACCAGTGACTACACCTAATTTGGAGAGATATTGCTGTACATATGCAAGGTTTGGGCACGACTGTCCCCAAGGCTGCTGAGACTACCAAGTCTCAGGCAACCCAAAGCAGTGGCCAAGTATGCACGGCAGGAACCAGCAAAAGTGAGGCTTGGCTCAGGCTCTCTTCTGCTCTGGCTCAGGCCCAGGCTAGCCTCAGATGTCATGATCCACAGACCTCCCCCAGAATTGGGCCCGAGATTTCCACCCCGCAGCTCTTTAGTATGATGCCTTGCACGCAAATCCTCAGTGACTGTTTTTTTGGTGAGGATGGTCTGTTGGAAAATAATAACCAATCTCTTGAGGATTTTTCTGTATGCCTGAATGCAAAAGCTCATTTTGAAATTCTGTATATAAAATAACCAAAATCAGGGAATGTGCTATGCATAGTTAAAAATCTGTACTAGCTCTTTACTAGGTAAAGGACCAAATATTCAAAATAATCAGGAATACTCAGAAGGTGGCTAAAACTGCCACTTGCTGATGTAATGCCAGCAAATAAGAATTTTACTCAAAAATGGACACAACGGTAGCTTATCTTGCAGTCTATAATTCTCATATGACAAAGGGGAGGGGGGCAGGGAGCAAACTGCAGCTTCCGTGCCGCATGTGGCTCTTCTTCACTTGCTGTGCAAATCACATACATGTGCTTCGTTATTATTATTTTGCCACCACGGCTGCAGCGGGTTGCAGTGTGCTGCTGCTCTTGTCTTTTTTGGGGAGGCAGCGGTGACGCCCCCACCTAGTAGGGCCCAGGCCAGGGAGGGTGGCACCACCCGCGGTTCCACCCCCAGCTCCTGCTTCAGCTGTCAACTTGCTCACCGCCACCCCCAACGCGGCAACACCTGCTCTCCACCACTGGCCACCCCCCCACCCCCCTGGAACACCTGTTCTCTGCCACTCATCGCCACCCCAACCCCGGAATGGCTACTTGCCGTTCTGGTTAAAGGAATTTGGTGGGGCGGAGGGGACGACGACCGGTGGCACATTATGCCTTCGGTTTTTGGCTCTTCAGTTCATGAGGCTCGGCTACCTCCCATACTGTGACATTAAATGATATTTCCAATAAAAAACTTAATGAGAAAATACCAACACTTCTGTGCCCCAAACCAGCTCCGAATAACATTTCACAATTTTCTCCAGACATATATTTTCAGTATCTCAGGAGTATTTCAATCAGTATTTATTAAATATTCCCATTATCCCAGATCCATTATCCCTTCCAAGACGGCCGAGCACCAGAAGTCTGGGAAGTTAGGAATTTGTAAATGCCCAAAGACTTTGTTTCTTTGAGCCAGTAAACCGTATGATCCCTCAATATCTTGGTTTCCCCAGTTTCATAATAATGTTGGTATTTGTTAAGCGCTTACTATGTGCAGAGCACTGTTCTAAGCGCTGGGGTAAACACAAGGGAATCAGGTTGTCCCACGCGGGGCTCACAGTCTTAATCCCCATTTTACAGATGAGGGAACTGAGGCACAGAGAAGTTAAGTGACTTGCCCACAGTCACACAGCTGACAAGTAGCAGAGCTGGGATTCGAACTCATGAGCCCTGACTCCAAAGCCCATGCTCTTTCCACTGCGCCACGCTGCTTTCATCCATTTAACAGGCAAGCTGCGCCTGTGTGCTAAATACATACTCATGAGTTCAACTAAAACTTGAATTTTAATGGAGGGTTGAACTGCCTAGCCATTTTGAATAATCATCTGGGGTTTAAATGAGAGCCGTCACAGGATATCAAATGAATTACTTTTCCTTAATCAATGTTAATTGATGTTGGTATTTGTTACGCGCTTACTATGTGTCAAGCACTGTTCTGAGCGCTGGGATAGATACAAGGTAATCGGGTTGTCCCATGTGGGGCTCACAGTCTTCATCCCCATTTTTACAGATGCGGGAACTGAGGCACTGAGAAGTTAAGTGGCTCGCCCGAGTTCCCACAGCAGACAAGTGGCGGAGCGGGGATTAGAAGCCAAAACCTCCGACTCGCACGCCCGTCCTCTTTCCACTAAGTCACGCTGCTTCTCAGCCCCTTTTTAAGAAGTTAAAAGAGTAAACCAATGCCACCCCCCCCCATAAAAAAGTGAACACTCAGTTTGAACTAGCCCAACTTTCTCTGACGAGAAGTAAAACGAACCAAATCGATATTCTTTTTCACTCACCTAGAATAAACTACTATCTGCCCTGGATGAATAGGTGAGTCATTGCTGGCAAATCCTGCCCCGGAGGTGTAGTTAGGAGGGTCCGAATCGTACTTTTTCCTTTCTCCCCTTGCAGGAGGATCGCCTTCCTCCCAACCGGTGGGGTGGAGAGGATCAAGCGGGATCTAACAGGGAAGGTTCCCTAGAAGCCTCTGGCTCCCGGCAGCAGGGAGGGGGAGAGAAAGAGATGAGCCCCCCGGGGGGGGGGGGTCCCTCTCCAGCCCCGCCCACCACACCTATTTTCTGAACAACGAAAGCGCTCTCCGATCGGCATCAGCGCGGTACGGAACCGCGAGACCGGAGGATGGCACCGAACGCGGTCATGTGAGTCCACGGCCCCGTGCCCCCGCAAAAGCCGCAGCTTCTCCCCCAGCGCCGCTCCATCACAAATACCTACAGTTTTCCGAATGCTCTCGCTAAATCAAAGGACTTGAAGGTGGAAGGAAGAGTGTATGCGAAGAATTTTAGAAACCGTTTGGTCGGGTGGCCCAGAGAAATCGCCAGAGATGAAAAGCACTTTCCAAGGCTGCTTTGGACTCAGTTATCTACTTTTTTCTCCCGGGGGGGGGGGGGGGAGGGGGAAGGGCGTCAAGAAAAAATGGATCTAGAGCGGGCTGGTTAGAGAGAATGACCTGATCCCTTTTTTTCCTCTCCGCTAAAGCCCTGACATAACCGGCTTTCAAAGACACTGTTTTCGACCCTTATAATCAAAGGATGGAAATGTTCGGTTAAGATGCAGGAAATTAAATTTAAAAGGGGGAAAAAAGCCTCCAAAAAGTTGAGGATGCCCCGTGTTCCACCCGACACGATTTAATCAACGCTCAGGACACCTAAATCAAAAATCAGCAGCCCTCTCATGCGTGTGAAGCGATTCTGTTACTCAAGAGCGAGTCTAACTGCCCGGGAGAAAGTTCAGGCAGAGGAGTTTGACAGAGCCGGCGGCATAACGCTAAGGACTGATTGATGACGGTTCGGTCTGACAAAGAATTAAAATGAGCGGCAACAAGAGGTGGGGAAAGAAAGAATAAGAAAATAAGGCACAACTCGATCTTTCAAAAGTGTATTGAATGCATCTACCGTTCTCCCCTGCCGTGCGTCGCGAATCTGAAAATAGTTAAACGCCCCGAGTCACAAGAGTGGCGAGAATAAGAGGGTGTTTTTATAATCATTTAAAAGTCGACTTCGGAAATGCTGCGTGCCCGCCCGCTCGCCCTAATATACGGCTCTGAGGGACACAGACCCCGAGATGGGATCCTCCGGCTCCGGAACGGCTTATCTGATAAGACACGATTCCGAAAACGAGAAGAAGAAAAAGTCCATCAAACTGCACTGGCTGGCTGACGGTGATGGGTGTTGGCAAGAAGTGTCTGAGCATTACGTTTCTTCCTCTTTCCCATCGTTAGAGAAAACTATTAAACGTGATATTTTCAAGAGGCGGGTGGGGCGGGAAGGAGAGAAAGTTAACTAGATAGGGGGAGGAGAGGGGGAAGTCAAAAATGGAAATGGTGAGAAAAGATCAAAGTAGTACTGAGACTCGTGGTGGGTGGGTTTGGGTTGGTTGTTTTTTTTTTTTTTTTTTCCAAACTGACAGCGGGAGCGAAAGTTGGTTGATTCCAGAGCGATCCAAATACGGAGCAGCCTCGGAGGCGGTTCGAGCGGGAAGCGGCGGGCCGGGCCGGCGTAGGGGGGTGGGAAGACACCTCCGGTTGGGAGGAGAGAGGGAGGCACCCGGCGGAGGAGCGTGTGTGTGAAGGCTTGGGCCGTAGGGGGCGCGGAGGGCAACCCCACAACTGCTAAAGCGATCTGAGTCGAGAAAGTATGCACGGGAGGAGGGAGGGGGAGCCAGGACACCAGAAAGTTTGCCCCGTCTCTGCCCCGCTCCTCACTCCGGGCTGTAAGACGAAGTTGGTGGCAAGGGGGCGAAAAGAGGGGGTGTTTGAAGCGGCGCCCGACTGGGACTCCAAGACTCCTTTCTGTCCCCCGGGTCCCCGCTCCCCAACTCCCGGAAAGTCTCCCCCAGTGCAAGAGTCCCGACCTCGACCCGCTCCGTCTCCCCTTCTCTCTTGGATTGAACCCTCGTGCCCCGGCCCCGAGCGAGGTATGGGGCGGGGGGTGGGGAGGAGGGGGGCAGCAACGGGACGAACTTTCCGGCCGTCCCAGCTCAACTCCCGGGAGTTCCCGCAGTTGTCAGGTTGGGGGGGGCGGACGGGGGAGTTTCGCATCAGTCACCTGCAGCGGTGGCCGCGGTGCCGCCTCTCACCGGCTGGGCTTGGGGTTCGGGCTGAGCCTCCGACGGTACCGCTGCGTCTCGCTCCCCGTTGGTAAGTAACAGTCTCCACGGCTACAGTATCTATGGCGGCGGCGCAGCCGCTCCCGCTCCTCCTCCTCCTCCGCGCCGGGGGAAAGAGGCGGTTGGGGGGAGGGGAGAAGACGAGGCTCGTTAGAGGAAACTGCCATTACGTTACCTGCTAACGTCATTAAGCCGTCACGGTTCCCTCCCCGCTCCTCGTTAGTTCCCCTAAGAGGCGGGTCGGCTCTAGCGGCGAGTCGGGCCCGGGCCCCGGTCGGGCCAATCGCTGACGGGGAGAAGGGAGTTCCACGACTTGGCGCGCATTTGGCGCCTCTCGGCCCGGGTGGGGCTTGCCGCGGAGAACCGCCCAGCGTTGGTCTGGGGAACGGGGGGGCCGAGCCGCAAAGGCAAGGGGGCACCGGCTGCCTGCGCCGGTGGGGCTTTATGGCGCCGCCCAAACTCCAGCCGTCCGAGCGTCCCAGAGGAGTTCGGACAAAAGACGAGAAGCAGCGTGGCTCAGTGGCAAGAGCCTGGGCTTGCGAGCCCGAGGTCGTGAGTCTACACCTACGCCGCTCGGCAGCTGTGGGACTTGCCTCAGTGACCTCATCTGGAAAACGGGGATGATGACTGTGAGCCCCACGAGGGACCCCCCTCCCTCCCCCCGATGACCTTGTATCTACCCTAGCGCTTCGAACGGTGCTCGGCGCATAGTTAGCGCTTAAGAAATGCCACCGTTATTATCTGGGAAAGGGCCGGCCCGGGCCTGAGGTTAGAGCCGAGGGAGAGGAGCCGCCTCTCCCCAAAGGGACAGGGCTGCGAGAGCCCCGGCCGGAGGGGAAGAAGCTGGGGGGGTTATGCTTTATGTGAAAAAAACGGGACGGGACGGAAGCAGTAATGCTGGCTGCCTGAGCCCGTGACAGGATGATTCCAGACTCCCGCCCTGGGCTCCTCCCCACCCCCCAAATCCACCTATAGGAAGGTGGGGCCGGGAGTACAGTCAGGCCGAAGAGTCTTCGCTTCTCACACTCCTAAATTTAAATATAAACAGGTATATATAAACATTTATATTATGTACGTGTATACATATACATACACACACACACACACGTATAACACATGCTTTAGCGTGTTTAGCCACGTGCAGCGTGGCTCAGTGGAAAGAGCCCGGGCTTTGGAGTCAGAGGTCATGGGTTCGAATCCCGCTCTGCCACTTGACAGCTGTGTGAGTGGGGGCAAGTCACTTCACTTCTCTGTGCCTCATTTCCCTCATCTGTAAAATGGGGATTAAGACATGAGCCCCACGTGGGACAACCTGATTCCCCTGTGTCTACCCCAGCGCTTAGAACAGTGCTCGGCACATAGTAAGCGCTTAACAAATACCAACATTATTATTATTATTATTATTATTATTGTATCTACCCTGGCGCTTAGAACAGTGCCTGGCACATAGTAAGCGCTTAACAGATATTATTATTAAGTGCTTAAGTACCATTTTAAAAACTAACGTTTTTACTATTCTGGACCAATAGGCTGGTTATTTTCACCACCAAACTCAGCTAAGTAACAAAGGACAAGCTTGGCGGGGTACTTGTTAACGGCTGAGACGGTTGGTCCCATATTGAACTTTTCAGCCCCACCCCCAGCCCCTGCCAAGAGGTAAACTTTAATAATAATTGGAGTATTTAACCGTTTTCTACGTGCCAAGTACTGTACTAAGCGCTGGGTTAGATATGAGATAATCATGTTGGACACAGCCCCCGTTTCACATGGGACTCACTGTCTCGGGGGAAGGAGAATGGGTATTGACTCCCCATTTTACAGGTGAGGAAACTGAGGCACAAAGACGTGAAGTGATTTGCCCAAAGTCACACAGGAGGCAAGAGGCAGAGCTAGGTTTAAAACCCAGGTCCTCTGATTCCCAGGCCCTTGTTCTTTGCTCAATGCTCTTTCCACGAGGCCATGCAATTTCTGCCACAATTATTACTAATCAAAGGTGTCATCTAAGAAAGAAGTGTGTACGCATGTGTGTGCGTGTGTTCGGTATCAATATAAAAACTCCACTTTTCCTGGATAAATAAGCCTTGATGGTATGGACATATTAAACACTCCCAGGGGTGCTAACTCTTCATTTTGAGAATGGTGATGAGTCTGGGGGTGGGGTGTTGGGGGCAGAACATTGAGGGAGCAGAAATTTGGGGTGGAGGAGGGGGATTAATAAGGAAAATGTACTCAGCCTAACTGTGTCCTCGACCACCTATTAGGTTCTTACTGGGCACCGGGCCTGGGTGCAAGAGGTTCTTGCCCAGGTACCCCATGGAGTCACTGGTTGCTCCATGGCTCCCTTCTCGCTTCTTCCCCCACTTCCTCCTCCCAGCTCCAGCTGGCTGCCCTGCCCCCAAAATGTCTTCATACCTTTGGAGCCAGCCCCATTGTCCTCCTTGCCCCCGTGGAGTTAGGATCTATTCTCCCTCTCATTAGGATGCTTGAAAATAGAGTTTTGGAGATGATCGGAATGTAAAATATTTGAAAGCAAATACTTCTTAGAATTGGGGTAAGCGCTGTATTTAATTAAGTACTGACTCTGAAAAAAAAATGAGGTTAGCCCTGGTCCAGGCACTCAGCCTAAGTCAGCACCCCCAGCAGGGCCCAGAGCATTCAGTGGGTAGAGGTTCTTTCTGAGCATGTGGAGGAAGATAAGTAGTGCTAAAGTAATTCCATATTAAATAGCCAGCCAATAGTAAGAGATTATTGATGTCTTCTAAACTGTATCATAACAAACTTTCTCGGTATTTGAGGTTTTGTTTTTCTGGGGAGGCCAAAATCTTGGAAGTTAAGGTTTGAAATGGAACCCCACATTTGGAGATAGTTACTGGCACACAGGGTAATGTGGTTCAAAGCACGACTTTATGGGGGGAATCGTGTCTTCTGACTCTCTCTAACTCTCCCAAGCACTTAGTACAGTGGCCTGCACACCAGTAAGAGCAAGAGCTTAGTAAATACCACTGATTAAGAGCCGTCCAGTTTGAAGACAATGCTGCTGCCAGTGAGATTGTATCGATTAATCAATCAATGGTATTTGCTGAGCACTTACTGTGTGCAGAGCGCTGCACTGTTTGGGAAAGTACAATACAACAGAGTTGATAGACATCCATGAGCTTGATCAATCGATCCGTACGGTGTGCGGAGCCCTGTACTAAGCAATTGGTACAACAGTACTAAGCAACAGTACAACAGAGTTGATAGACATAATCGTTGTCCATAAGGATTTTACAATCTAAGTGTATAGATAAGTGTTGTTGAGAGAGACTGTCTTCCACAATTGTAATTTTAGCTAGTATCCATCAGCTGGCTACCTCCCTGAAAGCTGTGAGGCAAAGACGGAAAGAGGAGAGACTGGAAATAAAGTATGTGGCCTAGCGGAACGAGCGTGGCTCTGGGATTCAGGACACCCGGTTCTCCTCCCCACTCTGCCAATGCCACTGTAATCTACCATAGTGCTTGACACCTAGTAAATGCTTAATTCCTACCCTAATTATTATTCATCATTTTTACATCCATTGCACAGACCTGATTCTGCATCCCTCCTGCCTGTTTAGGTGAGGACAAGTGCAGTTATGAATGGTGTCTTGTGTCATCTCCACTTCCCTGCGTGCCTGTGCATCCTGGCTCTCTCATTCACCCCACACATCCAATCCGTCACCAAAACCTGCCAGTCTCACCTTTATAATATCGCCAAGATCCGCCCTTTCCTCTCCATCCAAATGACTATTTTACTGGTACAGGCTCTCATAATATCCCGGGAGGATTATTGTGTCAGCCTTCTCTCTGATCTCCCTTCCTCTTGTCTCTCCCCGCTCCAATCTATTCTTCACTCCGCTGCCCGGCTCATCTTCCTGCAGAAACGCTCTGGGCATGTCACTCCCCTTCTAAAAACTTCCAGTGGTTGCCTATCAACCTCCGCACAAAACAAAAACTTCTCACTCTAGGCTTCAAGGCTCTCCATCACCTTGCCCCCTCCTACCTCTCCTCCCTTCTCTCTTTCTACTGCCCACCCCGTAGGCTCTGCTCCTCTGCCGCCCACCTCCTCACCGTCCCCCGTTCTCGCCTATCCCACCGTTGACCCCTGGGCCACGTCCTCCCACGGTCCTGGAATGCCCTCCCTCCTCACCTCTGCCAAACATTCTCTTCCCCTCTTCAAAACCCTACTTAGAGCTCACCTCCTCCAAGAGGCCTTCCCAGACTGAGCTTCCCCTTTTCCCTCTGCTTCCTCTACTCCCCCTCAACCCCCCTTCACTTCCCCTCAGCTAAGCCCTCTTTTCCCCCCTTTCCCTCTGCTCCTCCCCCTCTCCCTTCCCCTCCCCTCAGCACTGTACTCGTCCTCTCAACTGTATATATTTTCATTACCCTATTTATTTTGTTAATGAGGTGTACATCACCTTGATTCTATTTATTTGCTATTGTTTTAATGAGATGTTCATCCCCTATATTCTATTTATTGCTATTGTTTTTGTCTGTCTCCCCTGATTAGACTGTAAGCCCGTCAAAGGGCAGGTACTGTCTCTGTTACCGATTTGTATATTCCAAGCTCTTAGTACAGTGCTCTACACATAGTAAGCACTTAATAAATACTATTGAATGAATGAAGGATGTATACACACACACCACTGCACCCCTGTGTTTCTTCTTGCAACACAACTGCCCACCTGGGCAACAGTATCCTCCTCAGTACTGCAGGAAAGGGAGGTGTTTGCTGTAGCAGCATGGCCTAGTGGATAGAGTATGGGCCTGAGAGTCAGAAGGACCTAGGTTCTAATCCCGGCTCTGCCACTTGTCTGCTGTGTGACCTTGGGCAAGTCACTTCACAAAATGGGGATTAAGATGGTGAGCCCCTTGTGGAACATGGACCGTGTTAAGAATAATAATAATAATAATGGTATTTGTTAAGCGCTTACTATGTGCCAAGCACTGTTCTAAGCGGTGGGGGAGATACAAGGTAACCAGGCTGTCCCATGTGGGGCTCACAGCCTCAATTTTCATTTTACAGATGAGGTAACTGAGGCACAGAGACGTTAAGTGACTTGCCCAAGTTCACACAGCAGGCAAATGGTGCTTATTCTGCACATAGACTCTAGACTATATGCTCTTTGTAGTCAGGGAATGTGTCTGCTCGTTGTACTCTCCCAAGTACTTTGTACAGTGCTCTGCACATAGTCAGTGCTCAATAAGTAACACTGATGATGATGCTAGCAAGTGCTCAATAAATGCCATTGATGAAGTGTTAGAGCTGGGGTTAGAACCCAGGACTTCTGCCTTTCGGGTAAGCTCGTTGTGGTCAGGGGATGTGTCTGTTATATTTTTTATAGTGTACTCTCCCAATCGCTTAGTACAGTGCTCTACACACAGTAAGCACTCAATAAATATGATTGATTGAGTGTTCTTTCCACTAGGCTACTCTGCTCCTCTGTTTGTAATAGCTCTGGGCCAGCTATATCCTCGAGGCAGGACAGTGGCAGAAAAAGAACAAGAGGAAAAGGAAGGAAGTGGAACCAAAAAGCAAAAGGACAGAGTTTCCATTTCTAAATCAATCAATAGCTTTTATTGAGCAACTTCCATGTATGGAACACTCTACTAAGCCCTTGGAAGAAGACAAATGTAGGATCCCTGCCCATATGGAGCTTACTGTTAAATGAACACATAGCCCAATTTACAGCTAGGAGGAAGAAAAGCTTAAATAGTAGAGAATGTAAGTTGAAATGTGCAAAAGTGCTGAGATGAAAGTTGGGAGGATGTAACCTATGATCATTTTTCCAAAATGTCAAAATCCTCCAATGGTTTCCTATTCTTCTCTATAGTAGACAGAGACTTCTGACGGTCGTTTTTAAGGCAGTCAGCGCTCTCCCTTCTACTTATCCTCCCTCTTGTCCTTCCTCGCCCTCACTCACAATCTTCCTTATTCTGTAGCTAATCTTATTCTCATCTCAACGACCTCTTGCTCACTCCCTCCTCCTTCATACCTAAGAGACCACAGCTTCCTCCCTCCTCCTTCATACCTAACAGCCCACAGCTTCCTCATTTTCAAAGCCTTTCTGAGATCACAATTCCTGCAGGAGCCCTTCCCCAAGTAAACTCTAATCTCCCCACTTTATATTCCCCAGCTGCCACTTCAGCCCCTGAGGGGCTGTCTAAGTACTTAAGTTCCCACAACCCCATAGCATTTACCAATCAATTAATCATATTTCGTGTTTACTATGTGTAGAGCATTGTAATAGTAATAATAATGGTATTTGTGAAGCGCTTACTATGTGCCGTGTACTGTTCTAAACACTGGGGTAGATACAAAGTAATCAGGTTGTCCCACATGGGGCTCACAGTCTTAATCCCCATTTTACAGATGAGGTAACTGAGATACAGAGAAGTTAAGTGATTTGCCGTAGGTTACACAGCAGAGAGGTGCCGGAGCCTAATTGGAACACACATCCTCTGACTCCCAAGCCCGTGCTCTTGCCACCAGGCCACGCTGCTTCTCATTGTACTAAACGCTTGGGAGACTTATGTATGTCTTTTATGAACTTTATTATTCTACTACCCCTATCTGTAATTTATTTATCTGTGTCCCCGCACTAGACTATAAGTTCTTTGTAAGCCGGGATTGTGGTTTCTAATGCTTTTGTATTCTTCCAAGTGCTCAGTACAGTGTTCTACACACTGTGGGCAGTCGATATATGCAATTAATTAATCGGTTGGGAGAAGAAAAATTCATCGGGGAAAGCTTCCTGGAGGAGTTGGGATTTCAGAAGGGCTTTGAAGATGGGGATCATTGAGGTCTGGTGGATCATGAATCTGAAGGGAGAGGGAGTTGCAGGCAGGAGGAAGGCTGGTGTGAGCCAAGGGTCAGAGGCGGGAGAGTTCAGAAACTAGATATGGTACACAAGTGAACTTTGAAGGAATAGAGTGCAAGGAGGGCTATACTAGGAGAGAGTGGCTAGATAAAGGGAGTGAGCTGTTGGAGGGCTTTAGAGCCAATAGTCAGGAATTTCTGTTTGATGTGAAAGAGGATGGGTAACCACTGAAGATGTTTGATAGATATGTGCAGAATAGCCTCTTCCAAAGATGACCCGCACAGCAGAGTGAAGTGTAGACTGGAGAAGGGAGAGCCTGGAGGCAGGGAGACCAGTGAGGAAGCTGATGTAGTAGTCAATCTGGAATATGACAGACACCTGGACCAACTAGGAATTTTCTGGTCCCTCAGAGCCAAGCCTCACAGGCTTCCTTGAAAATTCGCACTTCAAGCCCACCCCTTCTCCTCCTCCAAAACACCTTCCTACAGTTCGACAAAACATAGACGGCAGGCCTAAGAGGGGGAGTTCGACTGGTAGTCAGTAGGAAATATGCATTCTAAAAAGGCAATGATATGAATTACTTGGGATTAGAACTAATAAAAAAGTAAACAACTGTACACAATGGTGTTGTCATCTTTGGCCAATTTGTCCACTCGTTTTGCTTGGACATCCAGGTATTTTTAAATCACCGTACAAACTAGCCTTAATTCAGCGAGCAGTCCTTTGGATGGCAGACATTTGGATAGTGGACTTCTCACTACACAGTGAAGAAGGACAAGTTGTGTGGTAAGGGATAAATCAGCCAGATTTCCAAACACTAATACGGTGCCACACAGTCCCATGGAGACCTTTATGCCATCTAGCGGTTGCTTTCGATAACCCAACTTACTTGACAGTAGCCACATCTTCCAAACTGGGAATCGGCTGGAAGAGCCCCTCCATCGTCAAATAGTGGAGCGGTTAAGATTCGTCTCTCGGGTCACCGTGCGTATACCCGTCACCGTGTATCGATTGAGCACTTTGGGCAGAGCACCGTACTAAGCGCTGCGGTAGAGTATGCAGGTGGGAATTAGATTCGGTCCCTGGCCCTCTGGGTGCTCCCAAACTAAGAACAGGCCCAAGGTGGGACTACATTACTGTAGTGTGTGCTCGCCTTAGGGTAGTCCCCCGGCTCACTCCCCCTTACCTATGCTCTCTCTTATACCACACCCCGGCACTGACTGTTTTCTCTCAAGCTCACCGTCCCACTGTGCCTAGCTCCCAACTCTCCCACTTTGGACCCCTGGCTCACACCCTTCCTTCAGCCTAGCTCTCCTTTCCCCTTCAAATCCTCCAGAACACAGCTCTCCTCATCTTCAAAGCACTTCTGAAATCCCATCTCCTCCAGGAAACTCTCAGATTAACTTTTCTTCTCCCCAGGTTATATCCGGTTCTCCTTTGATGTAGACTGTGAACCCTATGTAGGATAGGGACTGTGTCTGACCTGAATAGCTTGTATCTACCCCAGCGCTTAGTACAGTGCTTGTCACATAATAAGTGCTTAACAAATACCAGTTATTATTATATCTCCCCATTATCAACACGGTACTTTTGCACTTTACAATCTTGCTTATGGTTTTGTGCCTATTGATTTGTATACTCTACTACTTTCTTCCTCCTAGGTGTAAATTATTCTGTGTCTGTCTCCCCCATTAGATTGTAAGCCCCTTACTGTCAGGGATTGTGTCACATCCTCCTCCTCCTCACTGGTATTTTTGAACACCTACTGAGTGTGAAGCACTGTACTGACCTTCCATCTTTATATTCTTCCTAGGGTTTAGTACAGTGTTCTGTACACAGAGGTGCTCAATAAATGATACTGATTGATCGCTGAGACGAAGATCTTCAATTATCTTGCTGAAATTAGGTGTCTTTGCCAAAGTTTATGAAAAAATGAAATTGTCAATTAACATCCAAAAGACTTTATCCAAAGATACTAATGATCACACTGCACACTTCAGACCAGGCAAACACAGAGACATGCTAGTGAATGGAATATTTTTCATAGCTTGACCATCATCTGGTAGTAGTTTTAGTAGTAATAACGTTTATTGAGCATGCATGAGAGCAGTGTACTGAACTAGTTGCTTGGAAAGTATAGAAAAACAGTGACATGTTCCCTGCCCATAAGAAATTATTATTATTATTGCTAAGCTTACTCTCTAACCTTGGACACAAACATAAAACTACTTCAGAAAACTGGCTGGTGAAAATATTAAATTGTTGCCTCAATGCATAAACCCAGCCTTTGAATCCTAAAGAAACAAGTGCTTGAGAATTGTGATAGAAGACCTCCAAACCAAACTTATCGTTCAATTTTGGCATCAGCAAACTTCCCAGTCAACTTTTCAAGCCTTCAGTTGGCTTGAGTAGCAGCGTGGTCATGTTGTCTAGGGAAGAGAGAGAGGCAGCCTGATCTAACTGAAAGAATTGAGTCTAGAAGCTCCTTGCAGGCAGGGAACGAATTACCCCTGACACTACATCCACTGACAAACAGCTAAAGAAGCTCCTGAGAAGACTGAAGTTGCTGCAAGAAGAATGGAAACACAGATTTTTAGGGATAATAAATATGGGATTGACTTTTTGGGACTTCAAAATAATGTAATTTGGGGTTTTTTGTCCATTTTTATTCTTATTTTATGAAATTGGGTTTAAATTTCAAAAAAATTCAGATTTTATTTTAGCTTTTATTTTAATGATTCACATAACTATAACCTTTGCTAGGCAAGTGTTTCTTTGCTAATATTACTCCTTTCTTGTATTTCCAAACACATCGCAGCTACCAGTTTGGCATACGTGATACTATTAAAACAACCTAACTTGGTTTAGCATATTGGACTCCAGCATCAATCTAAAGCTTAACAATATAAAAATCTGGCTTTGGGGGTCAGGGCTTTATTTTGGAGTGAGAAAATAGGGACACACCCATGATTAGCCAGAACTGATCCTGGGTGCCGGTTACTCGAGGAAACTCCAAATTCTTTATGGAGTGGAGTGGAGAAATACCCCAGAAAATTTTTTTAAAACATAACACATTTAAAAATGGTGAAACCTTCCAGATATTACCTTCCACAATACATGTCGACTCTCCTGACAGCAATGGAAATATTGACAGTCCATCATACAATTGACTTAAATTGACCATAACAAAATTAGATTGGATTCATAAATCAATCAAAGCCCATTTTGGCAATTGAAGGTATGAAGAACATTTCTTCTAAGTTTTAAAAATTAAATTTTGTGGAGGTTTTTAACCCTAATTTTAAAAAAATGATTTGGGTGTTTGAAAGAGGGTTAAAATCGAGTCCAACACTGAAAATCTCTATCCTACTAAAGCTGGCCCGAAGAAATGGCTATTTTGGCTTCAGGAACACTACCCCTCTCCAGGTACTATTTTTAGTTGTCGATGACTGGTCACACTACTTTTGTAAAATTCCTGGCAAGACTTGGTCTTATAAAATTCTGGAAACTGGCAAAGGGGATAGAAAAGGGAGAATTCACTTAAAACCACGAGAGTCACGTAAATCATACAAATTTAGGATTTAAACCCCGATGAAGACCCCATTCCTTCAAATGGAGCCATCTTGGTGATTTTCCACCCTCCTATAAACTTCTTGTCAGAAGTGGGGTAGTCCCATCACCTCTGGAACATTTTATTTACTACTTACTTAAGGAGATCGCCTTACTATCTGGGAGTCCCTCTAGCAACTCCAAGCCATTTTGGGAGTGAGGCATATCCAAATATCTTCACTTTTACAATAAATTAAGGATGGATCCAGGCATAATTCCAGTGCTTCATTTACCCTGAAGCCAGCTTTCTAAAGAGAGATGGTGACTATCTTGGGGAAGCAGCATGACGCAGTCGATAGAGCATGGACCTGGGAGTCAGAAGGTCATGGGTTCTGATCGCTACTCCACCATTTGTCTGCTGTGTGACCTTGGGCAAGTCCCTTCACTTCTCTGGGCCTCAGTTACCTCATCTGTAAAATGGGGATAGAGACTGTGAGCCGCCTATGGGACAGGGACTGTGTCCAATCCGATTTGCTTGTAACCTCCCTGGCATATAGTAAACACTTAACAAATATCATTACCATTGTTATTATTATTAACTTCCCCAGAGCTTAGCACAGTGCTTGATACAGAGTAGGCTCTGAACAATTACCATAATAATAATTATTACTGAAACTATTTTGAGAGGGTCAGGGCCCTGCTTCCTCTAGCCCGTAAACTACGTTGTCAGCTCCTTGTGAGCAGGGAACTGTCTACCAAATCTGTTGCCCTGTATTCTGCCAAGCGCTTAGTACAGTGCTCTGCACACAGTAACCAAACAATACCATCGATTGATTGTCCTGCCAGAGAATGCTAACGTCAATCAATCGATCAATGGTATTGATTGAGCACTTACCATGTGTAGAGCACCGCCCTAAGCACTTGGAGAGTGCAATATAGTAGAATTAATAGACGTGTTCTCTGCCCACAAGCAGCTTACACACTAAAGGAAGTTCTGTTTCAAATTCCTTGTCTACCAAACGTAATTTGGCCTCCAGGTTCCTCTTTCCTACACTTCCCTTTATCATTAGTCTCAACATGTTCCACAGACCAGTGGCTCTTCCTCTCCCCTTGCCTAAAATCTAGTTGTATGACTTGAGATCCATTATCTTTCCAATGAGCAAACAAATTATCATTTGATCCCTTTAGATGTCATATCCCCTGATTTGTAGATGTCCAACTATCAAATTTCCCACTACCACCACCTGCTTTTGCCTAACTGGCAGGGGCCCCGTCCTCAGAGTGCCTTCAGTCACCACCCTGCTTTAAGTCCTTATCATTTCCAGCTAGGCTACTGCATGAGCCCAATCTCCCTGCCTTCATCCCCTTCCTCCTCAGTTGATCCTACTTTCTGTTGCCCTGATCCTCCTTTCTGTTGCCCTGATCCTCTTCCTAAAATGTCATACAGAATGCATCACGCCACTCCTCGAAAACCTCCAATGGCTCTCAGCTTCCCCCAGTATCCCACGGAAGCTCCTCACGATTGGTTTCAAGGCTGTCCACCAGCTCTCTCCTGCTTACACACTGTTTCTCTTCACTGCTACCCTCTGGTTTACACTCTTCCTTCTCCTGAGCTCAGCTTCTCACTGCACCCCACTCTTGTCACTTCTACTTCTACTGCATCAGCCTCCTTTCTGACCTCCCAATCTCCTGTCTCTCCCCACTTCAGTCTATATTTTACTCTGCTGCGCAGATTATCTTTCCACAGAAACGTTCGGGGCATGTCACCCTCCCGCCTCCTCAAAAATCTCCAATCAACCTTCATATCAAGCAAAAACTCCTCACTCTTGGCTTCAAAGCTCTCCATTACCTTGCCCCCTCCTACCTCACCTCCTTTCTCTCCTACATCCCAGCCCGCACACTCCGCTCCTCTGCCGCTAAACTCCTCGCTGTGACTCATTCTCTCCTGACCCGCCATCGACCCCTGCCCCACGTCCTATCTCTGACCTGAAACGCCCTCCCTCCTCAAATCCGCCAATCATACTTCCCCTCTTCAAAGCCCTACTGAAGGCTCACTTCCTCCAAGAGGCCTTCCTAGACTAAGCCCTCCTTTTCCTCAGCTCCCCCTCCCCTCTGCGTCACCCCGACTCGCTCCCATTGCTCTACTCCTCCACCTCACACTTGTGCATATATATACATATCTATAATTCTCTTTATATTAATGCCTGTTTACTTGTTTTGGTATGTATACATATATAATTCTATTTATTTGTATTAATGACTGTTTACTTGTTTTGATGTCTGTCGCTCCCCTTCTAGACTGTAAGCCCGGTGTGGGCAGGGATTGTCTCTTTATTGCTGAATTGTACTTTCCAAGTGCTTAGTACAGTGCTCTGCATACAGTAAGCGCTCAATAAATACGAGTGAGTGAATGAATGAATACCATCTCTGAAACACTGTTCATGCCCTTCCCCGTGCATGGAACTTGTCAAATCTGTCACACCTCATCCATTCCCACCTTAAACACCCTTCTAAAAAAAAAATCTTCTCCAGAGACATTCCCTGGCTAATTCCCACCTCCATCAGTCACCCATTGCACTCCTATGTGTATTCTGTTTATTCAATTTTTATTTTCAGTTTTGGCTTTCTTTTATTTTTTTACACTGGATCTGTGTTTTTACTCTTCCTCATAGTGTATGTATTCAATGTAGGTCTGCCTGTCACCTTCCTTAGATTGTCAGCTTTCCATGGTTCTACTTTTTTTGTTTCTCCCAAGCATTTGGCACAGTGCTCTGCACTCAGGAGGCACTCAATAAGCATTGCTGCTGCTGATGCCTAGCAGAAAAGATTATTGGCCAGTGAGCCTGGGAAGGAGGTGTTTGGAGAGGGTTGGCTCGGAAAGCTGCAGAGGAGCTAAGGACCAAGAGAGATATGGTGGTGTTAATTGCTATACTGCTCCAGGTGGTAAATCCTGCTCCAAAATCGTACCCACTGGCCTTCCTCCCTCCCAATCCTGGGCATGGTCCCCTCTGTTCTGGGGGAATAGTGGTGGTGGGGGGCAACAGAGGCACTTCAGTGGGGGAGGGGAGCAATTACCCTGTGGAATTGGCACTAAGGTAATGGCTTCTTCCCTACAGCTTTTTAAGCATGGCAGGTGCCAAAGTTTGCCCTACGCATCACAGTCAGATAAGAGCTAGCGGTGGAGTCAAAATATTCACTCCACTTTTTGCCTCATTCTGGCAGGATGTGATACCTGAATGGCCCTGGCTCTTGCTTTCACAATCCAATTCCCTTGACTACTGCATCAGTCTCCTTCAATTGATCTCCTCACCTCCAGGCTCTCCCTTCACCAGGTCATTCTTTATTCTGCTGTCTGGGTCATTTATCTAAAACACTGTCCTATACACATTCCCCCCTCTCCTCAGAAACCTTAGATGGTGAGGTACCCATTCCTCTTCACATCAAGCAGAAACTCCTGACCACTGGCTTAAGGCACTTCATCAACTCTCTCCTTCTTGCTTAACCACTCACTTCCCCCAGCTCACACTCTTTGTGTCTCTCAAGTTAGTCTGTAAGATCCTTGAAGGCAGGGATATTGGATTTTAATTCTATTGCAATCTCCTAAATGCTTAATATAATGCTCTCCACACAGAAGGGGCACAGTAAATACTACTGGCTGATTGACTGATTCTCCAGGCCAAATAATCCCAGTTCCTTTAAGTATTCCTGTTCTCTGTATTCTTCTTTGATGGTGGAGTCCACTTATAAGTGTAATTAAAGGACTACCTCGTGGTTCCTATATTTTTGATACCTAATGGACTGAGAATTAAATGTCAGTTCTTAGTGATGTGCATATTGTCCATAGGAATGTCTACAGGGTAGTGAATTTCCAAGCAATTGACTAAAGTGAAAAACTTGGTACCCCAGTAATCAGGTCTTTGAAGCACTGAGTGCTTCCCCACAACAGGTTTTGGACCAAGTTATGATCTACATTATTTTTAAAATTCTTAAGGACTAGACTCTAGGAATTAAAAAACTACAGTAATTCCAACTGCTAGAATGTGACTTCTAGTAATGCTTGGTATATTTCTGAGTCTCACTCTTCTTATCTGTAAGGTGAGACAAGACTAACAAATGATTAGGAAACGCTCTTCATTCTCAATAATAAACCAGTCAACAGAAATGATAATGATTATGATTCTTTAATTCTTTTTTATGGTATTTTTAAGTGCTTACTGTTTGCCAGGTCCTTTACTGAGTGCTAGGGTAGATACAAGCTAATCAGGTTAGACACAGTCCATGTCCCACATTGAGCTCACAGTCTTAAATCCCCATTTTAGAGGTGAAGTGACTGAGGCCTTGAGAAGTGAAGTGCCTTGCCCAAGGTCACACAGCAGACAAGTGACAGATATGGGATTAGAAGCCAGGTCCCTGCTCTATCCACTAGGCCATGCTCCATCTCAACAAACTTTTTGTCAACAAACTTCCAGTTTGGGATCTTCAAAATGTGATCACTAAGATTGCTTTGCAGGGTACTTTGCAGGGTCTGCTCATGACATTTTGGTGCCTTTAGGGGAGAAACAGATATGTGGAAGGCAACTGAAGCAGGAGGGGAGAAATGGAAATCAGAAATGGAAAAGAAGAGCCTTTAAGCAAGCAACCCCTTCAGCAATGGCTTAGCTTGCTCTTGTCCTGGCTGGCCCTGGTCACTAATATAACTAACTTTCCCAAATTGTTTCTATATGCCAATAAGCAGCACTGGGGAGGGGGTTACTCTGTGCCTGGGTGGATGTTTTTTGACTGAATTAGCAAGATGTGACAAGAATTGTGGCTGAACATGCCGGGACCGGCAGCAGTCAATGACTCTCTTGAGCTGCCTATGGTTTCATCCTGGATTACCACACTGACGCCGCCTGGAACAAACTTATTAATAATGATAATAATAATTGTGGTATTTGTTAAGTGCTTACTATGTGGCAGGTACTGTACTAAGCTCTGGGGTAGATACAAATTAATCGGATTAATCGGGAGATTAACCAGTCAATCCCCATTTTATAGATGAGGTAACTGAGGCACAGAGAAGTTAAGTGACTTGCCCCAGGTCACACAGCAAGAAATGGGAGAGTTGGGATTAGAACCCAGGTCCTCTGACTCCCAGGCCCACACTGCTTCCAACTTGGACTGGTTAGAAAATAGGCAGGGTGGGCAGGCAGTTTCGCAGGAGGAGGGTCTCCAGGTCTCAGATGAGTCCTGCTTCCAGGGGCCAGAGGTTTGGCCCCAGGGTGCCAACTTTAAATTTTGAACATGGAGGGAGAGGGAGGAAAAGGGAAGGGAAAGAGAGGAGCAGAGAGAGGTGAAGGAAGGGATGAAAGGGGAGAAAAGGAATGAGAAAGAAGGGGAAGAGCAAAAGGAAAGGACAGGAGAGGAAGGGAAAGATGCAGCGTGGCTCAGTGGAAAGAGCATGGGCTTGGGAGTCAGAGGTCTTGGGTTCTAATCCCGGCTCCGCTGCTTGTCAGCTGTGAGACTTTGGGTAAGTCACTTCACTTCTCTGTGCCTCAGTTACCTCATCTGTAAAATGGGGATTAAGACTGTGAGCCCCACGAGGGCAAACCCGATCACCTTGTATCCCCCCCCCAGTGCTTAGAACAGTGCTTAGAACAGTGCACATAGTAAGCGCTTAATAAATGCAATCATCATTATTATTATTTAAGGTAAAATCCTCCTCCTCATCCTTCCTGCCTCCTCTTCTGCCACTGCCATTGCTGCAGGGGTTTTTCCTCACCCTTACGGGGTGCCAGGGTCTAGGCCCCAGTAAGCGAGTGTCTTTCACCCCAGCCCCGAAGGCCCATGAGAAGGAGCTATCCGCTCACCTCACCCCAAGTCCAATGAGACAGACAACCCGGGGAATCCCCCCAGGGTCGAGATGGAGGTCAGGACTCTTGGAGACACTGCAGTAGCTCTTTAAACCCTATAGGGCTGTACTGTCTCCATTCTGTCCCCTGACCCCGAGCTGCTCCATTTTTTCTATGGTATTTGTTCAGCACTTACTATGTGCCAGGCACTCTTCTAAGTACTGGGCTAGATGCAAGCTAATCAGGTTGGACACCGTCCCTGGCCTGCACAGGGCTCACAGTCTTAATCCCCATTTTACAAACGAGGTAACTGAGGCACGGAGAAGTGAAGTGACTAGTCCTAGGTCACCAGGCAGACAAGTGGAGGAGCCCAGGCTAGAACCCAGGTCCTTCTGACTCCCAAGCCCGTGCTCTATCCATTAGGCCACGCTGCCCCATGAGCAGCAATCAATCAATGGTATTTACTGAGCGCTTATTGTGTAAGCTTACTGTCCTAAGCACTTGGGAGAGTACAATGCAATAGAGTTGGCATATTTGTTCTCTTCCTCAGCTGAAGCTTGTTGTGGGCAGGGAATGTGCCTGTTTATTGTTCTATTGTACTGTCCCAAGCTCTCAGTACAGTGCTGTGCACATGGTAAGTGCTCAGTAAGTACGACTGACTGACTGACACCCCCAAATTGCTCCTCATCCACCCGGAAGCCATGTCCCATTCTTCTTCCTCAGCTATTATCCTCACGTTGTCCACGTATGCCATAACTGGCTCCAACTGATGTTTTATCCTTCCCTCCTCGCCGTATGTGACAGGGCTATCGCCAAGGGGGACTCAAGGGGCTGCAGGAACACCCCTGCCTCACCCCCCTCCAAACCTCTGTCTCCTCATCAATCCACCCGTTCACCCTGGGGACATTTGTAATGTCTTTGTACATTGAACCCACAGATCTCCTGATCCCCTCTGGTATGCCGAAGGCCTCCGGTACTTGAATTAAAAAAACATGACTCACTCTGTCGCCAGCCGTCTCCTGATCCAGGCTGATGAGGTATCTTTTCCATCTCCCTTCTCTGGCATATACAAAGATCTCCCTCATTTGCACCAGACAGTCCATGATCTTTCTTCCTCTAACCACACTTCTCTGCATTCTGAGGATTAATTCATCGGCCCCTACCGTCAGGCTCTGTGGCAGCACACCCACATAAATCTTAGAATCAGGGTTAGACAGGGAGAGAGGTCTCCGATTCTTCACGTCCTCCTTTTTTGCCTCTCTTACGCAGGAGAGTGAGAATGCTTGGGCTCAACATTCTCACCATCTTGCCCTCCCTCCAGCACTTAATAAAACCTCTGGCTAGTGACTTGCACTGTACGTCCATTCGCTCGTTTTTCAAAAAATTCCGCCATCCTTCCACTCGAGCCCAGAGCAATTCCTTTTTTCAACACTCTAGCCACGCTTACTACCTCCCCATCTGAAATCTCTCCTTTCCAACTTTCCCTTCTGTTCAACTGTCAGATTTATCTTGGGCAAACGGCTTCACATCCCCTCCTGCAGCAGCTTCCCTTGCTCCTTAAAACGTTCCTTGTAAACTTCAAGACTGTTGCCCAGGACTTCCTGCCTGTCACTCTTCACGAGCTCTTCTTGGTCTTTCAGCGCCTCCATCACCCTCTCTTTCCTTCCTCTGCCTAGGGCGCATTCTAAAACAGCTTGTGGCAGGCCCTTCCGCTTTGCCTGCCCTTTTCCCTTTCCTCTCTCAGGCTCTTTACTTTCTCCTTGTCCATCTCATGGGGTCGCTTATCATTTGGCTGGTCTTGCTCATCCTTAAAGCCCTGAGCTTTTGCACGGCACTTGTGTCCCACAGAATTTATGTCCATATCTATATACTTTGTCACGTCCCCTATCTGTCATTTATTTTCAAGTCTGTCACCCCGATTATATTGTAAGCTCCTAGAGGGCAGGGATCATGTCTACCAACTCTATTGTATTTTACTCTAGTCTGTAAACTCGCTGTGGGCAAGGAACGGATCTACCAACTCTATTATATTGTACTCACTCAAGCGCTTAGTAGAGTGCTCTGCACACAATAAGCGCTCAATAAAATACGATTGATCGATACTCTCCCAAGCACCTAGGGTAGTGCTCTGCACACAGAGAGTGCTCAAGAAATACCACTGATTACATCTAGCATCTTTCTCCTTAAGAAGTGTATATTTACTTTTTATCTTAAAAAACCTTACTTCATCCCTCCCTTGAATGACTTTTCACTGGCCTTTCTTTGAGCTCTCCCATCATTTTTACAGGGCTTTTATAACTTCTTTGACTCTTAAATCTTTCAAAGCATCTGTACTCATTCTCCACATCTCTCGTCTCTCCCCTCTATACTGTAGGCTCATTATGGGCAGGGAACGTGTCTATCAACTCTGTTATATTGTACTCTCCCAAGTGCTTGGTACAGTGCTCTGCACACAGTAAGTGCTCAGTAAATACAATCCATTGATTGGTTGACTGATCTCTCTCCCAAACCTGACCGCATCCCCAACATCTCCAGTTGTCTTGTCATGCCGTCGAGTCATCTCTGACCCATAGCAATGCCATGGACACATCTCTCCCAGAATGCCCCACCTCCATCTGCAATTGTTCTGGTAGCGTACCCGTAGTTTTCTTGGTAAAATTACAGAAGCGGTTTACCATTGCCTCCTTCCACCCAGTAAACCTGAACCTCCGCCCTCGACTCTCTCCCATAACCGCTGTTACCCAGCACAGGTGAGTTTTGACTTGTAGCAGGTGGCCTTCCACTCACTAACCACTGCCCAAGCTAGGAATGGAATGGACAGGCCTCTGCTTGACTCTCCCTCCTGTAGTCGAGGCTGTTAGAATACTGGAAACTCTCCAAGTGTGACCCTGAGAGAGGTCCCCAGTTGTACCACCACCAAATGGTCAGAGAAGCAAATCCCTCTCACCTTCTGCTTGTTGTGAGCTCGTCCTCTAGACTGTGAGCTTGTTGTGGGCAGGGATTGTTTCTCTTTATTGTCGTATTGTACTTTCCCAAGTGCTTAGTACAGTGCTCTGCACACAGTAAATGCTCAATAAATAATGAATGAATGACTGCCACCCTATCTGGAATATATATATATATATATTATAATATATATAATCTCCTGGCCCATTTGCTCTTGTCCATGCCTCTGTTTAAAAATATTCTTCATGCTTGTCCAATCGCACTCACCAAAACGCTTCCTTAACTATCAGTTGTGTGATTAAAATCTTCACGTAGCTCAACATTTCTTGGGGGCCATAGAAGAGGAGCTACCAGCTTAAAAAGTTCACATTGCTCTCTGCAGTTCTGTGGCATACAAATAGGTATCACCTGCAATTCTTCTCTTCCCCACTCCAAGCCCCTGCCTCCCTGTAGGCTGTCCTGATGGAGATTGGGGAATCCAAATTTTTAACTGTAAAAGGGGAATCAATGCCTGTTTTTTTTTGTTTTGCTTTCTTTTTATGGTATTTGTAAAGTGATCACCATGTGTCAAACACAGTTCTAAGCCCTGGGGTAGTTACAAGGTAATTAGGTTGGACACAGTGCTTTTCCTGCATGGGGCTCACAGTCTAAGTATGAGGGAGAACAGAAATGAGGCACAGAGAAGTTGAGTGACATGGCCAAAGTCACACAGCAAGCAATTGGAGGAACCGGGATTAGAACCAAGGTCCTCTGACTCTCAGGTCCACACTCTCTCCACTCTTCTCCCTTCTATTTAGATTGTGAGCTCTGTGTGGAACAGGGAATGTGTCCAACCTGATTATTTTGTATCTACCCCAGCAGTTAGTACAGTGATTAGCCCAGAGTAAGACCTCCTTCTTGCCAAATCCAATGGCTCCTACTCCATTCTAATCCTCCTTGACCTCTCAGCTGCCTTTGACACTGTTGACCATCCCCTTCTCCTCCACACCTTATCTCACCTTGGCTTCACGGACTCCGTCCTCTCCTGGTTCTCCTCTTATCTCTCTGGCCGGTCATTCTCAATCTCCTTCGCAGGCTCCTCCTCCCCCTCCCATCCTCTAACTGTTGGAGTTCCTCAAGGGTCAGTTCTTGGCCCTCTTCTGTTCTCCAATTACACTCACTCCCTTGGTGAACTCATCCGCTCTCACGGCTTCAACTACCATCTCTACGCAGATGACACACAGATCTACATCTCTGCCCCTGTCCTCTCCCCCTCCCTTCAGGCTTGTATCTCCTCCTGCCTCCAGGACGTCTCCACGTGGGTGTCTGCCCACCACCTAAAACTCAACATGACCACAACTGAGCTCCTCATCTTCCCTCCCAAGCCCGGTCCTCTCCCTGACTTCCCTATCACTGTGGATGGTACAACCATCTTTCCCGTCTCTCAGGCCCGCAACCTCAGTGTCATCTTTGACTCGTCTCTCTCGTTCACCCCACACATCCAATCCGTTACCAAGACCTGCCGGTCTCACCTTTGTAATATCGCCAAGATCCGCCCTTTCCTCTCCACCCAAATGGCTACCTTACTGCTACAGGCTCTCGTAATATCCCGGCTAGACTATTGTGTCAGCCTTCTCTCTGATCTCTCTTCCTCCTCTCTCTCCTCACTCCAGTCTATTCTTCACTCTGCTGACCGGCTCATCTTCCTGCAGAAACGTTCTGGGCATGTCACTCCCCTTCTTAAAAACTTCCAGCGGTTGCCTATCAACCTCTGCACGAAACAAAAACTTCTCACTCTAGGCTTCAAGGCTCTCCATCACCTTGCCCCCTCCTACCTCTCCTCCCTTCTCTCTTTCTACTGCCCACCCCGCATGCTCCGCTCCTCTGCCACCCACCTCCTCACCGTCCCTCAGTCTCGCCTATCCCGCTGTCGACCCCTGGGCCACGTCCTCCCGCGGTCCTGGAATGCCCTCCCTCCTCACCTCCGCCAAACTAATTCTCTTCCCCTCTTCAAAACCCTACTTAAAGCTCACCTCCTCCAAGAGGCCTTCCCAGACTGAGCTCCCCTTTTCCCTCTGCTCCCTCTACCCCCCCTTCACCTCTCCGCAGCTAAACCCTCTTCTCCCCCCTTTCCCTCTGCTCCTCCCCCTCTCCCATTCCATCCCCTCAGCACTGTATTGTCCGCTCAACTGTATATATCTTCATCGCCCTATTTATTTTGTTTAATGAGATGTACATCACCCTGATTCTATTTATTTGCTATTGTTTTAATGAGATGTTCTTCCCCTTGAGTCTATTTATTGCCATTGTTCTTGTCTGTCTGTCTCCCCAGATTAGACTGTAAGCCCGTCAAAGGGCAGGGACTGTATCTGTTGCCGATTTGTACATTCCAAGTGCTTAGTACAGTGCTCTGCACATAGTAAGTGCTCAATAAATACTATTGAATGAATGAATGAATGCTTAACAAAGACCACAGTTATGATTATTTTATATCTTTATTCTTTTTTGCTTATTTTAGTGTCTGTCTCTCCCACTAGGTAGTAAGCTTCTGAAGAGCCAGGATCATGTTTACTAACTCGCCCCTCAGCCCCACAGCACTTATGTACCTATCCATAATTCATTGATTTATATTAATGTCTGTCTCCCCCTCTAGACTGTAAGATCATTGTGAACAGGGAACGGTTCTATCATCTCTGTTTTGTTGTACTTTCCCAAGATCTTAGTACAGGGCTGTGCACAGAGTGAATGCTCAATAAACACGAATGATAAATATGATTGATTATTGTGCTTTACCTGTTGACTGATTACTGCTGGGCTTCCTGTTGTTGATATCCGATGATGATGGAATTTCCCATCAAAAATGTTAGGTGAGCCTCAGTTAAGTCATGAAGATTTTAGAACTAAGAACCCACATGAAGGAATTGATTGCCGAACTTGTAGTTTGCCCAGTGTTACTTGCACTCTCTCATCCCCACTAGTCATTTTCATGCTTTTTGCACACACCTGCGATATCTCGGGGTCTAGTGAATACCAATCACACACCTGCAGTATTGAGTGAGGGAATTGGAAAGAATATATGAAAAGCATGTGAACAGAAGAATACTTGAGAATGGAGAAAGTAAACCCCCAATGGTTGCCTATCCATCTCCCTATCAAACAAAAACTCCTCATCATTGGCTTTAGAGCAGTCCATCACCTTGTCCCAAACTCCTCACCATTGGCTTTAGAGCAGTCCATCACTTTGTCTCCTCCTACCTCACCTCTCTTCTCTCCTTCTACAACCCAGCCCGCACACTTCTCTCCTCTGGTGCTAACCGTCTCACTGTGCCTCGATCTCACCTCTCTCTCTCTGCCGATCCCTGGCCCACATCCTACCTCTGGCCTGGAAGGCCCTCCCTCCTCAAATCTGCCAGACAATTACTCTCCCCAACTTCAAAGCCTTACTGAAGGCACATTTCCTCCAAGAGGTCTTCCCAGTCCAAGCCCCAATTTTCCTTATCTCCCATTCCCTTCTGCATCCCCTTGACTTGCTCCCTTTGCTCTTCCCCCTTCTCTCTGCCCCACAGCACTTATGTGTACATATCTGTAATTTTCTTTATTTATATTGACATTTGTTTACTTGTACTGATGTCTGTCTCCCTCCTTCTAGACTCTGGGCTTGTGTGCAGGGATTGTCACTCTTTATTGCTGTATTGTACTTTCATTCATTCAATTCATTCAATTGTTTTTATTGAGTGTTTATTTTGTGCACAGCACTATACTAAGTGCTTGGAAAGTACAATTTGGCAACAGATAGAGACAATCCCTACCCAACAACTGGCTCACAGTCTAGAAGGGGGGAGACAGACAACAAAACAAAACAGGTGGACAGGCATCAATAGCATCAATGTAAACAGATAGAATTATAGATATGTACATGTCAATAAAATAAATAGAATAATAAATATGTACAAATATGCACAAATGCTGTGGGGCGGGGAGGGGGGTAGAGCAGAGGGAGGGAGTAGGGGTGATGGGGAGGGAAGGAGGAGCAGAGGAAAAGGGGGGTCAGTCTGGGAAGGCCTCCTGGAGGAGATGAGCTTTCAGTAGGACTTTGAAGGGGGAAATTGTGTTAGTTTGGCAGATGTGAGGAGGAAAGGCATCCCAGGCCAGAGGTAGGACGTGGGCCAGGGGTCGACGACGGGACAGGCAAGTACAAGGCACAGTGAGGGGGTTAGCGGCAGAGGAGCCGAGTGTGCAGGGTGGGCTGTAGAAGGAGAGAAGGGAGGTGAGGTAGGAGGGGGTAAGGTGATGGAGAGCTTTGATGCCAATAGTGAGGAATTTTTGCTTGATTCATAGGTTGATAGGCAACCACTGGAGATTTTTGAGAAGGGGAGTGACATGCCCAGAGCATTTCTGTAGAAAGATAAGCTGGGGAGCAGAGTGAAGTATAGACTGAAGTGGGGAGAGACAGGAGGTTGGGAGATCAGAAAGGATGCTGATACAGTAATCCAGTCGGGATATGATGAGTGAGTGTGCTAAGAAGGTAGCGTTTGGATGGAGAGGAAAGAGTGGACCTTGGCAATGTTATGAAGGTGAGACCGGCAGGGGTGAATGAGAGAGCAGAGTCAAGGATGACACCAAGGTTGCGGGCTTGTGAGACAGGAACGACGGTAGTGCCATCCACAGTGACGGGAAAGTCAGGGAGAGGACAGGGTTTGGGAGGGAAGATAAGGAGCTCAGTCTTGGACATGTTGAGTTTTAGGTGGCGGGCAGACATCCAGATGGCGATGTTCTGAAGGTAGAAGGAGATGCGAGCCTGGAGGGAGGGAGAGAGAACAGGGGAGGAGATGTAAATTTGGGTATCATCCGCGTAGAGATGATAGTTGAAGCCGTGGGAGCGAATGAGTTCACCAAACGAGTGAGTATAGATCGAGAACAGAAGGGGACCAAGAACTCACCCTTGAGGAACCCCTAAAGTTAGGGGATAGGAGGAGGAGCCCACAAAGGAAACTGAGAATGAACGGCCGAGTGCTTAGTACAGGGCTCTGTACACAGTAAGAGTTTAATAAATGTGATTGAATGAATGAAGGAAGGAATGAAGGAGCAGATGCTGGGGGGAGGAGAGGGAAGCAGGGAAGGGTAAAGGGTAAAAAGTCAACAGTGTCCGTTGACTTCGCTTAAGGTACTGAGAGGGTCCTCACTCAATCAATCAATCAATCAATGGTATTTATTGAGTGCTCACATCCAATCTGTCACCAAAACCTGCTGGTCTCACCTTTATAATATCGCCAAGATCCGCCCCTTCTTCTCTACTCAAACAGCTATCTTATTGGTACAGGCTCTCATAATATCCCGGCTGGATTATTGTGTCAGCCTTCTCTCTTATCTCCCTTCCTTCTGTCTCTCCCCGCTCCAGTCTATTCTTCACTCCGCTGCCCGGCTCATCTTCCTGCAGAAACGCTCTGGGCATGTCACTCCCCTTCTTAAAAACCTCCAGTGGTTGCCTATCAACCTCCGCACAAAACAAAAACTTCTCACTCTAGGCTTCAAGCTCTCCATCACCTTGCCCCCTCCTACCTCTCCTCCCTTCTCTCTTTCTACCGCCCACCTCCTCACCGTCCCCCGTTCTCGCCTATCCCGCCGTCGACCCCTGGCCCACGTCCTCCCACGGTCCTGGAATGCCCTCCCTCCTCACCTCCGCCAAACTAATTCTTTCCCCTCTTCAAAGCCCTACTTAGAGCTCACCTCCTCCAAGAGGCCTTCCCAGACTGAGCTTCCCCTTTTCCCTCTGTTCCCTCTGCTCCCTCTGCTCCCCCTCTACCCCCCCTTCACCTTCCCTCAGCTAAGCCCTCTTTTCCACCCTTTCCCTCTGCTCCTCCCCCTCTCCCTTCCCCTCCCCTCAGCACTGTGCTCGTCCGCTCAATTGTATATATTTTCTTTACCCTATTTATTTTGTTAATGAGATGTACATCACCTTGATTCTATTTATTGCTATTGTTTTAATGAGATGTTCATCCCCTTGATTCTATTTATTGCTATTGTTTTTGTCTGTCTCCCTCGATTAGACTGTAAGCCCGTCAGTGGGCAGGGACTGTCTCTATCTGTTGCTGATTTGTACATTCCAAGCGCTTAGTACAGTGCTCTGCACATAGTAAGCGCTCAATAAATACTATTGAATGAATGAATGAATGAATGAATGTGCAGAGCCCTGCACCAAGCGCTCGGGAGAATACTATACAACAGAATTAGCAGGCACCTTCCCTGCCCGAAACAAGCTTACAGGTTAGCAGACCAAAGAAGTGTTGCTGAAAGGCAGAGGACAGATCCAGAGCCTTTCAAAGGACAACTAATTATCAGAACAATGAAGGAGAAAACAAGTGCCTACAGAGTGATTACATTCTGAAACATAATGATAAAGTCACCAGGGATGACTCAGAGACATTTTCTGCAGTGACTCAAGTAATAATAATAATATGATGGTATTTGTTAAGCACTTCCTATGTGCCAAGCACTGTTCTAAGTGCTGAGAGTAGGGGGGGCGGGAACAAGGTAATAATAATAATAATCATCTTGGTATTTGTTAAGGCTTACTATGTGCAGAGCACTGTTCTAAGCGCTGGGGGATACAAGGTGATTAGGTTGTCCCACGTGGGGCTCACAATCAATCCCCATTTTACAGATGAGGTAACCGAGGCACAGAGAAGTTAAATGACTTGCCCAAAGTCACACAGCTGGCAAGTGGCAGAGCTGGGATTCGAATCCATGACCTCTGACTCCCAAGCCCGGGCTCTTTCCACCGAGCCATGCTGCTTCTAGTGCTAGGGTAGATATAAGGTAATCAGCTTGTCCCACATGGGGCTCACAGACTTAATCCCCATTTTACAGATGAGGTAACTGAGGCACAGAGAAGTTAAGCGACTTGCTCAACGTCACACAGCTGATAAGTGGGAGAGCCGGGATTAGAACCCATGACTTCTGACTCCCAAGCCTGTGGCCTATTCACAAAGCCACGCTGCCAGGAATGAAGAAGTTTTAAGAGTGGGAAACAGAAGATCAACATATGGAATTTTGCCTTCAATTTTTCTGTATTTAGAAATGAAACAATTATAGAAACAACATAGTCTAATGGTCAGAGGTCCAAGCAGGATCCTGAGAAACATTTACTTTATAGAAATGCCCATTACCCATTCGCCATCTTACTCAGTCCATTCTCAGTCTCTCATCCAGCAAGCCATCCTCTCACTTTATTCCTTTACACTTTTGAGTCTGTGTGTCTTTTTCACTCATCTTTTTTTGAATGGTACCTTTTAAGCATCTATTATGTGCCACAAACTGTACTAAGCACTGGGGTAGACACAAGCTGATCAGGTGGACACAGTCCACATCCCACATAGGACTCACAGTCTTAATCCCCCTTTTACAGATGAAGTAACTCAGGCACAGAGAAGTGAAGTGACTGGCCCAAGGTCACACAACAGACAAGTGGCGCAGCCATGAATGAAACCAGGTCTATGCTCTATCCACTAGGCCACGCTACTTCTAACTGATTGTCTGTTCTAACAGATACTTCCAGGTCTCTGTGAATCTTCCTTTCCGTATCTCTCTCTCATCTATGTCTCGTGTCATTCAATCAGTCTGAATTATTGAGCGTTTACTGTATGCAGAACACTGTACTAAGTGCTTGGGAGAGTATAATACAGCAATAAACAGACATATTCCCTGCCCACAACAACCTTACTCCTTGTGTCTTTCAGCCTGTGTTGTCTCTGTCTGCCTATCTGTAGCTGTCTTTTAGTGGGTATAGCAATGTATACCCTTTTGGAGCCCACTGAATGTGGCTCATTACATTTCCCCTTTGGTACTACTGAGCATGCTCACTTGGGCATGCTCATAGAGAAGCAGCATGGTGTAGTGGATAGAACACGGGCCTGGAGTCAGAAGGTCATGGGTTCCAATTCTGACTCTGCCACTTGTCTGCTTGTGTGACCTTGGGTCACTTCACTTCTCTGGACCTCAGTTACCTCATCTGTAAAATGAGGTCGAAACTGTGAGCTCCATGTGGGACAAGGGACTGTGTCCAACCCGATTTGCTTGTATCCACCCCAGCGCTTAGTACAGTGCCTGGCACATAGTAAGTGCTTAACAAATACCATAATTATTATTATTATTATTATGAGCAGAGATTCTGCCCCGATTATTCATTATTATTCAGCACTGCAATTTTATCAATCAACTAAGACATAGGAGAGTCCAATAGCAGATTTGAAAAGTTGGCACTCCTTAGGCCACTCTCCAGTTCTTCAATTTGCTGACCCTCTAGCCTGTGGCCTTTTTGTTCTTTTTAATATACTCTCTAAAGGATAAGGGTTAGTCCATAGACAATAGAATTGAAATGGGTGGGACAGAGGAAAGCAGGGAGAAGAATTTAGCATCCATCCATCAATCAATAATTAATATTAATATTAATAATAATCATAATGTTTTTAAGCGCTTATTATGTGCAAAGCACTGTTCTAAACACTGGGGGGGTGGGGAACACAAGGTGATCAGGATGTCCCAATTGGGGCTCAGAGTCTTAATCCCCATTTTACAGATGAGGGAACTGAGGCCCAGAGAAGTGAAGTGACTTGCCCAAAGTCACACAGCTGACAAGTGGCGGAGCCAGGATTAGAACCCATGACCTCTGACTCCCAAGCCCGGGCTCCTTCCACTGAGCCACCCTGCTTCTGTGAGCCCATCATTAGGCAGGGATTGTCTCTATCTGTTGCCAAATTGTACATTCCAAGTGCTTAGTACAGTGCTCTGCACATAGTAAGCGCTCAATAAATACTATTGAATGAATGAATCAATCAATCAATTGTATGTATTGAGCACTTAGTGTACAGAGCACCATATGTACTAAAGCACTTGGGAGAGTATAACAGAGTTGGTAGATATGTTCCCTGCTTACAAGGAACTTACAGTCTAGAGGAGGAAACAGACATTAAAATAAATGATGGCTATGTACATAAGTGCTGTGGGGCTGAGGGTGGGGAGAATAGAGAGTATAAATCCAAGTGCAAGGGTGATGCAGAATGGAGAGGAAGTAGGGGAAATAAGGACTTAGTCGGGGAAGGCCTCTTGGAGGAGATATGACTTTAATAAGGCTTTGAAGGTGGGGAGAGTGATGGTTTGTCAGATATGAAGCAGCATGGCCTTGAAGAAAGAGCACACATCTGGGAGTCAGAAGACCATTCATTCATTCATTCAATCATATTTATTGAGCACTTACTGGGTGCAGAGCACTGTACTAAGTGCTTGGAAAGTACAATTTGGCAACAGATAGAGACAATCCCTCCCCAACAACGGGCTCACAGTCTAGAAGTGGGGAGACAGACAACAAAACAAAACAAGTAGACAGGCATCAATAGCATCAAAATAAATAAATAAAATTATAGATATATACACATCATTAATAAAATTAATAGAATAATAAATATGTACAAATATACACAAGAACTGTGGGGTGGGGAGGGGGGTAGAGCAGAGGGAGGGAGTAGGGGCGATGGGGAGGGGAGGAGGAGCAGAGGAAAAGGGGGGCTCAGTCTGGGAAGGCCTCCTGGAGGGCTTTGAGTAGGGCTCTGAAGGGGTGAAGGGAGCTAGTTTGACGGATGTGAGGAGGGAGGGCATTCCAAGCCAGAGGTAGGATGTGGGCCAGGGGTCAATGGCGGGACAGGCAAGAATGAGGCACGATGAGGAGGCTGGGGCAGAGGAGTGGAGTGTGCAGGCTGGGCTGTAGAAGGAGAGAAGGGAGGTGAGGTAGGAGGGGGTAAGGTGATGGAGAGCTTTGAAGCCAACAGTGAGTTTTTGCTTCATACGAAGGTCAATAGGCAACCACTGGAGGTTTTTGAGGAGGGGGGTGACATGCCCAGAGCATTTCTGTAGAAAGATAATCCAGGGAACAGAGTGAAGTATAGACTGAAGTGGGGAGAGACGGAAGGTTGGGAGATCAGAAAGGACCAGGATTCTAATCCCAGCCTGCCACTTA